>NC_043007.1:69165187-69202687 GCF_006345805.1 Octopus sinensis | reverse complement strand
GAATGGCCCTACATCTCCAAGTTTTATCCAATAACAGTCATCGTAAAGTTTAACCTTTTTCATTCTGTTTACGAACGTCATGATTTCGCTTGGACAAGACGTCTATGTGGTGGCGTGACCTGTTAGATATAGCAAGCATATCTCGAACAAATCACGTCCCATGTTCGAATTGGAAGATAATGTAATTAAACGCTATTTACTCATATGAAAAACATAGTATTGAATTTTCGTTGGCTCAATGAGTGTCTTGTTCAGGCTAAGCAACAACAACAAGCACATAGTATGGCAATTGGCGATCATTTACATTATTAATTGTTTTCTTAATAACCTTCATAGTCTTGCGCTGTGAATACAACAGACACCCCAACAGACTGGCAGTTAGATAAACAGATAAATAGTAAGATACATAAATAAAGAATTCATCAATTATAATTTTGTCAAAGTTTCCAAAGATGTTTTAATTATAATACATGGTGTATGATGCAAAAAGTTGTCCAATTAGTAGAAATACCTTGCGATGTTACTTTCCGTACTGATTACATTCCTATGCACCGATCAATTTTGCTTCTTTCTTTTAGAAGTCGGAACATGACCATACAAAATAATGACCTCACAATAATCGACTAAAGCTTTTGAAACCTGTGTTCTAGCACAGTTAAGGTGCGTGGGTTATTGATCAGAGTGTCGCACTCATGATAGTAAAATTGTGGTTTCAATTCCTGGACTAGCGATGCATTTTGTTCTTGATCAAAACTCTTCATTTCAGGTCGTCTCAGCTGGCAAAAACGATTAATCCTGCGACAAACCGGTGTCCAATCCAAGGGAGGAATATATACGCCACAGAATTCGGGCAATCGGCCTTATGAGTTTACAGCTCGGGAAGGGCCTTTGATCTTTTTGTATCCAGCACAGTGAAGTCCAAAGACACAATATACATGAAAATAGCACACATATATCTATGTATAAGTACATCTATGTGCACGTGCACACACAAGCGGACACACAAATGCACACTCACTGACAAGCACACACACACACACACACACATATATATATATACAATGGATTAAAATATATATACTTTTATTCTTTTATCTCTTTTTAATTGTTTCAATCATTTCACTGCGGTCATGATGGAGCATCGCCTCCTTTAGTCGAACAAATCGATCCCAGGACTTAATCTTTGTAAGCTTAGTACTTATTCTATCGATTTCTCTTTGCCAAACCGCTAAGTTACGGCAACGTAAACACACCAACCTCGGTTGTTAAGCGATTGTGGTGGGGGAAAACACAGACACACAAATACATACATACATAATACATACATATATATATATATATGTGTGTGTGTGTGTGTGTGTGTATATATATATATATATATATGTGTGTGTGTGTGTGTGTATATATATAAAGAGTAAGTAAAAGAGTATATATATATATGTGTGTGTGTGTGTATGTATGTATGTATGTATGTATGTATGTATACATAGCGGGCTTTCAGTTTCCGTCCACCAAATCCACTCACAAGGCTTTGGTCGGCCCGAAACTTTAGTAGAAAACACTTGACCAAGGTGCAAAGCAGTGGGACTAAACGGGAACCATGTGGTTGCGAAGCAAGCTTCTTACCACACAGCCACTACTTCAATTTTAAATCAAAGCATAGCTTAATGAGATTTTGGATTTAGGAGCTAAGAAGTAATCACCGTGATCACCGTGACCGATCAGGCTACCAGATGTTGCTACGCATCGCTGGTCACAATGCGCTTCGCATTGTTTTAGCCTTCAAATGACGCCACCCCGCTGGCTAAGTGAGCAGGCCAACAGAATAAAAAGTGAGAGAAAGTTGTGGCGAAAGAGCTTTAGGTGTTTTTGCTCAATAAACACTCACAAGCCCGGTCTGGGAATCGAAACCGCGATCCTACAACTGCGAGTCCGCTTCCCTAACCACTGGACCATTGCACTTCCACCTAAGAGGTAATACATGCTTATAATGCAATATATTTTGTCTGTCCGTATTCCCGAGCTGTAGACTCATAAGGCCGGTTGCCCGGACTCTGTGGCGTATATATTCCTCCCTTCGACGGGACTCCGGTCTGTCGCAGGGTTACTCGTTTTTGGCAGCTGAGAAGACTGGAGTTACCTAAAATGAAGTGTTTTGCTCAAGAACACAACACATCACCCGGTTCAGGAATCTAAACAACAATCTTATTTATTCTATCAGTCTTTTCTGCCGAAATATATAAATGTAATATCCAAGAGCCCACGTGTGGGAACTTAGTAATCTTCGAGCAGTTCGTAGATGATATATATTTCTTTACTACCCACAAGGGGCTAAATACAGAGGGGACAAACAAGGACAGACAAAGGGATTAACTCGATTCCATCGACCCCAGTGCGTAACTGGTACTTAATTTATCGACCCCGAAAGGATGAAAGGCATAGTCGACCTCGGCGGAATTTGAACTCAGAACGTAACGGCAGACGAAATATGGCTACGCATTTCGCCCGGCGTGCTACCGTTTCTGCCAGCTCGCCGCCTTCATAGTTCGTAGATGATATAGAAAAATCAACTTTCTGGAACAATAGCAGTTTATTGGCGAAGAAGGTGGTAAATTTTTCCCATATCGAAGTTCGATAAACTACAAAAAGTTATTTTATAGTTCACGGTTACCAACTAGGGTTGTTATACATGCTATGTATGTTTCCAGGCTATGTATGTTTCCTAGCTAGCAGAACCTCGGGAGTAATAATTACTGAATGAGGGTATTCCACTAGCTACTTATCAGGCCAAAGATACCTTCAAATCTCCTGAGCGTATGTATGTGCATGAGTTGATTCTTTATTACCCACTAGGGGCGACAACATGTATGTGCATGGGTATGGATATTTACTGTTTGAAGGACATTTATTGTGTGGTGCATAAAAGTAGTCAGAAATAAAACTGCAAGACTGAGGAATTGTACCAGTTGAAAAGCTTATAAAAGTGATTTTATTTCGAGTAAAGTTTGGTAAACAAATTTAGGGAACTTTTGGCTCTGTAATAATTTATGTTGCGAATGAATGCGGGCGGAGTTTCAAGTAGATGACACGTCAGTTACAGTTAACTTCATTTGTCCTTTTATCTTTTACTTGCTTTAGTCATTTGATACCGGCCTTGCTGGGGCACCGCCTTAAAGGGTTTTAGTCGGAACAAATTGACCCCAGGACTTATTTTCTTTAAGTCCAAGTACCTATTCTATCAGTTTATTCTGCCGAACCGCAAAGTTACGGGGACGTAAACACACCAAACCTATTATCAAGCGATAGTGAGGGACAAACGGAGACACAAAACACACACACACACATACACACACACACGCACACACACACACACACACACACACACACACACACACATATATATATATATATATACGACGGGTTTCTTTCAGTTTCCGTTTATCAAATCCACTCAAAAAGCTTTGTTCGGTTCGAAGCTATATTGGAAGACACCTGACCAAGGGGCTACTCAGTGGAACTGAGTCCGGAACCATGTGGTTGGGAAGCAAGCTTCTTACCACACATTCATTCGTAGATAACATATTAAAGTATGGCTGACATCATAACCTCAGTAACTATATTAAACCGCGCTATGTAGCTAGTAACAATGTAACCAAATCAGTCATTAATGTAATTGTAAATTTGCTAAGTATATCCCTTCGTTCGTAAATGTAAAGTAGAGTATTGTTTACTAAGCAAACGCCTTCATTTTCATTTAGCGAGTGCTATGTACTAAATCCTACATTAGCATATCTGAAATATCTTTTAAGAGACGTTACGCTGTTCATAAATCAACTTTTATATATTCGAGCAAGTAGAATGCTATGGATGTATTTAACTATGTACGGCAATTAAAATAATGTCGCGTTAATTTTAATATATTATGACCAGTATTAGTTTATTGTAATAAATACATCCACAAAAACACCATCTACAACATTTACGACGAAATATTCTCAATCTTATCCAAGGCGACATGAATATTTTAAATAGAAGAAAGTAAGTTAATTAGTGAGTGCTGTCGTGGAAATGATTGTTATTTATATAACAACAATAAAACACTCTACGTTGAATAAGATACCGGAAATTTGTCGACAGCCATCTTGTATTCGATAATATAACTATCAGTAATACGTTAGTAAACGAATCAACGAGTTTTTTCTTCCATAAATTTATTTGTCCAAACTAATGTAAGTAATCATTAAGTTATCATTATCATGGATAGCAGAAGCAGCAGTGCATCAGACAAAATATATTGCATTATATGCATTTACTACCTCTCAACTCTTGAATCCAAATCCCATCAAGCTGTGCTTTGATTTTCATTTTATCAGAGGTATCACTGAACTACTAGCTTACATTAAACTGGAAAAATACTATCACAATAGAACATGGCAGTTTAAGTTAGAAACCACATATATTAATATATTCGTACTGTGTGACAAGTATTAACAATTCTGTTACAAGAATTCTCAAAGCGACGAAAATATTTTGAGAAATTAAATTTAAATGTTGAAGTGAATCTAACGGATTTTGTATGTTTCTTAAATGGCTTATAAACACCTTTCTAAAGCTTCTAGTTATTTTTTCAGGTTGGGTAGTATTGAACCCAATGTTCCGATGACAAGAGAGACAACCTTTATGTTCGACTCTAGTAGATGCCACATCTTAGCTCAATTCTCAGTTCACCATATTTATCTATCTTTTCTCTTTCATGATAATATGCTGATCTTCTGGCACTGCCACGTCGATTATTAGGCACTCTTGTTTGTCCCACCTAAAGCTTACTATATCCGGCCGTAGGTGTTCTAACACCTTGTCTGTCTAGATTTCAATGTCCCAGAGGATTTTTTCGTTCACTACTTTTACTGGGGTATGTTGGTACCAAGGACCAGTTAACCCATATCCATACTTCCGACATAGTCGCCAGTGAATGTTTTAGGTTACCTTATCATGTCTGCGATTGTACTCTTTCTGCGCAAGACCTTCAAAGCACTAGCAATGTGAGTCACGCTTTCGACCCTCTTTCCACACATCATCATCATCATCATCATCATCATCATCATCATCATCATCATCATCATCATCATTATTATTATTATTATTACTATTATTGTTGTTGTTGTTGTTGTTGATGTTGCTTGTTGTTGTTGTTGTTGTTGTTGTGTTGTTGTTATTATTATTATTATTATTATTATTATTATTATTATTATATATTCATGTCACTGCTTGGAATCGAACTCGGAATCTTGGGGTTAGTAGCCCGCGCTCTTAACCCCTACGCCATATGCCCGTGTTTAAGAGCGTATTGGTTAAGAACGCGGGTTACTAATCCCAAGATTCCGAGTTCGATTCCAAGCAGTGACCTGAATAATAATAATAATAATAATAATAATAATATAATAATAATAATAATAATAATAATAATAATAATAATAATAATAATAATAATAATAATAATCGAAAAATACCTTAGGAATGAGAACCCAGTTTCGAAGTTTTCCCAAGACACCTGATGAAGGCTGGAGGGTATATCGGCCGAAATGTTGTGTTAACAACAAACAAGATGAGGACAAATATCGGTAAAATGTAAATAATGTATATAATGTACATATTTCCTCATCTCTTAAATATAGAACTGTATTATTATTATTATTATGATGATCATTATTATTATTATTATTATTATTATTATTATTATTATTATTATTATTATTATTATTATAATCATCATTATTTTAATCTGCATGTTTGAGGCATTCACTTGTCAGGACACACCCTAGGGCAAGTGAAGATTTAGAGATGTTGAGATACAACTGAAAGCTTGGGAAAGCAAAGTGGGGCGGGCAGTACAGAAATTCATTTACATATTACAAAAACATTTAAATTGATAGTTTTTCAAAGAATGTGGGCAGTATTTGTCAGCATAGTCTTTTGTATTTCTTTGAGATATGGTTCTCTTGGGATACTGTCTAGATGTTTCTGACATCCCATTTTTTAAATCATACCTTGGGTACCAACAATATTAGGAACATTTTTGCTTTAAGATTCCACATTTTTTTTGTATTTCGATTTTCAGGTCCTTATATTTATTAAGCTCGTCAAATTCATTTACCAATATATTTTTATCCGTGGGAACACTTACAACTATTAGTTTACAAATATTTTCTAACCTGTCTTTAATAATTATTCCTGGTCGATTAGCCTGGATTGTTCTAGCAGTGTTGACTGGACAACCCCAGAGGATGATGACATCTTTACCTTCAACCACTGACACAGGATGTTTTATACAAGTTAGCAACAGTGTCGATTTTGTAGTGCTTACATATCTTCCAATGTCAATACTGTCCAACTCTATCGTGGCGACTATTATATTCGTATGGTGTTAGCACAGGACATCTCGAAACAAGATGGCCTATTGTTTCATCAAATGTGTTGTAGAATTAATTTTTAATGGTATAATTTACCCATCCTAGGCGGCGATCTGGCAGAATCGTTAGCACGACGGGCGAAATGCTTAGCAGTATTTCGTCTGCCGTTACGTTCTGAGTTCAAATTCCGCCGAGGTCGACTTGAGGTCGACTTTGCCTTTCATCATTTCGGGGTCGATTAATTAAGTACCAGTTACTCACTGGGGTCGATGTAATCGTCTTAATCCATTTGTCTGTCCTTGTTTGTCCCCTCTGTGTTTAGTCCCTTGTGTGTAGTAAAGAAATATGTATGTACTAAATATATTAAATGGTTTACAAGCGGAATATTGTGTTCCACTTTTGAGCACTGGATAATTTACCCATCCTAGATACAACATTGTTGTTGTTGGTATTATTATTATTATTATTATTATTATTATTATTATTATTATTATTATTATTATTATTATTTTTTTTTTTATTGTTATTATTATTATTATTTATTATTATTATTATTATTATTATTTTTATTATCATTATTATCATTATTATTATTATTATTATTATTATTATTATTATTATTATTATTATTATTATTATTATTATTATTTTCAGGTTTATCAGTCAGTACCCTCTTCACATGGTTGGCGCACGAATGATGTGCAGCAATATCCCTGGATTGGTGGGGAAACAGAAGAAGCTGTGTCGCATCTATCCTGATGTGATGCTTAGCCTGAGGGAAGGAGTTCAAATAGGAGTAAAAGAATGTCAGTTTCAATTACGAAACCAACGTTGGAACTGCAGTACCTTAGATCGAGATGCATCAGTATTTGGCAAAGCCATGCTTAAAGGTAAGATGAAAAAAATCATTCTTTAGTTCTTGAATATTTCTCCTCTTTTCGCTCTCTTTATCCTCTCTTTTAGTCCGCATTCTGTATTGAGTATCCATCAAGTCCAGTGAATCTTGAAGTACACTTGTTATTGGAGAAATAACCCCATTTTTAAAAATGGCGGTTCGTGACAAATATTTTTTTTTTAAGTTTACATATTCTAAAGGCAGTGATGAGTAGATTATATAGAACATTCTGTTAAAACAATAACATTTAAGTATCAACCTACCTGAGACCGTTCTTGGCACTATCTATTTATAATATAGATATAAATATTTGTTGGTTACATAGTTAGATGATTTCTCCAGTAATGCGTTGACGGATATAGAGAGGAGGGAGCAAAAGAGAGATAGGGAGGGATTTAACATAAGACGTGCAAGAGGAGTGGACACACTAGACTTGATGGCTCATATGGCAAATATGCAATAATTATGATTTAACATTTAGCAAATATTTTGGTGCTAGAACAAAATAATGAAATGAATATATATCTGGAAAGAAAAATATTACCTTAAAATACAATTAAAAAGAAAACAATAATGTACATATGCGTTCTTAATACGTCCCAAGCGATTCAATGATGAATATGCTAATCGCTGTTGTATTTTGTCTACGGAGAGAAATTTTTGAATATTTAGTTTCTACATATGTTTCACCGCTACAGTTTTCAAAACAGACAAAATACAATGAATTGTCCCCCGATGATCCATTGCAGTTAGGCATCGAGATGCTCTTCGTACATCCAATACTGATTTCCAAATAACTGTAATGGTGAAACTTACGTAAGAACCAAATATTCATAATTGTGTTTATATCAATTTCCACAATGTGTGTGTACGTGTGTGTTTTGTGAGTGTGAGTTATAACAATTTGGTATAAAGGCAACTCTGAACCTCTAATATATGATAATGGGGCTGAATGTAATTACTACTGTCATCCTCGAAGCTTTATGACAAACTTTGGTTCACATGTCTGAAATAAAGTTTCTGTCAATTTAATACACCAGAGAAAAGCCTCATTCGCAGAGGTCTGCTAATAAAATCCAAATGTATAAAATGCATCATAACAGAATATGGTATGTCTGCCAGTAATCTATCCTGTCCATTAACAACTAACAAATACAATAATAATAAATAAATACAAAAAAATCCAATATTAAGCATATGTAATAAAAGATATCTGACAATGGAAATTAGTAGAAATAAACTCCAAACACTTATTTCAGGCATTGGACTACGGCCATGTTGGAGCACAGCCCTGAAAGACTCAGTGGCAAAAATTTGATTCCAGAACTTATATTTTAGACCTGTAACTTACACTATCGGTCTGTTTTACCGAAATGATATGTTACGGGGATGTAAGCAAGCTAACACAGGTTGT
Organism: Octopus sinensis; assembly: GCF_006345805.1. Classification (NCBI taxonomy): domain Eukaryota; kingdom Metazoa; phylum Mollusca; class Cephalopoda; order Octopoda; family Octopodidae; genus Octopus; species Octopus sinensis. The sequence goes on along the minus strand of NC_043007.1, from coordinate 69,193,968 downwards.
CAAGTAGAGTTATAATTAATATTATTACAAGGTGTTAACTTAACTGTATAATCAGTCAGAATTACTTTTACTTAGGGTATCAAAATCTAGTTCAGAAAATCTAGATTTCATAATCACTCTCATTCATTTAAGTACAAAAATGTAATTCTACGAATCTTAGCAAATACATTTGGGATTTAAAAGATAGGAACATTAACGTTTGATTTAAAGTGGTTCATTATTAGACACGCACCATCGTACAATACTGGTAACTTTAAATGTGATCTTTGCTCTGATAAAATGTATTATATAATTATTTCTAAATTAATATAATTGAATTATACTGGTAATTTTTCATTGAAATGTTCTCACAAATATAGAAAAGCATTTAATGGTTTCAATTCTGCATAACTCATTAATTATAACTGGTTTTTCATATAATATAATAGGTTTAATTTTTCTAAAAATTGTTTAGTATATTTAGTAGATAGATAACTAGTTGCTGTGTTGTAGAATTCCAGCGTTTCTAACTGTAGTAATGTAGAATGCTTATGCTTAATTTTTATTCTTTTGTGACGCCAAAAGAAGTTAAATACTAAACTGACTTTTATTAGGATGTTATATATCTTCTTCACGTTCTTTTTGTATGCGATCTTCTACTTTTTCTTTTTTTTTCTTTTTGTATTCACTTTGAAGTTAACCAATTTTCGATTGCCTTGACAAGGTTGAGTTAATATATTTTCGAATATATTAGTTTCGCTAGTATTTTCTGTATCTAAATATGCTGACATAACAGAAACGATTGTTGGTATTGTATGGTATAACTACCAATTTAAGTTGTGATTTTCTCCATTCTTATTTTGTTGTCTTAAACTCCAAATTTCTAAATATTCATCAAAACAAAATTGGGGTTTACTTGCCATTCATGAGGAATTAACATGGATGTTTATTCTACTTGCATTTTTGCAATTGGTATCTAGTTCTCGGATATTCTTAAATAACTGCGTTTAACAGTGATGCTTTATACATAACTGCCTAGATTTTTAAAAGCCTTTTACTTTATATATATATATATACATATATACATACATACATACATACACACACACACACACACATATATATACAAACGTACATACATACACACACACACACACACACACACACACATATATATATATATATATATATATATTATATATAGTTGAGGTGTGTTCTGTGTTAAGAACGTATAAGAGTACAAATAGAGCTCGTTCATCATTAGAATTCCTAAATAGACGGTAGTATTCTTATGGTATGCTACCAATTCTAGTATAGGTATTCTTCGTGTATGAAATAAAAAGTAAAAAGTAAAAGAGTCAAAAGGAAGCGTAAGTACGGTTAGACACCTTTTTAATCATCGCTACAAATGCTTCGATACATGCAGATCCTCACATATACAGGATTTAAAGTTAAGTTTAAATTAAGTTATGTCAAGATTTACCTGTACAAGAAGGTCTATGTGTATCTCTTCAGGCGATACTCAGTTGCTGTCTCCGTAAGTAAATTTAGATTTCCAAGCTACAACATCCATGGCGGGGAGATTCATATAGATCTTCTTGTATAGGTAAATCGTTACATAATCTATATATATAAAACTGTAGTTGTGTGAGTGTTTGTCCCCTTCGATTTAGATTCCTAACTACTCCCACATTTTGCGGTGCAGTTTAACCAAATTCGGGTATCTTATAGTCGTAATTCATATCGAGCCCGTCTAAGTATTAACGCGCGTCTACGATGAGTCTACGATTTTAAAAATAATTTAACATCATTTTTTATTCCATTTTAATGCATAATTTTTCGTGTGTCGATGGCGGCGGAGTTGGCGTCCATGGTCACACCTGCACCTGTTTGCTTCTCCCCTTCTTCCCTCCTCGTGAAGCTGTGGGGAAGGAGTTTAAGGAAATCAACGTCGTAAAGCGTTGTCAAGGAGACCAGCGTTCTTTTAGAACAACGACTTCATGGCTTGAAGACACCAAAACAGAAATGGCTAAGAAAGCCCGAATTGGTATCTATAAAGGAAGTAACTCTCTAAAAATGCTTATATAGTTATTTCCCTTACAAACCCGAGCAACGCCGGGCGATACTGCTAGTTTAATATAAACTTAACTTTAAATCCTGTATATACGAGGACCTGTATGTATCGAAACATTTGTACCGACTAAAAAGCTGCCCAACCGTACATACTCTTCCTTTTGACTCTTTTACTTTTTACTTTATATATATATATATGTTAAATCTCTGCACAACCGCATGGAGAGAATGCTAATGCTGGATGATGGTTAAGATCCAATCTCCCATCGAAATCTCATGAAGAGAACGTGCCGGAGTGCGTGCGTGCGTGTATGTATATATGTATTATATATATATATATATATATATATATATATATATATATATATATATATATGTATTTATGTATGCATTTGTATCTGTGTAGCTATGCATATGTGCATCTATGTACGCTTGCAAATTCTTTATTCATCTATTTTTGTACCCTTCACTTTCTCTGTGCATACATACATGGGCACTTACATATATATACGCATTATATATATGTGTATATGTGTTCGTATAATATATATATATATATGAAGCATAAAACGTTGCAAAATTCTTTCTTCACCATATGATTGATATACATTCAGACGCAGAACAAAAAGAACGAAACAAAACAAACACGAAACAACACATTAAAAACAAAATCTGACATAGCAAAAAAGGAAGAAAAGAAATAAAATAATAATGATAATAAATAACAATAAAAAATAAAAAAAATAAAATAAAGAAACAACATTGAACAACATAAAAAAATAAACACAAAACACTCGTGTAAATCACACCAAAAAAAAAACTTACAAAATAATAACAAACATCAATATATGTACAGCTGCAACTTCTTCCGTCTTTTACAAAATACTGAAATATTTCAAAGAAATTTCCGTAAGAAAATATCCTCACAGTGTTAACATCTGTTTGTAAATGAAATTTAACGAACGATACGGTCGTGTTGTTGATGATGGTGATGCTGGTGCTGCTGCTTTTTAACCCCAGATTTGCTCCCATTGAGTTGGTTTATCATCAAAGGCATTCTTAGCAATGACTATTCCATTTCTTTTTTTTTTGTGGGGGAGGGGGTGTATTTTGGGTGGGTCATTATATCAATAATAAGCACACACTGGTTCTATTTCACATCCCTTATTATTATTATTATTATTATTATTATTGTTATTATTATTATTGTTATTATTATTATTATTATTATTATTATTATTATTATTATTATTATTATTATTATTATCATTATTATTATTATTATTATTATTATTATTATTATTATTATTATTATTATTATTATTATTATTCAACTAGTCAACCATTTAACCAAATTAGTTAATCGATTCTTTGATAAACCGTTCAGTCATTCAAATAATAAGCTGTCTGGAAACAGAACTGGAACATTCGTGGAGTAGAGATATTGTGTTAATGATGAGGACCAAATGATGTTGAAAGGACTCTAACGCACATAATTGATTAACTGATCGTACTATTAATCAAACAGTCGAGTTGTTAATTGGTTAAAATCATTAACTAGATGATCAATAATTGACTCAAATTTTCGCTCAAGGCCAGTTATTTTAGGGAAGCCGGACAGTCGATTGCATCTACTCCTGTTCTCCTCTGGTAATTATTTTATCGACCCCGAAAGGAATGAAAAGTAAGGTCGACCTCAACAGAATTTGAACTCTTCTTTCTTTTTAGTCTACGCCATATAACTTATGGTCGTCGACTCCAACGCCAGAGCAAATTTTCCACGAAGCTGTGTGAAATGAGTTTGTGCGTGCTAACTTTGAGACAGTGTGCAGTCCTTTGTCTCATGTAAGTTCATACGCATATGTCATGCGAGCCTAACCATCAGGCTTGAACGTCCACGAATTCTTCTGTGATACTTTTTTCTGAGTTGAATTGTAGATGCTTTCGTTGTAACCAAACACACCAGCGCGCGCGCACACACACACACACACACGTATATACATGCGATGGGTTTCTACGCAATTACAGTCCAATAAATATTGCTCAAAAGTTATTAACTAGCACGAAATTTTGGTAGAAGGTAGCTGTACAAAGTACTTTGCAGTAGAACTGAACTCAAGACTGCATGCTTGCGAAGCGGATGCTTTAATCGCTTTGTAATTAGATCCATTTTTACAGTGTTCGCAAAACTGAAATCGTCCAAATGAGTTAACTCGGAATAATGGAAGCTTGTCAGCATCCAAAACTGTTTTGAAATATTCCTTTACAAAATGGCGGTTTACGTATTTCATACATTTTTCAGGTTTCCATAATACTATGAATATAGAAATATTAAATTTCTAAATATCTCAGAGAGATATAAGCAGCGGTGGAGCGATTGAGCAGTTGTATACTGTCAACTTAACGTGACAGTGCCGTAAAGGGAATCACACCACTATTTAGCCCTAGGAAGCATCAACGCTTCCTGTCGGCCTTCACTGAAATTATATACGTTTGCAATGTCTAGACAAACATCTGCAGCTAGCAAGCCATGCTACTCCAGACTGATGACGAACAAGACTCAGAAACATGTCTCTGGATGCAGGCTTAGCTGGATGGGGTGCTTGTCTCTCCCTTGTAAACATAAGGACACAGGAAATGTGTCAAGGCCGACAGGAAGCGTCGATGCCTCCTAGGGCTAAATAGCGGTGGGGTGATTCCCTTTATGGGACTGTCACTTTAAGTTGACAGTATACAACTGCACTATGAATATAATTTTTCACTTTATAGTACGGAAATAGAAATTCATCCTTTCACGATCGATAAAATGAGTACCAGCTGAGTACTGGAATTGACGTATCCCGAAATTGCTGGCCTTGAGCCAAAATTTGAAACCAGTGATACGGAAGCAGAATAACATCTTTGTTTCCATTTCTTCCTGTTCCGTTTACTCCAAGGAGCAGAAAAAAATAATTAACGTGCAATATAAAGCATAGGACGAAAAAATATTAAATTAAAATTCTCAGAATTAAGTAATCGATATTTTATGTACGTCGAGGTCAACTTTGAGTTTCATCCTTCTGGGGCTCGATAAATTAGGGTACGTTCGATAAATTAGGGTACAAGTGAAGAAGAGTTGACGATGGAATCGACTAAAACCCATTCGCTCAAAATTTAAAGCACCGGACAAAATGTTTAGCAGCATTTCTTCCGCCAGGTTACGTGCTGCGGCCGACTTTACTTTTCATTCTTTCGGTGTCGATAAAATAAGTACAAGTCAAGCAAGAATATTGTTGGTTTGAAGGCAACAAACTAGGAAAATCATTAGCAAGTCAGAACTAATGCTTTGCGGTATTGTTCCAGTACCTTAAGTGCTGAGTTTAAATCCTGCTAAAATCACCTTTATCTTTTAACCTTTCGGAGTTGATAAAATTAAGTAGCAGTTAGGTATTGAGGTCGATGTGATCCACTTTCTTCCTCCTTCAAAAATTGCCAGCCTTGTGATTATAGTAGAAACAATAATTAAGGTGGTGAGTTGACAGAATCGTTAGCACCTCGGACAAAATGCTTAGCGGCATTTCTTCAGGCTCATTATGTTCTAAGTGCAAATTCCACCGACGTCGATTTTGCCTCTCCTTCCCTTTAGGTTGATTTGAAAAAAATGATCAGTTGGGCACTGGGGTCGATGTAATCGATAACCCCACTCCTCCAAAATTTCAGGATATGTGTCTATAGCAGAAAAGATTATTGTTATTAATAATATTATTAACAATAATATTTTCATTATTAAGGCGGCGAGCTGGTAGATTCGTTATCACGCCGGGCAAAATGCTAAGCCGTATTTCGCCTGTCGCTATGTTCTGAGTTCAAATTTCGCCGAGGTCGACTTTCCCTTTCATTGTTTCGGGGTCAATAAAATAAGTTCTAGTTGAACACTGGGGTCGATGTCATCGACTCATCCCCTACCCCGAAATTGCTGCCTTTGTGGCATTTTGAAACCATTATCATTGTTATTATAATAGTAATAATAATAATAATGTTGTTGTTGTTGTTATTATTGTTATTATTATTATTGTTATTATTATTATTATTATTATTATTATTATTATTATTATTATTATTATTATTATTATTATTAAGGCAATGACCTGTCAGAATCCTTTGTGCGCTGGACGAAATACCTAGGGGTATTTCGCCTGTCATTACATTCTGAGTTCAAATTGCGACGAGGTTGACTTTGTCTTTCATCCTTTCGACGTCGATAAACTAAGTGCCAGTGAAACACTGGGTTGATGTAATCCACTCATCTCTTCTCCACAAATGGCTGCTCTTGTGCCAAAATTTGAAACCATTATTATTATTATTATTATTATTATTATTATTATTATTATTGAGTGAGAGAGCAGTTCATGCCATCAAAGTGACACTGGGGTAAAATATACGAAGCCCAATATACCCATCCATGACTACCCGTCTGATAAAGGTACACCAGCACAGCATCACAAACCATAGTGCGCGACATGGTGATCTCATATCAAGATAAACAGCACATGACCTTGCAGGTGGGGCCCAGTTAGAATTTTCTTCAGGTTGAGTAGCCCATCCCGCTCAAACGGTCCCTGAATAAGGGTTGTTAAGGATATTGAAAGACCACCCATGTTTCCAGAGGTGAACTATTCAAATCCCAAAGAATCCCTCTCAACACATGGCTATGATGCTCCTCCACTACTTCTGCTCGTGATCAGAGATGCACATATTGTCAGCCACTAGGGACATGCTCAACTGGTTAAGGTCAAACAACTGACAAGCAAATCTGTGGTATTGAGCAGAATATTTGCTGTAGCCCATCTGTTATACCAAGACAAACAAATGTACATGATACACACTTCCAATCAGTTAAGATCAGAAACCATGAGAGCCACGCCTGGTACTGCATCAGGGCATTATTATTAGTATTATATTATTATTATTATTATTATTATTATTATTATTATTATAATGTTTGTTTGACTTTTGCTTTACATTTGCACAAGCTGGCTCCAAGTCTCACCCAGAGACCTCAAGAGACAACAAGTTGGAAGTTCATGTTGGTGTTATGCCTAGGGTGCCATATATTTGGTTTTGTACTTAGTGTTGTACTAGTGAATGCCTAAAATACCATACGAAAATTGTTTGTTATTATTATTATTATTATTATCATCATCATCATCATCATCATCATCATCACCATCATCATCATCATCATCATCATCATCATCATCATCATCATCATCATCATCATCATCATTGCCATCATCATCATCATCAGTGCCTTCGTTCTCTCTCACACAACGCTTAACGTTTGGTTGCTGTAGTTATCTTGATTGGTCAGAGGACGTGTAAGAGTTAAGCTGTGTATTCCGTAAGGACTTTATATTCTTGTAAAATAGGATATCACATCTCTTGGCGCAATGTCTTCCAGATGTTAGACAAACATATATAAGTAAGGAAGATCTTTTTGATGTGGGAGCTTTCGTTTTAATTTGAAGTGTCGGGTGGATATGGCTAGTTTAAATCTAGTTAAATAGCATGCATATGCAACGGGATCAAAGCTGGAACAGGTGATGAGTAATGGATAGCTCTGAAAAATAATTTCTGGCTGCTTGTAGGTTTCTCAGCCCTGAATTTCGCTGTTTGTTTATCTCTCCTTATATATCTTTCTACACTTGCAGACATGCTTGTCTATCTATCTATCTATCTATCTATCTATCTATCTATCTATCTATCTATCTATCTATCTATCTATCTATCTATCTATCTGTCTGTCTGTCTGTCTGTCTGTCTGTCTGATCTATCTATCTATCTATCTATCTATCTATCTATCTATCTATCTATCTATCTATCTATCTATCTATCTATCTATCTGCCTGTCTGTCTGTCTGTCTGTTCGTCTGTCTTTCTGTCTGTCTGCCTGTCTATATGTTTATCTGTCTGTCTACCTACCTACCAGCCTCTCTGTCAATCTATCTATCTATCTGTCTATCTATCTATATATCTATATTTATCTATCTGTCTGCCTGTCTATCTTTCTACCTATATACATACATATGCAGATATATGAATTTGTGCGTGTATGTTAAAACACAGCGTGTATATTAGTAAACTAATATAAATTTACTGGAGATACTATACAGTTTAGAAAGCATTCGCTGTGAAACTTTAAACAGACATGAGTACACATTATTTTCTTCTAATATATAGCACAACTTTCGTTTCGACCTCGGAACTACACTGCATCCATTCTAAGACTGACAATACTCATATATATATATATATATATATATATATATATATATATATATAATATTATATATATATATATATATATATATGTATATATATATATATATATATATAATATATATATATATATATATATATATAATATATATATATATATATATTATATATATATATATGTGTGGTGTCACGCTGAATCTCTATGAGAACTGCATTAAGAATACACGTGTTGTGGAGTGCTCAGTCACTTGCACGTTAATCTTACGAGCAAGCTGTTCCATTGGTCGTATCAGCTGGGACCCTTGTCGTCGCAACCGACGGAATGCTCCTACTATATATATATATATAATATATATATATATATAATATATATAATATATGTATATATATATATATGTATATATATATATATGTATATATATATATATATATATATATATTATATATAATATATATATATATATATATATATATATATATAAGGTACTGAGGTCGATTCGTTTGACTAAACTCCTTGAAGACGGTGCCCCAACATGGTCGCAGTGTAAAGGCTGAAAATTAAAAAATAAACGATACACCCCATATATATATATTCATATATATTAGAGCATGTCCAGCTTATCCTTTAATGAATCATTTAGCAACACTGCTGATTATTTTAATAATGCATTAAAATACACTGCTATCAAAGATTGAACACCACTAATACTAAACAAAATCTGCTCCATACTGTTTCAATGTTCGATCTTTATAAACGTTGTAAAGAAGCATTACGCCGTGTTATATATACATAAAATATTAAACGAAAATAAATGTAAGTTGAGCTCCAAAGATGCGAAAAATCTACGTTTATTCAATAGCCAGTATAAACCGAAAACTACAAACCCGAAAAGCACTTTTCTCTGTGTAATTGTAATACTCTTAATATGCATCCTCTCAAACAGCATGCGTCTTTCTAAAACAATTTTTGTATCTCGCTAAGATCTCCCTTTTGCAAACAACACAATGTTTAAAGGAACTATTCTCGTATGCTTTCGAACACTAAATAAGTCTCAACAACTCGCTATCAAAATATATCTGGAATTTAAAGCATAGTTATATTGATAACATGTCCCATCAAAATTTGGATAGTTTACGAATATTTTTTGCTTACTTAGATTGGCTATTTATGAATATATTTGCTTAATTACTAGGATTGTTTAAATAATAGGCAGCGTGACACGAGTAAAGATTTTAGAAGTTTCAGCTTCTACTACAAACTATACGAACTTCTATACAAGTAAAACTGTATAAAATTGAAACTGCATTAAATCAAAATCGCCATCTGGGTATACGCACTGTTGATGGTATAATGATGCGAAATTGACTGCGATAAAATTTCTTCCTTGACTTTTTGTGTCAAAAACACAATATAAATCGGATCGAGACGAACATCGTTGCTGCAGTGACTCGTGAGAATAAATTACGCATTACTTACACGAAATTCATGCCTCTCTATATAGGAAACAAGGAATAAAACATTCACGGGTATTGGCGAAGCTTGCCGGAATGTAGAAAGATTCAGTGTATGCAAATGAAAGAGTGTTAAACTAAACTCAACATCTGTGTATCATACTAAAAATATATACATATACACCATTTGAAGTCATTGTGCAGTGGAGTTACCTGAAATTAAATCTTTTCAAAGATTTGCCCTAAAAATGCGAAGCCAAACATTATGTGTGCAAATGTATATGTGACATGACCAGCGTTGACGATTGGGATCGACCCAAAAAGCTGAGGCTTTACCACCGCCAACGCCGCCATGAGCGCTATAACATCTATTTGGTATGGAAAATATTCCTTCAAAATTGCCCAGATGATATAGGTATCATCTTTAAAATTCATCCGAGGCTTAACCCCCGTGCCATCCGTCCACTACAGAAAGCTTGTTTGTGTCATAACACAACACCAAGACTGAACCATTTCACCTCACCTAGCCCTGCTCTCTTCAACATCGTGCCAGTCCAAATAAAGGAGGAAAGTTACTTAACGGCATTCAAACGGTCCCTAGATGATTACCTTCTACAAATACCAGACAAACCACTCACACTCGGATATGTCTCTAAAAACAATAACTCTCTGCTCGAATGGGCTATGGTGCCGAAGTGTTGACCTGGGCCAACTTCGGCCGAATACGTCCAGGTGTAGATTTCTTCAACTAAAAGGTACTCCAGCATGGCCACACTCAAATGACTGAAACAGGTAACAGAGTAAAAGAGTAATATATATTATATATATATATATATATATATATATATATATATTATATATATATATATATCTATATCTGTATGTGTATGTGAATATATATATATATATATATTATACCCTCAAACCGACCAAAGCGTTGTGAGTGGGTTTCGTACACGGAAACTGAAAGAAGACTGTCGTATACATTATATATATTTGTGTGTGTGTGTGTGCGCGCGCGCGCGTGTATTTGTACTCCCAGGGTAACTTCACAACCGATGTTGCTGTGCTTACGTTCCCATAATTTAGCCATTCGGCAAAAGACACTGATAGAATATGTACTAGGCTTACAAAGAATGGATTATGTGGTCGAATTTTTTCGACAAACAGCGGTGCTCCAGCATGGCTGCTGTAACATGACTGAAACAAGTAAAACAATAAAAAAAAACAATGCTATTTTAATCCCGAGCGAGCCTGGGTATCTCTGCTTGTATATATATATATATATATATATATATATATATATATATATATTATCTCTAATCTTTTGATTCAGCTATTTGACTGTAACCATGCTGTGACATCGCCTTGAAGGGTTTTAATCGAACACATCGACTCCAGGACCTTTTTAACGCTGATCGATTTCTTTTGCCGAACCGCTAAGTTATAAGGACGTAAACACACCAACACTGGTGGTCAAGCAGTGGTGGTGGTGGTGGTGGGGGGTACAAGCACAAAGACACAAAGATAGACACATATATGACAGGTTTCTTTTAGTTTCCGTCTCCCAAATCCACTTACAAGGTTTTGGTCAGTACAAGTCTATAGAAATGGTTTCAGGTTCAGTCCCACTGCGTGGCAACTAAATAAGCTATATAATGAAAGGTAGAGATAGTTTTTACCAGTCATTATAGAGCTAAATTAAATATCTTTCTCAAGTCTTGTCAAATTGTTTACCTTTCCTCTCTACTTTAACCTATACCTACTGACTCAAGGAGAAGTCACTTCTAGCTGCTTTGTATAAGGCTGTTACAAAACCACAACTTTATCTGCCATTCAAACCGGAATTTTAGTGGGATATCTATTAGAACAATCATAATTCATACCAATTAGTTTAAGTTACCCTGACGAAAACTCCTCGTATCTTTTATATATATGTGTGTTTGTTTGTGTGTGTGTTTGTGTGCGTGTGTGTATGAATGTATGTGTGTGTGTGCCTTTGTCTCGCACCTCCGCCGCAGGTTTACGTTCCTATAACTTATCGGTTCGGTAAAAGAGATCAACAGAACAAGTAAAATATTCTAAATATATATAAGTGATTAGGTTGATTTGTTTCCCCAAAAGCTTGAAGATGTGCCCTAGCATGGCCACAATCCAGTGACTGAAACAAGTAAAAAGATAAGTTGATAACTAACCTAGCATTAATATTCTACAATCTGTTTCGGGGTCGATAGAATAAGTACCAGTTCAGTACTGAAGTCGATTTAATCAACTAAAACCATTCCACCAAACTGCTGGCCTTGTGCCAAAATTTGAAACCAATCTAAAGGCGGAGAGCTGGCAGAACCGTTAGCACTCCAGGGATGGGCAAAATACTCAGCAGTATTTCGTCCGTACTGAGTTCAAATTCCACCGAGGTCAGCTTTGCCTTTTATCCTTCGGGTTCGATAAAAAGTACCAGTTGTGAACTAGGGTCGATTTAATCGACTAAGCCCCTCCTAGAAATTGCTGGCCTTGTACTGAAATTTGAAACCAGTGCTTCACAATATATTGTTCTATCTTGGTGAATATATTTAATCTTTTTCTGATATTTTTCGTAACGTTCAATCAAGTTGAAATATCAAGCATGGCTGTAATGTAAAGACGTTTGTTTTGCACATCTACGTGGTCACAGGTTGAATCTCACAGAGCAGTACCTCTGGCAAGTGTCTCCCAGGATAGCTCCGAGCCGACCAATGACTAGTGAATGAATTTGATAGACAAAAACTGTACGGAACCCCTTTCTGTGTGCGCGCGCGTGCGTGTGAGAAGAGAGAGAGAGAAAGAAAGAAAGAAAGAAAGAAAGAAAGAAAGAAAGAAAGAAAGAAAGAAAGAAAGAAAGAAAGAAAGAAAGAAAGAAAGACAGAAAGAGAGATTTTGACTGATTGATAGATAAATAGACAGACAGCTAAATAGATATATATATATATATGCACGCGTGTATTTGTGTGAGTCTCAATGTTTTTCTTCACAATCAGCGGTGGTTTGTGCATGCCACTGTAACTCAGCGCTTCGTTCTATAAGACCGATAGAATAAGTAGAAGGCTAAATGAAAAAAAACAAACAAAAAAAGAAATCAGTGGTATGATTTGTTCGACTAAACTCTTGAAGGCGTTGTCCTAGTATGACCACAGTCCAATGAGTGAAACAAGTAGACAAATAAAAGAATAGGAACAGTGAATATATTTCTATGTATGAAATGTAATCGTTATGCTGTGAAGTGTTGTCTATACTTAATATCCTTTGCTTATAGAAAAGTTAAATCTTTTACAAGGTTTCAGTTTTCTGTTGTATTTTCAAATTCTTCTTGGCCAATTTTGCCTATAAGTAACCAATGATATACTAGAGTACTGTTAGTCGAATAGTTACAACAATGTTTTTAAAATAAAAGAAAAAAAAAACATGGCATTTTCTTTGAATTATGCAATCGTTATTGTCATTTTAGATTTGTAAAAAATGATGTACAAGATATTATTTGCATCGATAAACTTCATCAGATAGGCAGAATCCTTTAAGAGTGCTGGACAAAATATTTTGTGATATTCAATTATGGAATTCTATTTCCTGTGTTCAAACCCTGCCAATATCAACCGAGGTCAGTGAAATAAAATTCTCGCCAAGCATTGGGATAGATTTAATATTCCTATAAAATATCTTCGATGGGAATGTGATTATAATAGCAAAAAATATATATATATTCCCATCCTTATTTACTCCTTTCTCCCCTTTCTCTCCTCCCTCTCTTTCTTATTATTGCTTTTCCTTCCGATCTCTCTTTTTGAATTTTTGTATGACTTACTTCTTTATTTTTTAATTTCTTTGTATTTATTTCCCCCTTTATCACCATCTTTATATCTGTTTCTCTTTTTTCATGTCTCATTCTTTGCCTTATAAAACTTTTGCCCATTCTCACACAAAGCTTGGTCGCTATGTAACCCTTTCTTTTTTTTATTTTTCGTTTTCTTCTTTTATTGCATTCACATCCCCCCCCCCACATTACATATATATATATATATATTATATATATATATATATATATATATATACATATACACATACATACATAAACACATATATGCACATACACATACATGCATACGCATACATACACACATACACATATACACAGACATAGAGTTTCTTATTTCACTGTTTCATAAGTTCACGGTCTTTATATGTAATTTTAAACTCCAGATGCATGGCATAGCTGCAAACACACACACACACAAAGACATACTCGCAGAAACTTTCAAGTACATTGGCATTTTCTCCTTTAGATTTGCTTCACAAAGACAATAAACAATATATATACATATATACAAAAAAAACTATCAAAGAAAAAGGAAAAGACATGAGAAATACAAGTCAAGTACTTACCTAAATCAAACAGTCTCATTAATTTGTTAATCAAATCCACGTTGATTGTCATCATAAATAGCTGATAATTAATAATAAAGACCAACTTAAGTGTAATTAATTGCGAAAAGTTCTTCTTTACCATCAAGTTGGTCAACTGAAAGCTGTTTGCCATGAGTTGATCTGATATGAAACTCGAACTTGCGGCTTTTCAACTATGGGATACCACAAACATTTCTAACGTAATGACTTATTTTTAGGCCAGCACCCTTACTAAGGGAAGTACGCTCACTGTTTCTAACCATCCTTTATTCCTCTCACTCACTCATTTAAACCATACTTCCTCCCTACCCCCAGATATTTCCTCCACAATCCCTCTCCACCCTTGCGTTCTTCCAGTACGCCCTTTCTATTTCAACATTCACCTTTCTTTCTATCAATATCTATTTCTCTTTCTATCCCTCTTCTTCTTCTTCTTCTTCTTCTTCTTCTTCTTCTTTCATACACTACCCCCTTATAAACACAGAACTAAACCACCCCTCTACACACAAACATTCTTCCCTTTGAACTTCAGAATGAAAACATGCCTTACTTGTAACAACAGATGTTGAAGTTATATGTGCAGTGAGTTATCTGCCCGTATTAGTCAACAACAATTATTATGTATTCAGTTGCTCAAGAAGAAAAAAAACAAATAGTAATAATAATAAATAATAATAAATAATAATAAATAATAATGAAAACAGCACAAAGCAAAACGAATCGAAACACGAAATTGTCGCCTCTGTTTTGTTTTATAACTTTTTTTATAACCATTGTCTTCATATTGGTAACAATTTTCTTCTTTTAGTATCTCTTTCGGAAATGGATATAAGAATTTGCATTTTGCGAATTTATTTATCCCTTTCTTCTCCTCCTCCTCTTCTCATTTTTCTATTCCCCTCTACTTCCCTCCTACGCTTGTTGTTATTGTCAACAATCATCTAAGAAGCATTAAAAAAAAGAAGCGTATTTTTGTTTTGTTTTTTTTTCTTTTTTTCGTTTTTTTTTTACATAGCATTTTGACCTTATTGACATTTTTATGTAAGCACAATTTAAATCTGCTGAAATTCTAAAGTTGAGATTTAGAAAAATATCGTGTCGGCTGTCTGTGTTTTACGCCAATTCCACATGGAAGGGGAGGAAACGGCAAAAAAAAATGTAAATAACTATAACAGATTCTCTATAATAATTCATGTAGGCTTACAAGCTTGTCATCATTTTGTTGAGGTGAATGACACCGCTTGTTTGCAACGTTGTCCATTATTGCACAATGTTCCCCTCCTAATTGCAGCTGGCGGGTTAAAAATGCAACGGGGGAGTATCAATGTAGGTGTATTTGTTAGAATGAACAAGACAACGAATCCAAAGCGTAATCTTAAAAATCTTCGTTCTATAGGTTAAATTCAAAACAGTAATACTTTCTAATATTCACGCGCAAGCAGGGCGGCGAGTTGGAAGTATCATTATCTCACCGGTCAAAATGATCAGCGGCATTTCATCTGTCGATTGCATCGACCATCAGAAGTTCACTAGTACTTTATGTTATCAACCCTAGAGAGACGTAAAACAAAACTGACCTCGGTGGGACTTGAATCCAGAAAGTAAAGAGCTGGAAGAAATACCTGAAAGCGTTTAGTCAGCTCGCTACTTTTGTACACATGTTGATATCAATTCATTTTAATTTTGGCAAAAGATCTGCAATTTTGAGAGAAGGAGGAATTCGGCCACATTGATTGCATTACGCGACTGGTGCTTTTTTTACCGCCCTCGAAAGGATGAAAGGCAAAGTTGACCTCTGCTGGATCTGAACTCCGAATGTAAAGAGCCAGAATAAATTACAGTGTGCATTTTGTCTGGTGTGCTAACGATTCAGCCAGCACAACACCTTTAATAATCTTTTCTAATTGAGACACAATGCCTGCAATTTTGAGGGAGGGGTACACGATTACATGCGATTCCTGTGCTTAACTGGTACTTATTTTATCGACATCGAGAGAATGAAAGGCAAAATCAAACTTGGTGGCATTCGAACTCAGAACAAAAAGAACTGGAAGATATGCGACTAAGCATTTCGCGTGACGCGCTAGCGATTCTTCCAGCTCATTGTCTTCGTTCTCTTACTCATAATCTTTTCTGCTTTCTGCTATCGGCACAAGGCTTGAAATGTTTTGCGGAAGGGGGCTGGTCGATTAAGTCAACCCTGTATTTTGATGGGATGGGTTAATTCGATTGCATCGATCCCAATATTTAAATGGCACTTTTTTTTCTGTCGATCCCGGAAGGAAAATGGGCTTAGTTGACTTCAGCAATATTTGAATTCAGAACGTAAAAACCCACAGAAAATAGTGAAAAGCGTTTTCTGATGCTCTAGCGATTCTGCCAGCTCGTCATCTTAGACAATTCTAATATTTCTTTCTTTCTACTTTTGGCATTAGATAGCGGGGTGGCTGTGTGGAAAGTAGCTTCCTTACGAACCACATGGTTCCGGGTTCAGTCCCACTGCGTGGCACTTTGGGCAAGTGTCCTACTATATATTTATTTACTACCCACAAAGAGCTAAACACAGAGGGGACAAACAAGGACAGACAAAGGGATAAGTCGATTACATCGACCCCAGTGCGTAACTGGTACTTAATTTATCGACCCCGAAAGGATGATAGGCAAAGTCAACCTCGGCGGAATTTGAACTTGGAACGTAACGACAGACGAAATACGGCAACGCACTTCGCCCGGAGTGCTAACGTTTCTGCCAGCTCGCCGTTCTTATGAATATAATTACATACGGATCTCCACCATGTGTATGTGCGTGTGTATATATTTATATATGAGGTACTCGCTTGAATTTCCTAAACCATTATCACACGTGTATACACATATATACATAACTATATGTGTGTGTCGTAATATACATATATACGAGTGAGTGGATGAACGAAAGAAAGAGATTCTCAACATATTTAGCTGGAGTTATAGGCGTAGGAGTGGCTGTGTGGTAAGTATTATAGGATTCAGTCCCACTGCGTGGCACCTTGAACCAAGAATGTAAAAACGGACGAAATGCGTCGAAGCATTTTGCTCGATGTGTTAACGATTCTGCCAGTTCTCCACCTTAGATAACGGTAATAATGTTTTCAAATTTTAGCACAAGATCAGTAATTTCGGGTGTAAGTTAAGTCGACCCCAGTGCTGAACTAGTACTTATTTTATCGATCCCGAAAGTATGAAGGACAAAGTTGACCTCGGCGGAATTTGAACTCAGAATGTAGAGGCCTACGAAATGCCGCTAAGTATTTTGACATGCATGTTAACGATTATGCTAGCTCAAGGCCTTTGATAAAGCCAATAATGGCTTTAAATTTTGGCACAAGGCTAACAAGTTCAGGGGAGAGGATAAGTCGATTACATTGACCTCAGTAATCAGCTGGTACTTATTTTATCGACCCCGAAAGAACGAAAGGTAAAGTCGACGTCGGCAAAATTTGAAATATAGTGCTAAGGATAATAATGATTCATAATTTAACATAAGGTCATACATTTTATAAGGAGAGAGAATGAGGGCTATTGATGAGAAGATTTAGTAATAATTAACCCTAGTAATAACTGGTAGTCTAACTAAATACAATACGGAATGTTGCCCAATCGACTGTTTCATTACTATCTGTTGGTTACCATTCCTCACAGAAGAGTCAATATATTTCGGTAAGGGACAGAATTTGATCCCATAATCCCTACAGCCGTAATATATGCCACAGCAAGACTTTCTATCTGACACTAAGGAATATACCCACCCATCACCCAAGTACTTCTATTTTTTAACCAGTCCCAAAACAATGAAAGGTAAAGTCGACCTCGACTGGATTTGAACTAAGAGCGTGAATGGAATTGAACATCACAAGGAGTGTTCTCAAATGCTCTATCACTTCTGGCATCCACTGGCCTGATTATATTTAACACTATTCTAGCGTTTATTCTGTTTCATGTTCATGTGTTACTCTTTTTTGCTGCTACCTACGAATCGCTGCGCCTGACATTAGTGGCTGAGTCCCTACGCCGTCACGTGGAAGCCAATATTGGGAAATAGAGTTTGAATTTAGACTGCAAGGCATCTTGCCAGACAATCTAATGATTCTGCCAGTCTACTGCTCTGGACTAATAATATACTTATTGACTCCAGAGGGAAGAAAGTTAAAATTGACCAAGATTAGATTTGAACTCTGAGCACACAAAAAATTAACGTTGTGCACCCTGGTAGACACAATTTTCCGCTTTTGAATGGAATTATTTCTAATTTCATCGCAAGAGAAGGGTATTAGTCCAGCATTCCCCACTCAAAAAAAGAAAAAAAAATGTGCGCTCCACATTGAACAGACAAAGTTACTTGTGTCTTCGTATTGTCAATAAAACTTTGTTGGTACACAGCATTGAATTAACTTAAAATATTTCTCTGAAGATCTTTTATCCGAGTGCATGGGAACAGGGGTATCAAAAAATCGGAGTTTCGGATCAGGAAAACCAAATAAGTTGGAACTACTCCATTCTGACGGGGATTTTTCCCATTTTTTATTTCACCACATTCTTCGAAATGATGGTGAGCATCTTTTTATGAAAAAAAAAAAAATGTTTCGATAATTTTTGAAATTCCTCACCATCCAACTCCGGACAGATTTTGGCCATTTTTTTTTATTAGCTTAAAGCCATGGAGGAAGTCTTTAAGGTAAAATAATAATAATAATAATAATAATAATAATAATAATAATAATAATAATAATAATAATAATAATAATAATAAATTGTAAATGTTTTCAGAGGAAAAAGTGACTTGATGGAGATTTGGCAGTTATTTCTAGCACACTCCAAGACAACCCTCCATGTTTCTTATTCATTCTCGAATGTATTGATGTTCTCGAGATACGTGGTTTTTATAGGTACCTTCATAAGTAGCCAAAACGATGCATAATGGGAAAATACTCCAAAAGTAACATAACCCAGAAATGAAAATTGTCTCTATTAATTAAATGATTACGTTATATAACAATTCCTTTTGCATTTTTGCACAAGTGTGCACATATGCCATAAATAAATGCTTTTATTGGAGTTCAAGTTTATCCTGAAAGTTCTATTTCTATTAAATGCTGTAATTAATTAATAAAATCTTAAAACCTGAACTTCTAAACCAGACCTATGATGACATGAACGAATTGAAACGTTTAACTGAATCATAAAATTAACTATCATTTTAATGCAATGTTGAAATCAGCTTCAATGTTATATAAACTGAACCGTCAGTGACCCAACGGGTTACGGGTAGTCTAGTATATATATAACGCAGTATATATGTATATATGTGTGTGTGTGTTTCTGTGTGTGTGTTTCTCTGTGTGAGTGTGTGTGAGTGTACCAGGAATTACATGTATGAGTAGATGTGCGACTGCTACTGTTATATTTATAGCTTCACGTAGGTTTTCATAATCCAGTCAGGTTTCTATATAGTTATGAATTAACTACTATCCTGAGGAGTATTACCAGTTACAAGCTACAGAGCAAATGTAGCGAAATTGAGGATAAACACGTTTTGTATTAAACTTCCAACGCGCAATTATGGCTGTTTGGAGCCTCGCAAAGATGTTCCGAATGCATACATACGCTTAACCACAACCGATTCTAAGGAAACTCTTTTATTGCATCAACTATATCATATACCGTATATTTCAAAGTATTTTTATTTAAAATTTTTCTGTAAGTAACATATAATTGCCAACCAAGTGTGGTGGCCTATACAGGACAGTGCTACAGAGGTTTATAGCCCCAGGAAGCATCTACTCCAACTGGCTAACGACACACATCCTGTGTCCAATTAGTATTTGCGAGGGGAGGCCATCGCTCCCATCTTTAGCCTTACGTGATACTCACGGACTAGAGTTTCTTATTTCTTTATTGCCCACAAGGGGCTAAACACAAAGGGAACAAACAAGGACAGACAAACAGATTAAGTCGATTACATCGACCCCAGTGCGTAACTGGTACTTAATTTATCGACCCCGAAAGGATGAAAGGCAAAGTTGACCTCGGCGGAATTTAAACTCAGAACGTAGCGGCAGACGAAATACGGCTACTCATTTCGCCCGGCGTGCTAACGTTTCTGCCAGCTCACCGCTTTCACAGACTAGAGTTTCTGGGTGTTTACCCGTCCTCAGTCTGTGTTAATCCCATGCTAGTGATGAAAACTCATTCCACTCGCAAAATTCTATATGCTTTTTCCAGCGACAAACTATCGCTGATCTCGAAAAAGGGGGAATAAGCTATGTTAAATCTCTGAGCGAGATATAAATAGTAGCAGTACGGAATCATAACATATAATTGCCAACCAAGTGTGGCGTCCTATACAGGACAGTTAGCATGTGATTAACACACGCTGAGGACGGATAACCACCCAGAAAGTCTAGTCCGTGTGTATCACGTAAGGCTAGAGACCTCTCCTCGCATATATACTAATCGGACACAGAATGTGTGTCGTTAGCCAGCTGAAGGAGATGTCTTCTTGGGGCTATAAACGTCAGTAGCATTGTTCACTATAGGACGCCACACTTGGTTGGTAATTATATGCTACGATTCCGTACTGATACTGTTTATATCTCGCTCAGAGATTTAATATAGCTTTTCTGTAAGTACTATTCATTTGTTACTTAGTTACACCTCATTCTTGAGTCATCCACGCCCCACCAAAATATTGCGAGGCCCTACCTTGAAAAATCCATTCCAGAAATTTACTTGCATCTTATGATGCACCTTCAAGTACTTGGGGCTATTTAATAGACTAAGCTTTGAAATCTGAACACAGAAACAATCCAAAAAACATAGAGAGGAACCTATTAGCAGGCGTTATGTTAGAGACAGTAGCCAAATTTTCCTCAACTCACAGCTATCGTCTTTGTTAACGAAAACTACTTTGGATGATATAGTTAAGGGTATTGAATACTGTAATAAAACACAGATTGTTATGGTTGAGAGTATTCGATCAAAGTTTTACTCAATCAAGACAGTACATTGGCTATAAAAACACAATAAAATGTAACAGAGAATAATGAACAAAGTATCTTCAACACGTCTATTCAAGTTGCTAGAAAGAGCAGCCAAATCTTCATCAAAAGATCTTCTAGCAAAACAAATCACAATTGATAATGTAGAGTCCTGCATTTCTCATGCTCTGTACCCAGGAAAAGGACAGGATGGTCACTGCTGCAACGTCTTTGACCAGAGGCTTATTCTGCGAGGATTAGCCTGGAAACATTATTTGTATGTTTTACAGCTCTTATGTAGCACCTTGGGTAACTTTCTTCTACTGTAGCCACAGGCCAGCCAAAACCCTGTGAGTGGATTTGGTAGATGGAAACTGAAAGACGCCCGTCGTACACACACACACACACATACATACATACACACAAACATACATACACACACACACACACACATACACATGCACACATTTATGCATGTGTATTTATATAATCATTTCCCGTCAAAGCTTTTATCCTTGTGCCTATTTCAGAGGCCATTATAATGTATTTCCTCCGGCTATTTTCGCTTGAGTTCAAATCCCGCCGACATCAACTTCGCCTTTCATCTTTTCATGGTTTATATACTAAAGTACCAGTCAAGTATTAGGATCGATGGGATCAACTAATCCCTTCTCCTCAAAATTGCTGACTCTGTGCCTCTGTCAAAAGGTATTATTATTACGAAGTGGAAAGCTGGCAGAATCATTATCACATCGGACAAATCATTTTGTTGGCTTTTTCATTCTTAATTCAAATGGCGCTAAGTTCGACTTTGTTTTTACCATTTCGAGATCTATTTCTTTACTACACATAAGGGGCTAAACACAGAAGGGACAAACACGGACAGACAAACGAATTAAGTCGATTGCATCGACCTCAGTGCGTAGCTGGTACTTAATTTATCGATCCCGAAAGGATGAAAGGCAAAGTCGACCTCGACGGAATTTGAACTCAGAACGTAACGGCAGACGAAATACCTATTTCTATTTCTTTACTACCCACAAGGGGCTAAACACAGAGAGGACAAACAAGGACAGACAAATGGATTAAGTCGATTACATCAACCCCAGTGCGTAACTGGAACTTAATTTATCGACCCCGAAAGGATGAAAGGCAAAGTCGACGTCGGCGGAATTTGAACTCAGAACGTAACGGCAGACGAAATACCTATTTCTATTTCTTTACTACCCACAAGGGGCTAAAAACAGAGAGGACAAACAAGGACAGACAAATGGATTAAGTCGATTACATCAACCCCAGTGCGTAACTGGAACTTAATTTATCGACCCCGAAAGGATGAAAGGCAAAGTCGACGTCGGCGGAATTTGAACTCAGAACGTAACGGCAGACGAAATACCTATTTCTATTTCTTTACTACCCACAAGGGGCTAAACACAGAGAGGACAAACAAGGACAGACAAATGGATTAAGTCGATTACATCAACCCCAGTGCGTAACTGGAACTTAATTTATCGACCCCGAAAGGATGAAAGGCAAAGTCGACGTCGGCGGAATTTGAACTCAGAACGTAACGGCAGACGAAATACCGCTAAGTATTTCGCCCGGCGTGCTAATGATTCTGCCAGCTCGCCGTGAAATAAATACCATTTGAGTTCAAGGGGTTGATGTAATCGACTAGCCCTTTCTGAAAACTTGTCAGGCCTTGTGCTTCTAGTAAAAAAAACCCATTATTGCTGGTGTTGTTGTTGATGATGATGATGACGACGACGACGATGGCGTTACTGATACGACGACGACGATGGCTTGCTGATATTGTTATCAGTTTACGCGCGTGCGCTCACACACATACATACACAAACATTGCGGTTACCTTAACAGGTTAAAGCTGCTTAACTCGTTACAGATGTCTCGCAAAGGACGTTGGAAACGTTGTCTATGAACCATTGAAATATTTCGCCTAAAATCGTTATGTAGAATTAAAAACAGAAATAACATTTTTTTCTTAAGCAACGCAGTCAATTAAATATCAAAGGATAATTAACAGAGACATAACAAAGAAGGTCGTCGTCAAATTATCCTGAGGTGTTCCATGTATACACACAGACAGGCACACATACATATGTTTGGGTATATACGTATATACATGTATATATGTATGCGTGTGTGTATGTATATATATATGTGTGTGTGTGTGTGTATATATATATATATATATATATATAAACACAATACGTTTTTATGTGCTACCGTTGGCTTTCATATGCTGCGAATGTAGCAAACATTGTTTTATAACGTCTTGTGTCTTAGCGCAATCATCTGACACTGCCCACATGGCATAACTAAGGCGCAGGCTTGGCTGTGTGGTAAGAAACCTGCTTTCCAACCATATGATCCCGGGTTCAGTCCTACTTCGCGGTACTTCGACAAGTGTTTTCTGCTATAGCCTCAGAAGCTCGTGTTATATATATATATATATATATATATATATATATATATATATATGCATGTGTGTGTGTCTGTGCGTATATATGTAAACAATATATATATTGTTTACATCATAACTCTCGAACTGTGGAATCTTGGAATGTAATTTTCTGGAGCCTCATGTCGATCCATACCTAGTTAATAAAGGTGGGTAAACGGAAACTGTTTAGAGCCTCACCAGGCAGATTGCATCAGTAATTTGAAATTGTACAGTCTTGTCTAATATTATGTCACACTGCTTGTGGTTGAGAATTTCGTTAAGTGTACACACAGTCGGCCAGTAATACTTTAATTCAGAAGCAGAAACGACAGAGGCACGATGCGTGTGTGTGTGTGTGTGTGTATTAAGTGCTACCTTTTCTCATAATCATCTACGTCGTTTGATGTTCTGTTACCTCGGTATCCATACTTCATCTTTACGTCTAAATGGATTTCACCAAACATCCTCCCACTTGAACATCCAGTCTCTGCACTTAAAAACAATTATTGTATTGATGTTAATTATTTCATCATTAAGCAGTTTCATTTGTTCAATATTCAAGGCCTTTCAAGTACAATGATGGCCGTCCATCTAAGATCTTTGTCATCCTTTGTTTTCCTTTGGAAAGTTCTATCCATAACAAACCTAGTCTTCTAAATTGAGTATGCAGTTTCGGATGCCTAGAGTGTACTTCGCTCTTTTGAAACCATTCAGACTATCCGTGTGCAAACTTCATATCGGATATGCACTTCTTGATTGACAGAAATTTCGAAAATATAATATAATGAAGACATGGAAATCTTTCAACAGCACGAAAATACTAGCATCATATATTATGAAAATTTAGACTGTTTCAGTCGTGCAAAGGTACCATCATCACAAATAATAAACATTGTATTTTATTGGTAGCACGAGGATGCAATCATAATGCATATTAAGATGTAAAATTATTCAACGGCATGAAGACAGTAACATCATGTATATCAAGAACTAGATTATTTTAGCAAAACACAGGTACTATCACCATGGAAAATAAAAACATGATTCTTTTCACAGCACCAAGAAACAATCACCAAGTATTTTATGATGTAGATTCTTTTAACAGCTTGAAAACACAATTGGCATAGATTGTTGTTATGTTGTTGATGATAGTGTAGTTATTATATATAGTCACAGATGATCTCTGATTGAGGACACCAGTCGTACACAGGTTAGCCGGGTCAACGATAAGACGCAAACCTCACATTTCTTCTGAAATA
Source organism: Octopus sinensis (assembly GCF_006345805.1). NCBI lineage: Eukaryota > Metazoa > Mollusca > Cephalopoda > Octopoda > Octopodidae > Octopus > Octopus sinensis. Next base: position 69,169,030 of record NC_043007.1, on the reverse strand, counting down.
TACCGTTCTTCCGAATGAGCAACAGAGAGATGACGTAAATGTTAAACTTCACACTCCTGTTATTTTTTTCATGGTGACATCACGTTTAGAAAATCACCAAAACTTTTTCACACAGATTAGGTTTTCTCTGCTAGAATGTGCTTTAGTTTGCTGCAACCGTTTACTAGATGTAGATGCTATGGATAGAAAATTGTCCTCAGATGAAACCCAGCTGCCTGATAAGACAACAGTCCAAACATTTGGTTAACATTGCGACACAACCCAAGATCTTCTTCTTATCCAATTCATAGCTGTGCTCCGCTGAACCAGAAGTCTACCCGCTGTCACTGACATTTTCTCGATTACTAACGACTTAATGATTAGCTGAAACTCGATAACTCCTCCTTCTTTCATCACCAAAACACATCGATATCACCAGTTTGGGTGGGCCTGAAAGGCTCTTAAGCAACCCTCCCACAACCTTTTTCAGCAATAATTCTCTTCTCCCAATCTATAAAAGAATCCACTGTTAAGTAGATGTCTTATTCAGCTAAGAGAGATGAGAGGTTCGCGTCTTATTGCTGACCAAGCTAACCTGTGTGCTAGAGGTGTACACAGTGAGAGATCATCTAAAGCTATATATAATAACAACAACAATAACAATATCATCAACAGCACAATAGAAAAGTATCATTATATTTCAAGTTCAATTCCTGACTGCATTCGTCTTTGCTATCCATTCTTACCCAGGTCAATCAAATATCCAAGGTCAAACAAAAACTGAGATCAATCAAATAGACCTCATTACCATATACGGTAGTGGGACGTTATTACTGTTATCTAGCCCCAGGTTAACTCTGAGTGTGTACTAACGCCATTATCAAAGATGTTCCAACCGTGACATGACATGCTGTCATGCAATGTACACCGAAATATATTTCCCAGTCTGTCCGTTCTTATTTATTTATAATTTTTTTTTCATGAGGATATCTGGGTCTAATTTGAGGGATATTTAACTGTTATATCTGGCAACAAGCGAGCGAGCAGCCATATAAATAGACGCTCCATCCTTCGTTGTCTCAGGCCCCCGTTTCTACATAAGGTATATGCTTCCCCAGCTCTATTCTTTAGTCTTCAACAAGAAAGTGTCACGGGGATAAGCGATACAAAACATTTAGTGTCTACTGTAATGTGATCTGGATCACTGACAGTCGTTTATTTATTTCTATTTACTCCTTAGTTCTTATCTTTCCTGTCTTTTCTGTTTTTTCTTTGTTTTTTTTTTCTTTTCCATCCTTTCTTTTTTATTCCTTTTTAAACAACACTTGACAAACATTGCACGAAAATTGATGGGAATTTATCCAAATTGACGTTATATATTAACGGAGGAAAGTGGGTTGTGGTGGTAGAAGTGGAGACGGCAGCGGCGGTGGTGGTGATGACGGTGGTGATAACGGTGGTGGTAGTGGCAGTGGTGGTGGTAAAGATAGAGGCGGTGGTGGTGCTGTTAGTATGGATGTTGTTGGTGGTTGTGGTCGTCGTGATAGCTGTAGTGATGGCAGAGGTAGTCGCTGTAGTGGTGTGGTAGTGGTAGCGGTAGTGGTGGTGGTGGTGGTGGTAGTGGTGGTGGCTGTAGTGGCGGTACTGATAGTGCTGGTAATGTGTTCTTGGCAGTGGTTGTGATGGATGTGGTGGTGGTAGTAATGGTTGTTGTTGTAGTTGTTGTTGCTGTTGTTATTGTTGTTGTTGTTGTGGTGGTGGTGGGAGTGGAATGGTGATCGAAGAGGTGATGGTGGTGGTGGTAGTCGTCGTAGCGGTGATTATAGTCGTGTTAGTGGCGGTGATAATGGTGGTGGTGATGATGGCTGAAGTGGAAGATTGCGGTAGAGGCTGATCAACGTACAGGTGACAATGATGGTGATGGTGGAAGGGAAATACCCACCTTCCATTTGTTGCCTATACCTCACACCATCTTCCCACGCCCGATTACTGTTATTCTCCCATACTCCTCTACCTATACCCACCTCTCCACTCCTATAATAATATTCATTTGATTGAGACTAACGTTTCGTGCAGTGTTTTGTTAAGTGAACAAACTATACAATGTTGCGCCAATACTTTCCATCTTCGCTCCCGCCTCCACTACCTGATCTATCTATCTGTCTCTTGTCTATCTGTCTGTCTGTCTGTTTATCTATCTATCTATCTATCTATCTATCTATCTATCTATCTATCTATCTATCTATCTATATCTATCTATCTATCTATGTGTCTGTCTGTCTGTCTGTCTATCCATCTGTCTATCCATGTCTTCGTCCGTCTGTCAATCTATCTACTCTACTCTCTTTACCCCCCTCCGCCTCAATTCTATCACAATTTCTTCCTCACAGATCGATTATTAAACTGTGAACCAATATTATGTCCGCCAAATCTCCCTCAAGACTCACACCCTGAAGAAATCATAATATATTAGACAAGAGTCATCGACATATATAGTGGGAGAAAAAGGTTGAGATAGTTACGGTTGGAAGTCTTTGATCAGAGTTCTACCCTATTTGAAGCGAAGCAACAGAAACTATAACAATAGCCATCCCCCTCATTACTATCACCGCCATCACCACCACTACAACTACTACCGACACCACCACCACCACTACCATCACCATCTCTAGCACTACAATCACCCCGATCTCCTTCTCTCTTACACTTCCATTGTTACAGGTAGTTTGCTTATTAAACTGTGATAACAGCCACTCCACCTCACCGAACACCCTACTATCTACCCCTATCCTCCACCCCTTTTATTATTTTCTTTTTTGTTGTTGTTGTTATTTTTGACATGTTCAGCAATGTTATGATAGTAGGTTAGTTACCCCTAATAGTTTCTTGCCCTCCCTACTCTTCCACCTGTTTCTGCCCACCCGTTTCTTCGTCTTCAAATGTATCCACCACCACTACACAATTCAAAGTATCACTCAATATCTCTCTTTTTTCTCTCTCTCTCTCTCTCTCTTCTCTCTCTCTCTATATAATATATATATATATATATATATATATATGTTATATATAATATGTATGTATAATATATATATTATATATATATAATATGTATAATATATATATATATATATATATATATATATATATATTTATAATATATATATATATATATATAATATCCATGTCTTCCTCTTCTGTATCTCTTTCTCTATACCACTGTATATTTGTCTCTCTCGCTCGTCGTTTATTTTCTCTACACCATCACCACCAAAACCACCACAACCACCACCACCACAACCACAATCACCACCACCACCGCCACCACCACCACCACCGCCACCACCACCACCACCACCGCCACCAGCGTTATCTCTTCTATCTTTGACTCTCAGCATTTTTTCTTACCCTCCCCTATCTGAAGCACCCACCCGTCCACTATTCATACCCATGTACCTACAAACCTACCTACCTACCTATCTACCCCAGCTTAATATAAACTACCCGAGATTGATTAAAGACATCCATGTTTCATTTTGGCGATAAATAAATAGATAAAGGAGGTAAAAAAAGAAGAATGAATGGATGAATAAATGAATAAAACAATTATAAAAATACAAAAAGTAGCTAAAATAAATCAAAGCCGTTACAATAGTTGTTGTTAAGGTTGTTGTTGTTGTTGCTCTTGTTCTCGTTAATCGCTTTGTTGTTGATGTTTGTATTGCTGTCATTGGTACAAGTTGCCAGAACTATGTTTTGTTTGTGTTGTTATTGTAGTTGCTTTTTACTATTTTTTAAATTGTTGTTTTTGTTTAAACATTGTTATTAATTTGTTGTTGTTGTTGTTATTGATGATGATACTAATAT
>NC_043007.1:69162973-69165087 GCF_006345805.1 Octopus sinensis | reverse complement strand
TAACTTAAAATGTTTAACGGTTATATTTACAAAAATAGTAAAAGATCAAGACGAAACCTAGTGTGAACAAACACACGTGTGTCTAGCGTATATAGACATCACGTTCACTAACACAAAAGAAAACATAGAGAGTTACACGTATATATATTTATATTGAATACGAAAAAATATTATGATAATAATAAAACTATATTTAAAATTCATTTAGTTTACCAACAGTTATGGGCATGAAGCAATGAAAAAAATTAAAAAACTTAATAGGGAAAAAACCACCATCACAACAGCAATACACACCGCTACTGAAAAAAAATTAGAAAAATATATAGACATGCTCCATTAAAAAATCTCCAATTTAAAATTTGTCCGGTATAGGGGAGATGATCAAAAGTGAATAAAAATAGAAAAATATTAGGAAGGAAAAAATTATTATTAATTTACAAGGAATAAATACGTATACATCTAACACATAAAAATATACACACATACATACACACACACACGTACACGTGCATGAGAGCATGTGTATGGGAAAATAGATACGTATAATATAATTAACAAACACGTATTCACAAAAAACAAATCTACATATATATATCCATATATATATGTACACATATATACATACACAAACATATACACATACATATACACATGTACACATATACATACACATACATATATACAGATACATATATAAAACCCATAAAGCATATATATACAAACACACATACACACATACATAGATACATACATACATACATATATACACACATATATATATATATATATATACATATATATATATATATATATATACAAGTATACATATACAGACATTGAAATATGCACAGATGGAGACGTATACATGTTTGTGCAAGTAGGTGGTCTAGTAATAACGAATTAAATAGGGATAATAAAATAGAATAAGAACCAATTAGAAAAAGATGGGGTTATCAATAAAAAAACCCTTTTAAGGTTAATGAAAAGAAATTTAGGCATATGTTTACAAGAAAACGCTCTCTCATCTCTCCAATTTAAGATAGAACCGTTCATCTTCATAATTATATAAGACTCTTCTAGGCATAACAAGCAAGTTTTATTGCTAATCCTATAAGAAGGAGCAGAAGAAATAAAATTACAAGAAACTGAGAAATTTATTATCTCTTTTAAGTTGCATGTCCTTTTTTGATAAACTAGTACTACTTTCTTTCCGAGGATCATTAAAAAATGATTTAAGATTATTCGGACGTAATTTAAAAAGGGTCTTTGTACAACCTATATAATGAATCTTAGCGAGATCATGGGTTATAACAGTAGCTTTATATACTACATTTTTCTTTTTACAATTACCTTCAACTTCACAGGTGTTTGAGTTTCTACAGTTACAATTATTACTAATATCAAGCGTTCTATTCTTATGTGTATATGTATTAATAGAGATAGAGGTAGTGTGAGTATGAGAATTGTTGGTATTAGATACGGAGCTATTGGAATAATTGGGGTTAGTATTTGTAGTAGAGGAGGTTAATTCATTGTAGTACTGATTTAATTTTCTATTGTTAAAGGAAGAAATAATCCCAAATAAGTTGGGAGAAACAGAAAGACCAAATTTAATCATTTTGTTATTAAATATCTTAGCATACCTAGAGTTACTAAAGTTTGATTTAATAATGGAACGAATAGACTTTATAAAATTTAACTTCAAATGTTTAGCAAAAGGAAATATAATCCAAATGATGTTATTGTTGTGTTTCTTATTGGTATGGTGGTTTGTATTAGACGGGTCACCCATTCGAATATATAGTATAGGTTTCTTTTTACCTCTAATACTATTATTATTATTATTATTATTATTATTATTATTATTATTATTATTATTATTATTAGTATTAGTATTAGTTTATTATTATTATTATTGTTATATTGAGCATCATTAGAATTGGTGATGTATTTATGTGAGTTATTAAGGGGGTGTGATGAAATGGGAGATTTGTTTGTAAAAACTTTGTTTCATGTTACTGTTTGTAGCTATGTTAATGTTTTCCCTGTAATTACTCTCTGTAACATTACAATTAGTCATATTATTAGTAATATTGGTATTGGTAATTATCTGG
>NC_043007.1:69150473-69157973 GCF_006345805.1 Octopus sinensis | reverse complement strand
AGACCACATACATATACAGACATATAAATACAAAGCTAAAATATACACACAAATGCATGTGCACATATGTATACGCAATCAAGCTCGCATGCAAAATCATTGTTTCCATATAGACTATAAGCTAAATTCATGGATGGGGAAGGGGCGTTCTTATTTACAACATAAAGCTAAAGACATGAGTAAGGGAGGGGGGACATAAAGTTACAGGGCTCTATACAAGTAACGAATAGGGAGAGAAAAAAACGAAACAAAGGAAGAGAGAGAAAAAAGAAAAAGAGAGAAGGGAAAAAGAAGGAAATGAAAGAAGAAAAAAATTTTATACAAATTGTGTAAGCACATATACTGACACATATATATAGAGACAAGTACGCAAACACACAAGTTCAAGTGGATACATACATACACATACAATCGTGTATGTATGTGCTTAAGTACAAACATACGCTCACTTACACATATTCAAAGACGTATGCTTACAAATGCATATTCATGGCAATACACATATTTACATAAAAATGCCTAGGATCTGACAACATTGCTTTTTAAAAAATGGTGAATGTGTAATAATAAAAATTAGACGAAAGACATGCAAAATATAACACCCTATTTCGGATCATCTATAAATTAAATACCAAAGTAAGCCTATACAATATAATAAAATGAAATAAACTAAGTCGAAGGTTTTTCCTAAGGAATATGTAGAAATATAAACAAAATATATGCACAAGACTTTGCTATACGGAATGAAATCTGCATAGCGCGAAACAAATCCATCGGTGTGATTACAGACTAGTCCAAGAATCAAAATTAAAAAAAAAAATATATACTCTATCCATATGGGATATCTATGTTTGACATTTTAAAGCTGAAGTTGTCTGTGTGTGACAGGTTTGATAGCCTTCAACTAACACTATCTCCTCCGAGACCCTGCGGCGCAAGTTGACCAATTGTTAGAGTATCATAGAAGAAGGCTTGCTCTTCATTCCGTAGAAGATAAAATTCAAATCGGACCATGTTAAGACCAAAAATTAAGACCAAACAGGTGCTTTTTTCTATGAAAATCCCGATTTTTTACGATTTTTTGACTGCTGTGTCGCCATTTTTCGGTGTATTTCAACCAGAAAAATGTTCATTTAAAGAGAATAACAAGCTACATAATGCGAAATTTTTACTTTTCAAAAATTCCAATTTTAAAGGGTCAAAACAAACCCGAGCAACGCCGGGCGATACTGCTAGTATGTATATACATGTATGTATGTATTTATGTATGCCTGAAAACTATAAGTGAATGTTGTGTGTACTCAAGTAATAATTATAGGTAAAATATGTTGAGTATCAGCACACAGATTTCTGATCATTCACGTCGCAATTTATTTTATTTTATTTCTTTGTTTACTTCTACTGTTGCTTCTTCAAACGAGGCAGTTTCTCGAACACTTTCCTATTTCAGCTAATCCAGCGCTTTTATACAATAATCATTTGCGAATTTAGCAATTTTGAGACTAGGGATGTTACTTGATGCCATCGACCCCAGTACTTGACTAGTAATTTTATCGACCCCCCAGAGAACTGAAAGGCAAAGCTGAGGTTAGGGTTATCGAACTCAGTACATAAAGTGCAAGAACAAATGCTACAAGAGATTTTTTACCATGTTCTGACGTTTTTAACATGTCAGGCATAATGTTACTTTCGAGCTAGATGAAGCTGCCCCAAAATAGTAGCCCCCCCTCTCTCTCTCTCACACACTCTACCTGTTTGTCTTTCTATGTGTCTGTCTTCTGTCTGTCCATCTGTCTATTTCTTTGTCTATACACACATATATACACATAAACATGTGTGTGTGTGTTTGTGTGTGTATGTGTGTGTATGACCATCCTTGTGAGTGTGTGATAAAGCTAATCTGAACTTAATGGTAAGTGACTGACGATGATCATTATGTTGGTGATGATGACGATGAAGAAAACGACGACCACGTCCATCTCGCGATAGTGATAACGATGACGACGACGATGATGATGATGATGATTATGAAGTTGATGATGGTGGGGCTTGTGATGATAATGAAGACAAAGCCAAGTCCCTGTCGATGATGATGATGATGATGATGATGATGATGATTGTGCTGATGAAGATGGTTACAACGTTTCTGTCAATGATGATGAAGATGGTGATGATAATGCTGGTGGTGGTGGTGGTGATGATGCAGCTGCTGCTGCTGATAGTGATTGTGATGAAGACGACAACGTCCCTATCAATGATGATGATGATGATGGTGGTGGTGGTGGTGGTGATGATGATGATGGCGATAGCTGTGTAGGGCTTATGACAGTCTAGAGTGATGGGGTATAACAGACCGATGCGAGTGTGTATGTGATGGGTGGAATGTATCAACATGAAAATTTAAAGCATAAACAAAAGGAAAATATCAAAGATTTTAGGAAAAAAAGAACAAAAACAAAAATACAAGATAACAAAATAATAATAATAATAATAATAATAATAATAATAATAATAATAATAATAATAATAATAATAATAATAATAATAATAATAACAATAATAAAAACAACAACAACAACATCAACAGCAATAATAATCTTAATAGGTTAAAGAATACGGAACGGAACAAAGTGAAAGTGTAGCAGTTTTAATGTTTAACAAATGTCTTTGATTATCCTCGGAAAACAAATTCTATGTCACTGCCAATTTATCTGACTACTACTACTACTACTACTACTACTACCGACACCACTTCCACCGCCAACACCACCACTGAAGCCACTATCACTGAATGTATTTCTCTTGTCACTTGTCTTCCATTCTCTTCCCCTCTCAAAATCTCAAGCTCACACGCACGTGTACGTAAGTGTCTGTGTGTGTGTGTTCGAGTGCATGTGTGCGCGCGCGTATACATGCGTATTATGTGTGTGCGTGTGTGTGTGTGTATGCTTATTCACACATGCACACACACTCTATCTATCTCTCCCATACACACACGCACACATATATTCTTTATTAGTTTCAGCTCGAGAGGTGCAGCCATGCTGGGGCACTGCGGTTACCTTTGATATCAACTTTCGGATGGTGGGCTCCATACATCGTCAACAACTTTCTAGTTTTTCTGTCAAGTTTCTTTATATCGTTTTTGGTCCAGTCTATTATTCAAAGTCCATATCTGATTAAGGGTACTGCTCTTAAATTTATTGCTCCAATAAGAATTTTGAAATTCAGCTTTGACTGCAATAATTTTCTTACTCACCTTCTGCAGTCCCTACTGGTAATTTGTTTCATTTCTTCATTTTTCATTTTCTGCTTCCAGTATTTCCAAGTACTTATACTACTGTCCTTACTCAACCGTTCCCATTGTTTGGCATTTCAATTCCCCGGCTTCTTTCAAATCTTCCTCGTTTCATTTTCAAAATAGTGCACTTTTCTATCCCAAATTCCATACCTGCATCATCTGAGAAAATGCGGATAGTATGAACAAACCTTTCAAGCTGTTTCTCATTTTTCGCCTAAAACATTATATCATCTATGAAAAAATGATTTATCTGACAATTTCCATTTCCCAAATCGTAAGCGATTTCAACTTTTCGAAGTATCATAGTATCAAAGTGAGCGGTGCCATGTTCAATACGAAGAGTAATGGAGACAAGCAATCACCTTGGAATATTCTGATGTTCACTTTCCGAGTTTTTGCTTTTCTCCTATCAGTTCAGTATTCCAATGTTTCATACTTTCATTAAGCATTTTCTCCCTGCATTCTTTTGCTCTTCCAAACATGCTCATTATTTTACTTATCCAACTGTGTGGTACCATGTCAAATGCTTTTTTGTAATATAGCCATGCTACATTCTGTCCCGTCAATCTGCGTCTACAATTTCTAATTATTATTTTATCAACTTATAAGTGATCTTCTGTGGCTCTACTTTGTTTCCTGCACCCTTTCTTTTCTGCAAGTTGATTGTTACTTTCCAGATAGTAGTATAACTCTTCCGCCAAGACACCGTTCATTAACTTCCACATAAGTGGTAAACAGGTTATAGGTCGAAAATTTGAAGCTCTTTCAAGGGATCCTTGAGGCATAGCAGCGTTCGTCCACTTGTCATCCATGCAAGTACGTGACCTTGCTGCAGGCAGTCATCCAATTGCACAGCGATCCTTTCATGCAACTGTGTAAAGTTCTTCAACCAATAGCTTTTAACTCCATCCGGGTCTTGTTCTTTCCAATTTGCAATGTTCTTTTTAACTTCTGTCTCAATGTATATAGATCAATTCTGACGTCCTTTTGTCTTGGTACAATTGCAAGTTTCTTTCCACCTTTGTTAGCAACTCCGCGCTTTCTTTGTCTCACCGGCCTCTCCATTTTTTTTTTACTTTCTTCTGCATCTGGAATCAGTTCCTGATATTGGGCTCCCTCTATTTCCTCAAAAAGATACCTTCTATTTGATTTGAAGAGTGTATTCTGTTCGAAACCTTTGCATTTAGTATCAAATCTTTTCAATTTGGCCTTTAATGATTTGACTTTTTTTGTCAATTCTTCATGTACTGCTTGTTTTCCCCTTTCTTCTAACTTGTACTGTCCATTTACTTTTCTGATTACTACCTTATTCTTGAGCTCTCCTCTCATTATCCTATTCAATTGTCTCAGTTCTTTCCGTGTCTTTTCCAGCTTCATTCGTATTCTCTTCCTCCAGTTTGGTTCTTTCTTTTCATTTCCTTTTATATACTCTTTACTCTCTCTTTTTTTACTCTTTTACTTGTTTCAGTCATTTGACTGCGGCCTTGCTGAAGCACCGCCTTTAATCGAGCAAATCGACCCCAGGACTTATTCTTTTGTAAGCCCAGTACTTATTTTATCGGTCTCTTTTGCCGAACCGCTAAGTAACGGGGACATAAACACACCAGCATCGGTTGTCAAGCAATGCTAGGGGGACAAACACAGACACACAAACGCACACACACACACACACACACACACACACACACACACACACACACACATATATATATATATATATATATATACAACAGGCTTCTTTCAGTTTCCGTCTACCAAATCCACTCACAAGGCTTTGGTCGGCCCGAGGCTATAGTAGAAGACACTTACCCAAGGTGCCACGCAGTGGGACTGAACCCAGAACCATGTGGTTGGTAAACAAGCTACTTACCACACAGCCATTCCTGCGCCTTCAGTTTTTCACTTGTTAGCTACGACATTAGCAGCAGCTATGATTAGCTGGTTGGTTTCACTGATGTTGTGTTTTAATCAAGCTTAAAACGTTTTTCATTTTGCCTCTGGTTCTCCTCACCTTTTCCGTCCATATATATTACATTTGGTGATATATCATTGTTCCCATGAGACATTTTATCTCGCAACATTTCTAAAATCTCCTTCTCTTCATCATTCATGTTTGTGCAATATTTTCTGTCACTTGTCCAACTTGATCGTCTTCGTTATTTACTTTATCAGTATTCTCTGGCACTTTGCGACTTCCATTTTTTTAATAATCTTCATCTCCTACCCTTTCCTTACCGCTGTTTCACTCTCCTGCTCTTTTTTTGTCTTTCTCTGAATTTCTTCAATCTCAACTCCTGTAATCCAGTCGTTCCTAGAGATTGCTCTCGCTTGGTCTATCAGTCATTGGGCGAATGCTTCAAAACCTATTTCATCCCATATTCTCTTTATTCGATTCATGAAACCTCTTTTATTTGGTTAAATCTTTTTTCCCATTTCATTCATTTTCTTTTGCACTTTTGACTGCAATTTTGGTCCTGATCCATAGCTTGATCAGATGCTCCATGCCTGCCGCGTACGACACCTTCACTGATTACAGTTCCAGTCCCGTTAGCGCAGTTGTGGTTATTATTTAATTTTGACATCACTCATTTAGAGGTAGTATTTGTAAGGTTGTGCAGTCACCAGTATTTTTATCATAACACCCTCAGTAAATGGTTTGCTAGCCAAGGCTCGGAGAGTCCACACTTACACTCGTATACACACTGTTTTTAGTGCCAGTCTTTTAAATCGATTGTTTTATATTTTTGTATTTGACATTTTCACTCCTGGGAATTTTGGTGTTGCAGTGACATAACCATCGGTGTTTTTATTGAAACACCTTCTACTATTATTATTAATTTTGCTTTTTTTTAAGGCGGCGAGCTAGCAGAATCGTTAGCACGCCGGGTGAAATGCTGACCGGTATTTCGTCTGCCGTTACGTTCTGAGTTCAAATTCCGCCGAGTTCGACTTTGCTTTTCATCCTTTTGAGGTTGATGAAATAAGTACCAGTTACGCAGTGGGGTAGATATAATCGACTAGCCCCCTACCTCTAAAAGTTTCAAGGCTTTGTGCCTAGAGTAGAAATAATAATTATTACTTTTTAAATAGCCATGTGACGCCTCTTCGCAAAGTTCTAAAAGAGAAAAGATAAAACCATGTCTGATATTCTTCAATAGTATGGTCAGTCTTTATCGAGAAATTCCTATTTTTCCTCAAAGCCCCTTGCTCGTGTTCATACCACCTTTCTCTTCACTCAAGGCAATACCAATTTCTCATTCCCCCTCTTTCCAGGACTTCATTTGGCGCACAGAGGAGAAAATGTTAGAACATTGAGATATTTAAATGAGGAGTCTCAACTTCCTCTACTACAGTGGTTCTTAAGGTTTTTCGTTTTTGTAACGCCCCCTTTTAAGTAGTTGTTATGCCTAGCGCCCACCTAAGTAGTGAGTGAGTTATTACGACTAAACTAACATAACATTGATGATATGAATTTTACCCTAAAAATTGATCGTATTAGATTTGAACAGTGAAATGATCAAAAATTAATAAAGACAAAAATTGTAAATTTACTTCATATTAGTATGTAAATTATGTTACTGCACCGGCTACTCACCGCCCCCTAAAGCCTAAAGCCCCACTTAGACATGCCCAGCGATTCCTTGGGGGTGTTACCGCCCAAGTTGAGAACCTCTTCTCTACGGTATGTAGTATTTCTAAGAATGTTCATACATCCATTAAAGTTTAAAAGCGGCTGATAAGACCTCAGAAGATTGAAATAAAGATTGGTCGTGTAAATGTTGATGCACCATTGTAGCTGAAATCTATTCGATTCTCTTGCTTATATATTCATCCATACAGTTGTATAAAATTGAGTCTAACGAGTGGCTTAAGCGAGTGAAATCTTATATAATTTCACATGATTTAACTATGAGGGTAAACCACAAATAAGCTCAAATCGCTAACCCAGGAATTGAACTGGCAACAAAGACTTCGGTTTCAGAATCTCATCTCAGCTCTGTGAAATTCCGAACGTAAGAAATAACAAAGAATAAGAGAAGGCAACGATTAAATAACCGAGACAAAACAGCTATTATTGGTATTTGTATATATGTCCTCACATACACACATCTCAAAATAAATACACGCACACGCACACAGAGACGTACAAGTGTTGTCTGTGCGTGTGCTTTTGTTTGTATGTAGATATGTAAGTCTAT
>NC_043007.1:69137973-69145473 GCF_006345805.1 Octopus sinensis | reverse complement strand
TGATATGTATGTATGCACATTCATACATAGAAAGATACATTTGGTACTTAATAGTATAAATACAAATGTCCATGTTGAGGAACATAATGTAGGTGCGAGAGAAAAGATAAATACATTATTGTTGGTGTTGCTGTTGTTGTAGTAGTAATCGTTGTTGTTATTACTATTATTATTATTTCCATTACCATTATTATTATTATTATCATCATTATTATTATTATTATTATTATTATTATTATTATTATTATTATTATTATTATTATTATTATTATTATCATTGTTAGTAGTAGTAGTAGTAGTAGTAGTAGTAGTAGTAGTAGTAGTAGTAGTAGTAGTAGTAGTAGTGGTAGCAGCAGCAGCAGCAGCAGTAGTAGTAGTCACAACATTCACAATACCCCTTCTCTTATATAAACAGTAATGTCATCACAGATGTAATTTGTATTACACGTCTGACATGAACGTTCATTTTGTGTAACAATTCTCGTATCGGTTTCTCTCTAGCTACTTCCCCACGATCATCAGCATGATCACCACCACCACCACCACCATCATCATCATCACTACCTACAAATTTGTGGTCATAGTAGTATTGGTAGTGTAGTCATCGACGTCATCATCATCATCATCATTACCACCACCACCACCATCGTCGTCGTCGTCCTCTTCATCATCACCATCATCAACACCATTTTTGTTCTCGTTGGCGTTGTTATAATTTTCATTATCAATGTCGACATAACTTCTTGGTATTCATGGTGGTAAAATGGTAGTGTAATCGTCGTCGTCGTCGTCATTATCATCATCATCATCATCATCATTGCTATCATCATCACCATCATCATCATCACTACCTACAATTTGTGGTCATAGTAGTATTGGTAGTGTAGTCATCGACGTCATCATCATCATCATCATTACCACCACCACCACCATCGTCGTCGTCGTCCTCTTCATCATCACCATCATCAACACCATTTTTGTTCTCGTTGGCGTTGTTATAATTTTCATTATCAATGTCGACATCAACTTCTTGGTATTCATGGTGGTAAGAATGGTAGTGTAATCGTCGTCGTCGTCGTCATTATCATCATCATCATCATCATCATTGCTATCATCATCACCATCATCATCACCATCTTCATCAAGACGTCAACTTTATTCATTTACAGAGTCAATTTCCACCGACGTCGACTTTGCCGTTCATCCTTTCGGTGATCGATAAATTAAGTACCAGTGAAACAACTGTGGTCGAAGTACTTGACCACCAAATTTCAAGCCTTGTGCCTTGAGTAAAAAGGATCATTCATTAACAGAGTCATGTAAATCGTTGTTATTATCGCCGGCATTATGGTTGTTGGAAATGTGAAATAATGCTAACAATTAACTCGGTATCATCTATACACACATATACAAAAACATTCATGCCACTCCATGCTCCTAAATAGAAACACTGCTAATCAAGGTCTAATTTAGACTAAATTTACAGAATACGCTCCAGTGAGACACTGCATAGCAAATACTTAATTCAGTTAATGTGTGAGGGCGCGTGGCTTAGTGGTTAGGGCATTCGGCTCATGATCGTAAGGTTGTGAGTTCGATTCCCGGCGACGCGTTGTGTCCTTGAGCAAGACACTTTATTTCACGTTGCTCCAGTCCACTCAGCTGGCAAAAATGAGTTGTACTTGTATTTCAAAGGGTCAGCCTTGTCACTCTCTGTGTCACGCTGATTATCCCCGAGAACTACGTTAAGGGTACACGTGTCTGTGGAATGCTCAGCCATTTGCACGTTAATTTCACGAGCAAGCTGTTCCGTTGATCGTATCAGCTGGGACCCTCGTCGTCGTAACCGGCGGAGTCTTTAAGAAGAATTCAGTTAATACACTGGTTAATGGATTAATGAAAATGGAAGTAAATTGACTAGAAGTGACGACATTGACATCCAATAATCAAATATATAGAACTGGTGAAATCCCTGGGTTTTGTTAATAAAATCCCCCCATTTGCCGAGAGTACAAGTACCCTCTAGTATAGTGTCTTCTAGTGATGTCTGAAGTTCAGAAATGGCGACTGAGTCACATCGTTCAATGTACTAAGTGTAGCAATGAATACCACTGAAAATGCAATTCGTTCGCCTGCATGTCGATGTCGACAAATGATAGCCAACTCTGTTACATGTAAACAATGAAATAATACAGTTTTAAAAAAACCGACAGGAAGTGGTTGTGTTGTTTCTAACAATTCTCCATAGATTGTTTACATGAAATTATCAGATTTCACTGCCGGTAGATCCTGCATTTTACGTTCACTTTTTAAACCCACAAAACCGCATATTTACCCTTAATTCTACCATTCATTAAATCTCACTTGGTTTATTAATTTTTTTTGTTATAATTCAACATTTGTCTTTCAGATTTTTTTCATTGGTATCTATTTATTTCAGGAAGCCGAGAGGCTGCATTCGTATACGCCATATCTTCTTCTGCTGTAGTGCATGCAATCACACGAGCCTGTAGTAAAGGGACGTTGCGGGACTGTTCTTGTGATCCAACAAAAATGGGCAAAGGACGTGATAAAAAAGGCAATTTTGAATGGGGAGGCTGCAGTGACAACGTGCGCTACGGGAGCGACTTTTCACGAATGTTTATTGATGCGCGAGAAAAAAAAGTTCGTGATGCCAGAGCGCTAATGAATCTACATAACAACAGAGCTGGGAGGAGGGTAAGATATGATCTCTTTCTACATTTATTTTGTGTTTAACTTTATACTTCACCAAAACCTATTCAGGGCAAACACTTTACAAGACCATCTACTATGTATATAGATGTACAAACATGTCTGAATACATAGAGGCATATATTTATATATTAACAAAAGGAGTGGTCAGTGGCATGTATTTGAATAATATGGTCAAATGCAGGAGTATCAAATACCATACAACATAAATTCCTGATTTTCTTTCTTGGCGATACCTCCCTATCTCATATGCAGTTGATCTTTATTGCTATTTGGCAATTGTGACGCATCCTATAGAGGCAAAGATAATTTCAATATATCAGTAATTTGTATTGTATGGTATTTGATGTACCTATTTTGTCTTTTTATCTCTGTCTACCTGACTGACTCTCCCCCTCATCTCATTCTGCATATATCTGTGTGTCTTTGTGTGAAGGCGCGTGGCTTAGTGGTTAGGGTGTTTCTATTCCCAGTCCGGCTTTGCGTTGTGCATAAAGTAAAACACTTCAATTCAGGTAGGTTCAGTCCACTGAGCTGTATACAGCTAACCATAGGAAGAACCGGCGTTCCGTTCAGTGGAAATGTCCACCTGCCCGCCGACCTAACAAGGTGACATAATTCGAAAGCAATGCGACGTAGTGCACTTTGAGCAGCGCATTCGTTTACACAAATGTGTATAATACAATATACTTACTGCACTATTTCTTTCCACATTAGAATATATATGTGTATGTGAATATAATATGTCTGTCTGTCTGTCTGTTTGTATGTATGTATGTATGTATGTATGTATAATATATATATATATATATAATATATATATATATATATATATATATATATATATATATATTAATATATATATATAAAATTGAACCACAAAAGAAACGTTGCACACAATACTAACTATAAACCGGTTTGTTAACAGACTGCCATAGCATTGACTGAAGAGTGCTAATTAAGACACCGTTGTTTCCTAATGATAAAACGTCCTTTTCTGAAATATGTTTGACGTCACATGGTGTCACGTGATGACGGAGCGTCCTTGATACAAAGAGATGAACTCAATATCTCGTGTGACCACGGTTAGCTAGGCATTTCTGTACATTGAATGCACCAAACGATAGATGAAGGCCATGGGGATAGCAGCGTACATACTGTTAAAGCTTGCAGTGAGTTGCACTGCAGTTGTTGGCCTTGGACAGATGTCATTTGGCCTTCTTTGGATTTCGTCCCACAGGTGCTCTATGGGGTTCCAGTCCGGACGTAGGGAAGGACATGGCAGTATCTGTATGCTGTGCTGTTGGAAGAAGTCTGTTGTCAAGCTGGCAGTATGGGCGCGGGCGTTGTCGTGTTGGAACACGTGATTCCGATGACGGGCACAGTATGTCACGATGTGAGGCATCAACACTTACTTGGTCGATGTAGCGACAACGGTTACTCCATTGCCCCGGTCTTGGCCTATGTTTTGGAAGACTACCGGTCCAAGTTTCTGGTTGAGTGCAACTCCACCTCATACTATGAGGCTCTGTCTTCCCCATGAGTCTCTCTCCACCACACAGCCCTTGACATGACGTTCCCTTCTTCTTCAAACCCTAGCTCTGCCATCTGCCACAGAAATGCAATATCGACCAACGTCAGAGAAGACTACAGTCCTCCACTGCTTATATCGCCAGTTCTGACGTTTTTGAGCCCACAGCAAACGTGCCCGTCGATGACGATCTGTGAGGATGGTGCCCCTAACCGGACGTCGACAGGACATTAAAAGATTTCAGCTGATGGCGAACTGTCTCTGCACAGATGCGTCTGCGGTGAGTCCCTATGGTCTGTCCAGCTGATACCGTTGCCCTCCGGAATCAGTCCTGCAAGTGCTGTCGGTGCAGGTGACGATTTTGACGTGCCGCTGTAACCCATGGTCAACCACTGCGTGGACGATCATCCGTGCTCTTTGTGGCGTTGTATCGTTCCCTAAGCCGCTCAATTGTCCGAATACTGCAGATCAAGTCATTAGCAATGACCTATGGACGTATCGCCCAGTATAGAGACGTCCGATGGCTTGCTCCCTCTGATTTCGTGTCAGTCTTGGCATGCTTGCTGCGTCCGGGAAACGAACGACAGGCTTTTATACCCAATGAGTCAACGTTTAGCACGTCCGTCATGCTTTTCATAAAGATGCGTTTGCGAGCATTACCATGTTCACGAAGAGTGAGCGAGTTCGAATTCTGCATGCAATCCTTGTGTTTTCAAAAGAGAATGGTGTTGTGGGTCAGTGACATCTTCCTGATGTCAAATTATCTAGAAATGTGACAAAATCCATGTAATCTCAATATCGTGTGTGAAACAAATAATCTTTTACAGTGCAACGTGTCTTTTGTAGTTCAATATATCTATCTGTCTGTCTGTCTGTCTGTCTGTCTGTCTGTCTGTCTGTCTGTCTGTCTGTCTATCTATCTATCTATCTATCTATCTATCTATCTATCTATCTATCTATCTATCTATCTATCTATATATATATATATATATATATATATATATATATATATATATATATTCACAGAATAGTTATAAAATGAGAACGTGCGTGGCATTATATAAAATAACATGTTCAAAAATTATAGAGAAACACAAAAAAACGGAACAAACGGAAAATACACATAGAATGTCCCTTGATCCTCATCAGTTCAAAGGATTGGTAGGAAATTGTTATGATCCTTTGGACTATAACTAATAAAGATTTAGCGACATTGTATGTGTGCATTTTCCGTTTGTTTCGTTCGTTGTATGTATGTATGTATGTATGTATGTATGTATGTATGTATGTATGTATGTATGTATGTATGGTGTGTGTGAATTTTATAGACAATACGTGACCATGCCTGTATTATCATGTAAGACATTATTTCCTCTCCCCACGCAACGTTTTCCCTTCACTGATAGCATGTTTATTCTTCTCTTCTGGAGGCAGTAAAACGCTTCATGAAGCTGGAATGCAAGTGCCATGGAGTTTCGGGTTCCTGTTCCATACGTACATGCTGGTCTGCGATGATGGAATTCCGTAGAGTTGGCGACTACCTCAAAAACAAATACAATGGTGCTGTACAAGTAATGATGAACCAAGAAGGTACTGGACTTATTGTGGCCAACAAAGACCACAAGCGACCGACCAGGTCTGATCTCGTCTATTTCGAGTCATCACCCGATTATTGTGTCAGAGATCTTGAAATTGGTAAGAATTGATTTTGTGATTCGCTGCAGCTGCTGTTTTTTGTTTTTTTTTGTCGTTGTTATTTTTGTTGTTGACGAAGGCGGTGAGCTGGCAGAATCGTTAGCACGCCGGGCGAAATGCTTAGCCGTATTTCGTCCGACCCTACGTTCTGAGTTCAAATTCCGCCGACGTCGACTTTACATTTCATCCTTTCGGGGTCGATAAATTAAGTACCAGTTACGCACTGGGGTCGATCCAATCGACTTAATCCCTTTGTCTGCCCTTGTTTGTCCACTCTATGTTTAGCCCCTTGTGGGCAATAAAGAAATAAGAATCGTTAGCATGCCGGGCAAAATGTTTAGCAGCATTTCGCCCGTATTACGTTCTGAGTTCAAATTCCGCCACGTCGACTTTACATTTCATCCTTTCAGGGTCGATAAAATAAGTACCAGTTGAACACTGGGGTCGTTGTAATCCTTCACCTAAAGTTGCTGCCCTTGTGTCAAATTTTGAAACCGCTATTATTGTTGTTGGCGATTTCAAAATACCACTATTTGGTTGATTTCGTTATTACTCATGCTAGCAAGCACACACACACACACACACACACACACACACACACACACACACACACACATACACGTTCGCACGCGCGCACACACATAATGATATGTCAATGTAAGATCCAAGAATCTAGATGTAGGACGCTAGTAAGCTTCGAGCAGTCCGTACAAGTTATAAAAAAATAACTTTCGGAAACAATAGTGGTTTATTGGTGTAGAAGGTTGTAAATTTTTCCTATGTCGAAGTTCGATAAGCCGAACAAAGTTATGTTATAGCTAATGGTTAGTAACTAGGATAGCTATGTATCCGAATATATAAATACACATAATTGACTCTTGAGTGCAACAGGTAACATGCAACCCAGGACAACCTGTTGCTTGGACCGTCAGCAACTAAACCGGCAACACCAAAAAGCGTGCTTGGTGAATAAGATGGCTTTTGGACACCTTGCAGTATGATAAGCAAGGCCTGTCAAAGCGTGAATGAACTCATAAGACATTCGATTACGTGTTATATATACATTTATACATATATAGCAAGTGACCTGATCCGAGATCATGTGCTGGAACGAAAACAATTGCAGCGTGGAAGGTGTTTATAAGCCATTTAAGAAGCACACAAGATTCACTTCAATATTTACATTTAATTTGTCAAAATATTTTCATCGCTTTGAGACCGCGACCTGTTTACTGACAGAATTGTATACATATACATATACAATTATCCTTATAATCATTAGGGCGGTGAGAATTGATAGTGAGTTGCGTTATATAATTCAGCTCTCTACGTTCCGCCGAGGTGTAGTTCGTCTCTCACCCAACGAAGGGCAATAGTGTTAATTAACAGTCAAGTACTGGGGTCAGTGAATTAACACCTCCCTCGACATTTGCTGGCCTTGTGCCAAAATTTGAAATATTGAACTAAACATTCAACTCTCATTAGAGAGTCAAAAAAATCCTGGCAGTAATTTATTCCAGTTAAAGCAGCAAGTTGGCAGA
>NC_043007.1:69127973-69132973 GCF_006345805.1 Octopus sinensis | reverse complement strand
GTAGTAGGGATATTGGTTTCAAATTTTGGATGTCTATAAAATCGACTTCAGTCCTTATCTCTAAACTGATGGTAAAGGCGGCGAGCTGGCAGAAACGTTAGCACGCCGGGCGAAATGCTTAGCTGTATTTCGTCTGCGTTACGTTGTGAGTTCAAATTCCGCCGAGGTCGACTTTGCCTTTCATCCTTTCGGGGTCGATAAATTAAGTACCAGTTACGCACTGGGGTCGATGTAATCGACTTAATACCTATGTCTGTCCTTGTTTGTCCCCTCTGTGTTTAGCCCCTTGTGGGTAATAAAGAAATAGGTAATATGTTACTCTTGATAGCGATGACTAACATAATTTTGTGGCAGCTTTAGTAGTGGCTACAGGACATTTTACCTTACCTCCCCGTGAACACAAAACGACGATCGATCGGCTGAAGTCCTCTACGAAATCTCGGTAACTTAGTTGCATCATCAAATACATTTCTTACTATGTCTCTGTTGAAATACTCAACCTATGTTTCAATTAATCGCCAGTGAGGGCGCGTGGCTTAGTGGTTAGGGCATTCGGCTCATGATCGTAAGGTTGTGAGTTCGATTCCCGGCGACGCGTTGTGTCCTTGAGCAAGACACTTTATTTCACGTTGCTCCAGTCCACTCAGCTGGCAAAAATGAGTTGTACTTGTATTTCAAAGGGTCAGCCTGGTCACTCTCTGTGTCACGCTGATTATCCCCGAGAACTACGTTAAGGGTACACGTGTCTGTGGAATGCTCAGCCATTTGCACGTTAATTTCACGAGCAAGCTGTTCCGTTGATCGTATCAGCTGGGACCCTCGTTGTCGTAACCGGCGGAGTCTTTAGAATTAATCGCCATCTCTAAAACTCATGGCTTTGTGCAAAAATTTGAAACCATTAACGCTGTTGTTGTTGTTGTTGTTTAACACGCTGGACAAAAATGTTTAGTAGCATTTTCCCCGACTTTACGTTCTGGGGTTCAAATTCCGCTGAGGTTGTTGACTTCCTCTTTCATCCTTTCGGGGTTCGATGAAATAAGTACGAGTAGAATACTGAGGTTGATGTAATTAATCAATTGGCCGCTTTCCCCCCCCAACAATTAATTTCAGGACTTTTGTCTAGAGCAGAAATGACTATCATTATTGTTGTTGCGGTTGCCGACATCCTCCTCCTCCCCCTCCCCTCCTCCTCCTCCTCATTCTCCTCCTCCCCCTCCTCCTCCTCACTCACTCCTCCTCTTCCCTCCTCCCCTCCTCCTCGTCCCTCCTCCTCCCTCACTCGCCCTCCTCCTAGTCGTCGTCGTCGTCGTCATCATCATCATCATCATTTCTCCTCCTCCACCACCCTTTCCTCCTCATTCTTCTTCTTCTTCTTCTTCTTAATCCCCGTCATCGTCGCTGTCCCGCCACCAAACGTAAGGTCTATCTTCTGTATAAGTAAATAAACCACGTACACTCAACAGCCCTACACCTCTACATCCTGCGCCTTAAATTCTACAGCTAGTTCACCCTATCATCCTACTCTCAGACAACTCCTTAAACACCCCTTAAACAATCTAACGATTTTTTTTACACCCAGTTCAAGAGAAAATAAAATGTTTGAAACACCTTCCGTTTTCCCCGGAATAATGAAATGTAGGGTAGGGGATTATAAACCTTTATGATCCCTTTTCGATTTACATCAAGGGGTTTGCTAGAGCTTTGCTAAAGGATTATCTGATCCTGACCAGCAATATTTTGTCTAATTGTCCATACCTTCCCTCCGGTGGCTTATTGTACGAACAAGTAAACACAAACACACACACACATACGCGCACGCACGAGTATGAATGTCAGCATATGGTGATTTGAGGAGCTAATGTATGCAAACGCTTATTAATGCTTGGTTTGGTATATATATGTTTACTTGTATATACGCATTTATATATATGCTTGTATATGTATATATATATATATATATATACTTACACACACACACACATATATATATATATATATATATATAGATATATATATATATATATACACATATATATTATAATAATAATAATAATATAATAATAATAATAATAATAATAATATAATAATAATAATAATAATAATAATATTAGGGAGTAGTAATATTTTTACTTATATATTGATCATTCATTTTTATATTTTTTGAGATCTAGTTATAAATTATGTTTTATAAATATATATATTTGTTATTTATGTATTGGTTTATGTCTATCACTGTTTGAGTTGCATAATAGTGGTTTTATCTCTAATTTATATTTTATATATATATATATATTACATATATTATACGAGGTCTGATCAATAAGTATCCAGGTGGTTGCCGCAGTGACGATGCTAAACAACGCTGAGTGAAGCCGCTTGGCAAAGATTGACCTTGAACTTTGCTGTACATGGGTACTAAGTTTGGACTTCCTAGCTCACTTCCGCTGTTTACAGCTGTGCTTGGAAGGAAGGTGTGTAGCGTGTGATCGTCACATAAACCATAACAGAGAAAGCTGTCATGGCGATACCTGCTCAGAAGCGTACACATAGTTGCAGAATGTGTATGGAGAGGAGTGTATGAGCTGCACATAGGTGTACGTGTGGATCAGACTTTTTGAAGATGGCTAAGAAAATGACGATATTGACGAACGTTCTGGGAGTCCCGCAACGAACAGAACTGAGAAAAACATCGCAGATGTGCGTGCAGCTCGGAGGGGAAATCGTCAAATCACTTTCCGTGAGTTATCAGAGGATGTGCAGATTAATTACGGTTCAGTTCAGTCCATTATCACTAAAAAATTTTTGAGTATGAGACGCGTGTCTACCAGGTCTGTGCTTTCAGCTGACCAAGAACACACTTGGATTTCAGTTATACAAAATCTCCTTGATTGTGTCGAGAACGATGAAAACTTTTTGAAAACTTTACGTAGGTCTCTGAGCAGGTCTCGGTAACTTTTTGGCAAAATTTGATACAGGTTCTCAGCTCAGCTTTCTCTGTCAGGGTCAATGCGACGATCACACGCTACACACGTTCTTTCCAAGCACTGCTGTAAACAGCGGAAATGAGCTAGTACGTTTGAAACTAATACGCATACGCAGCAGAGTGCAAGGTCAATCTGTGCCAATCAGTTTCACTCAAAGTGCTAAGTAGCTTCGCTACTATGGCAACAATCCGGATAGTTATTGATCAGATTACGTACACACGCATACACACATTCATGCGTGCCATTATATGTGTGTATGCCTATACGTATATATCTACAGAGAAAAGAAGACATAAACAGAAAGATATTAATAGATACCCACGTGCACACACAGAGACACACACTCGTCCACATACACACAAACACATATAATGTATACGTATATAATATATATATATATATATATTATATATATATATATATATATATAGATATATATATATATATATATATATATACATACATACATACATATACATATAAACATAAATGTATACATATATACATGTATGTACATACGAATATATATATATATATATATATATATATATATATATATGTATAAGTGTATTATATATATATATATACGTGGTGTTTGTGTGTGTTTGCATGTGTGTGTGCGTGTGTGTTTGTGTTGTGTGTAGAAGGCTAGATGTCTTGATAAAGATGAAAGGGACAATAGCCTGTTAACAGAGAATGATTACTGTCAATGACCCTGTAGAGACTGTGGGATTAAGTATTTCACAGCTAAACCTTGAATGTATGCACAAGCACGCGTCTTTTGCGGGTTCCGTCTCCCTAAAAGGTAACCCTTTGTTTACGGGGCAATGATCTGTTTGTAGGGGTAAGGTTTTAGTGATTTACAGGCTATAATTAATTTTAGATGTTGGATGCTTGTCTTGGGTATTATGTTTCAGATTTACATGTGGGTGAGTATCTCTGGTTGTATCGTGAGTGCTGTGTGGGGTTTTCTGTTTATAATGTGTGTACGTTTGTGTATGTATGTATGTAGGTACGTACGAAAGTACGCAAGTACTTATGTATGTATGTATGTATGTATGTATGTATGTATGTATGTATGTATGTATGTATGTATGTATGTGTGTGTGTATGTATGTATGTATGTATGTGTGTTCGGATGCATGAATGTTGTGTGTGTGTGAAGGAAAGTAAACAAGAAACATATATGTGATTGATGTGTGTGTATATATATATATATATATGTGTGTGTGTGTGTTTGCGTGTGCGTGCGTGTATATGCGTGTATATATGGATACAGACACATGCACAAATACGCAAGTACATATATATATATTATTATATATATATATATATATATATATGCATGTATGTATGTAGTATGTATATGACTATGAGTGTATGTGTGTGTATATACACATATATCTATATACATATAGAGAGAATGAAGATAAAAGAGAAGCATAATTGGTGCGTGCGTGTATGTGTGTGTGGCGTGGTTGTGTGATAAGCTTGCTTCTCAATTACATGGTTCTGAGTTCAGTCCCACTGCATGGCATCTTGGGGGCAAAGCAAGTATCTTCAACTATAACCTCTGGCCGACCGAAACCTTATGAACGGATTTGGCAGATGGAAACTGAAAGAAGCCCGTCGTATATATATATATGTGTGTGTGTATGAAGCTAATCCTTTTGGCTAAAATTCTCCAAGATGGTGCCCCAGCATGCCTCAGTCTAATGAGTAAAACAAGTAAAAGTCAGATAGATGGATAAATTGATAGATATACCTCTATGTAGGCACACACACATATACATATGTGTTTACTCATACATTTATACAGCTTTACATATGTATGTATTGTTTATGTGCTTATGTACGTTTCTGCTCATGTGTCTATGAGTGCCCACTCAGGTTTGTACACTGTATTATAGTGGAGCTAATTTTAAGAAACTAGTTATTCTATGTGTTGTTCTTGTTTGTTCCTTTTCGAGCCGTGCTTAGCTCATAAAAGCCGGTTTCCCGGTTTCATTAGCGTAT
>NC_043007.1:69112973-69122973 GCF_006345805.1 Octopus sinensis | reverse complement strand
GTGTATGTTCCAGCTATCTGAATACGTGTTCATGTGTGCAGTGAGATGTATGTGAATGTTACTGCTGACAAATATACTTTTGTGGTCACAGAACCACCTCATTTCTTTAATTGATTATTACTAAACACTCATTCTCGTTCTAAAATTCTATCTTTTAGTTTTTATTGTCTCTCCCAAATTCCTTTCTTTTTTTCACAATATTTTCCTACCTCCAAATACATTTTTTCCTACAGAAAGAAGCACCAATACTCGGCATTTCTTGCCATCCTCCACTATGTCCACACTCTCATGGACTAAGAATTAAGAAAAATAAACTCTATTTCCTGAAAATGTACTTTGTCCGAAACGTCAAAAAATTTTCTAACGACATACAATCTTAAAAACGCTAAAATGTCAATAAACACAATATTTATGCGGACAACCTCTAGTGTCCCTAGACTTACGTATGCAATTTGAACCACTGCAGATGCATGTAAACACCCATTAAAATTCATATAGGGGCATAACATACATCAATAATACACATGATCAAATTCGTGTTCACAGACACACGCACATACATGTATATACTATATAATTATAAGGTATTAGGTAACTATATGTACACGTTTATTTATGCTTGTAAATATGTTTCCTTGTATATGCCTGAGTGTTTCTCTCTCTCTCTCTTTCTTTCTCTCTACCCCCTCTCTCTCTTTGTGTGAGTGTGTGCATATATGTGTCGAAAATCAGAATGAATGTAATCCTCAAAGAAATCGACAGCATTGGCTAGTATAGAAAGGCTCTCAACACTAGTTTGCTTGTTTAAATTACAGATTTAAAACATCAGTTGATAAATTTGATAATTGCATCAAAGCCAACCATTTCTGCAACAGTAATAAAATCTGGCATTGACCTACTAGCATATATACGATCCTCTATAAAAAAGATAACAATAAGCCCCCCCCCCCCCCCCACCGTAACAAACAATGATTCTCTCTCTCTCTCTCTCTCACAGACACATACATATTCTATCTATCCACACACACACATATATATATGTATATAATATATATATATATATATATATATATATATATATATATATATATATATATATATATATATATATATATATATATATATATATATATATATGTATATACATACATATATACACATATATATGTATATAAATGTATGTACGTATATATAATACATACATGAATATATATATATATATATATATATATAAATATAGATATATATATATATATATATTATATATATATATATAGATTAGATAGATAGATAGATAGATACGTACGTACATACATACATACATACATACAGAGATAGATCATAAAATAAAACAATTAATTCGATATTCGATTGAAATATTGATTCCTTTCACTTACATCCTTTCTCTTAGCTTCAGGTTGAAATATTGCCCTTTGTTCCTAGTCACTCGACTGAACACATCCAATGTAGCTCTGTAGCCTTTTTAAGTTCATGAGGAAATGTAGACGCATCCTGAAATTTCTCATCGCGCATACTTGTTACTGCTACACAAACCCTACTCACAGACTGTGATACAAAAGTAACAAAATGCTGCCAAGAACCAATGCCATGGCTTATGCTCATAATATCCATCTTTAGATTTCCTTCGTTGAAATATTGGGATACAAATTTAGGGTGGGTGTATACTTCAAAATCTCCACTTACATCCTCGCTGTGTTTTCGGTTTTAAACACTAGGTGGACAGCTTTTAGGTCGTGCAATGCTGGATACCAAATGGAATAGGGCTCTTCCAGCTGCTATTCTGAGATAACCGAAACCCCCCGCAATTTCTCATTATGCACAATATTGTTGTAAAAATATTTACTTGTTCATTTTCTTATTTGTTTCTTCTGTATGTGATAGTTTTGATTTTGAATTGGTCTTTTTTTTTTTAGAGAGAGAGAACGAGAGAGAGGTCGCTGTTATATTTCGTAGACATTTTGAATGTATATGTAAACAAATAAACAGAAATATAATTTGTAAAAAAAAAGTTGTCTAAACACTATTTGTGTGAGAATATATTAAAAATATAATGTCCCAAATCATTGCACATATTAAAATTCAGTGTTTTAACACGCGGTTTGAAAACACTTCTGAGCAGGTCAGTAGCGCATAATTGCATTCTGTGTTCAAATTCCACCAAGGTCAACCTTATCTTTCGAAGGCCGATGAAATAAGTATCAGATGAACACTGGGGCTGATATAATCGACTAGTACCCTCTCCACAAATATCAGGTCTTGTGCATAAGGCAGAAAGAATTATTTGGCTACAGTGGTTCAAGAAATTGGAGACAGTACAAGAAACAAGAAACGGAAGAGTGAGGATTTGCATTAAGTAAAGAAAATACAGGTAACAATAAAATTAGCAACAATGATATATTCCCCAATGAAGGGGGTATCCACATAAAGCCAATAAAAAAAACCCATGCATCTGGGATAATCTTGATTATCAAGTATAAGTATCTTATCGTTCTCGACAAACAGAAAGACGACGAGCCGATATTCACGATAAAGCGATCCATCCTACATGTGACAAAAACTATTCGACAAATTTTCATGAGTCTATAATTATCAAAAAATTGAACGAGTGTGTGTAGAGCACTCCCGTAATTCTGTGTGCATTTAGAAATGATCCTGTAGACAACACTTCCGCACACATACAACTTACCTCAAACTAGCTTTACTCTTCACTATTACTGCTTGACCAACGTATTCTGGAAATTATCCATCCATTCCCGAAAAGACATCCGAAACACATCAATCAATTGATTATCGTGGACACGGGGATTTTCTTCGCTTCTTATCCAGCATTATCATCTATTGAAGAGTTGAGTAAAATGCACTACAAGTATGAAATCAAGTAGCATGCACCAATCCCGATCGGTTAAAAACCGAATTGTTGCTTTTTATCCCACGTCTTGCCTCCATCACCTGCGACTATAGAATAGCTTTTGCTCCTTCATAGCCGTCTGACACCGCAATGTTCGTCTTTATCGTGGAAGAAATGGTCAAAGGTCATTCTCACTGATAGCATGTCGGTCATGATGCCGTTTTAAAATCACTTCTCATTTACTTACTAGCGCTCTCACTAATCTTTCATATATATATATATATATATATGTGTTGTGTATGTGTGTGTGTGTGTGGTGTGTTGTGTGTGTGTGTGTGTGTGTGTGTGTGTAGTTGCTTTGTTAAGTTGTATAGTTTCTACGTTAGTCATTCTGTTCAGAGCAGTCCACCACTAGTTGTTGATCACCTTTGACAACTGTCGCTTAACTGATTCGCTAGGTCGTTTTAGTCTGTATGCAGGAAATGACGTGTTCCAATAACTTGGTCTCTGTCATTGCGTTGTATATCTATCGATTGCGTAGATTACAAATGTGCGTTGTGTGTAACCAACCGGTTGAAAATTTGAACAGCCAAAGTTACCTCTATCTGCTCATGTAACAAATATTCCAACTATATACGGTCTCATTGATCTGATACGGTTCAATCGTGCTCAAACTGATGCATTCGGAAAAACAAGTCGGTACCGGTCAAACATTTGGATCTATCTGAGCTGGTTTTCCAGGCTTTTACATTCCTCTTTGTTATCGATTAGCCCTATACAATCCCAATGTGCTTGTTAAATTCTTATCCAGTCTCTCCCTCTAGAACTAAAGAGCGATACGTTTGTATGGATGCTTATTGGCATCCGAAGAAATCCGATCGCTCTGCCCCGGTTGGGGTATAAACAGCCATTAGTCTGAATACAATGCCTTCACTACTGTACATGTCGCTCACTGCAGATTTATCGACCGAGTTTAGGGAGATGATCCGGTCCTCGAGAACAAAAGATTATCGAGACAACACTGCCACTCTGTGACCCGAAAGTGACCGACCACAACATGTGTGTTCTTTGAAGATGGACGCAAGTGTCTCTGTTTCGGAACCACTGGTTACACTGGTGTCAACCTATCTAGTGACATGTGGTCAGTGAGCTGCAACACTGCTTTTGAGCCAGCAGAGAGGATTCCTTGAACTGTGCCTTCAAATGCTTCTGTACCATCTATTTCGGAACTTTTCGACGTCATACAGAAAATGTTTAGCATCCTGGTAACAGTAGTGGTGGTGTTGGTAGCAGTAGAGTTTAAGGTATTGTTGCTTCGTACAGTGACATCGACCAATGCATTCTTGAGATGGTGGCATTGTTGTTATTGTTGTTCCTCTTTGCATTCTCTGTGTTGTTATTGCAGTCGCCATTGTTGCTGGTTGTGTTACTACTGATGCCGCTCTCACTATTTTTGCTTTTCTTTTTTTTTTGGTTTGTTCTTTTAGTAATGTTTTCTTTACTGCCAGTGTTGCTATAGATCAGTGGTTCTCAAACGGGGTCCACATAAGATTTTGTTGTTAAAATCTATGTGCAATAAGTTGGTTATACTCCCACAATTCACAAAATATTTTGGCAATTTTTTAAAAACCATTTCCAATAATCTATATATATAATGCTGAAGTTGTCTGTGTATGGCAGGTTTGGTAGCCTTCAACTAACACTATCTTCTCCGAGACCCTGCGGCGCAAGTTGACCAAAATTGAGAGTATGATAGAAGTAGGCTTACTCTTCATTCCGTAGAAGATAAAATTTAAATCGGACCATATTAAGACCAAAAATTATTTACATAAAAAAGGTGCATTTTTTCTATGAAAATCCCTATTTTTTACGATTTTTTGACTGCTGGGTCGCCATTTTTTGGTGTATTCAACTAGAAAAATGTTCACTTAAAGAGAATAACAAGCTACATAATGCAAAATTTTTACTTTTCAAAAATTCCAATTCTAAAGGGTCGAAACAAACCCGAGCAACGCCGGGCGATACTGCTAGTATTTAATAATAGAGATACAATAGAATTTTTTCAACATCAAATGGCTATGTGAGTCCATCCGAGTAAAATAGGAATCAGAGGTGTAATATAGGAATCAAAGGTAAAAAATAATTGAGAACCATTGCTATAGAAGGTACTGTTTGGAGGGTTACTGTTGTTGCTACCAATACTTCTTTTACCCTATTAACGGTAGTATTGCTGGTGGTAGTGATGGATGTAGATGCATTGATAGCTGAGAAACGTGAGGGAGACATTATTTTTCACGAAAGGAATGTTTCAAAGACAACCGCTTCTATCCTACTATGTCTTCATTTGCCATATTGCCCCATATTTACGTTTTGAAAGTTTTTCGCAATATTATATTTAATTTCATTTAACAAGCGAGACCAATGGAACTAACAAAGGTAATATAAAATTAAACTAAAACAACAGTAAAATTTCGTGTTTTTGTTGACTCGGAGATTAAGATAAAATACGTTCTGCCAGGAGCACTATTGCTAATAATAATGATTTCAAATTTTGGCACAAGGCCAGCAAGTTCGGAGGTAGGGGTAAGTCTATTATATTGACCCCACTGCTGAACTGGTACTTATTTTATCGACCCCGAAAGGACGAAAGGCAAAGACGACCTCGGCAGAATATGAACTAAGACCGTAAAGACAGACGAAATGCCGTTAAGCATTTTGTCCGGCACGGAAAATAATAATAATAATAATAACAACAACAACAACAACAACAACGATAACAATAATAATAATAATGATAATAATAATAATGATGATAATAATAATGATAATAATAATAATAATAATAGCAATAATAATAATAATAATAATAGCAATAATAATAATAATAATAATAATAATAATAATAATAAAATGGTGATGATGATGATGATTTCTTTTATTTGCCACACGGGATTCAAATGAAGGAGAGATTACATGAACAGTTTACAATTTATGATGTAATTTACATAAAAATAATGAGGGAAAGAAAGGGAGAGGAGGGGTAAGTAAGATAAAAGTATAGAAAATATGTGAATACATCTACGAAGCAGTCCTGCTATACGATATTCTCCAATTAGAGCCAATTGACGTGTTCCACAGATCAAAGGCGTGTGCATAAAGTAGATCCATTCACCCTACCCATTTTCGCCAGTCACCATTTTTTGACAAATTCGCTGGGAGGGAAAACTTCCCTCTCCACCCAAACAGTCTTTTTAGAGTGAGACTTTAAAAAGTCGATGACGACTTGACCAAAGAGAAAAGCGTCTGTCTTCAATTATTTCAGTCTCGTCGGTCACACACTCTTTCGCCATAATCACTAGCCATAGGAACAACCGCATTTAACAACGCTTATCTCACCTTTGAAAAAGGCGGGTGACGTAACGGTCCTTATGATGGACACAGCCGATAGCTGTATTTTCTACGATTGACACAATCGCACAAATCAACTAGGCTCGGACACTGCACAAGTGCCTGCAATACGGTTTCGCCACTTCATACGCATCTCGGACAGTCCTGCCCAGCGTCACTTCCGTTCTTGCTGGGTCTGTCTCAAATCGGTTATGCTCCTGGATAACGGTACTCCCAAGCCCGAAAGTTCTTCAAAACGAGCCAGCTAGTTCGTCTTTGACAAAGCCTAGAATTTCCTCAATGATGATGATAATGATGATGATGTCAACAACAATAACAACAACAACAACAACAATAATAATAATAATAATAATAATAATAATAATAATAATAATAATAATAATAATAATAATAATCGGGAGTAGAAGAAAAAGAATCAGAGTAACAAAAAAAGTAAAAAGAAACGAAAAACGAAACAAAAAATGGGAAGATATAATTTGAAAGAAGAATTACGTAAAAGGAATAATATAATTAAAAACAATGAACTCCAAACCTACGCAGCGGAAACATCAAATGATATCAGTAAATATATAAGTAAACAATAAATAAATAAGTGAACAAATAAAGAAATACAGAAATAAAGGCAAACTAAGAGAAAGAAAGAAGTGTGGGGGGGGGGGCAAAAACCTCTCGCGCCATCACACCGCCAAAATAAAAAGAACAACAAACAATAATACAAAACAAAAAATATATAATCTTCGACTGGATATATATATAATTTCCCATGTGAGTTATACAACTTCCAAAAGTGACCACACCCAGGAAGTTAACTCTTGTAATATGCTGCTAAGTAATATTGAGTAACATCCCCTACACCCACTACCGACACCATATACATATTATACATATATATATTTATACACACACATGTATATGAATATATATGTATAGATACATGCATATATATATATATATATATATATATAATATATACATATACATGTATATACATTTATACACACACATACATATGAATATATATATATGTATAGATACATGCGTATATATATACATGCATCCATATATATACAAACATATATATACATACATACATATATATATATATATATATATATACATATATATATACATATATATATACACACATATATATATATACATACATATATATATATGCATATAAATATATATGTATATATATATATACATACATGCATATATACATATATATACACACACATATAAACACACATATATATACATATGCATGTATGTATGTATGTAACTTTCATCTGTTGTTTGTCAACACGCATTATCATCTCCCTGAGTCTCACCCACCCAAACCCCACGATCCATTATAGCTTTGCAAAACTAAAAAGAAAAATAACTGAACAGTTAAGTTAAATTAAACAGAAGTAAGAAAAAGCCCAAATTAAAAAAAAATCCCCCAAAACAGAAATATAAATAGAAACAAGCTCACTTTAAGAATTGTGAAGATTTTGCACACACACACACACACACACAGAGCCTTATATGTATGTTTATCATCATCATGGTTTCCGCCTACTTCTTCATATTTGCATGCGTCTGACGGAACTCCATACCGCTAATTTTCTAAAGTCTGATGCTCAGCCCGTCAACAACCCTCACTTGGAAACAGAATAAGGGTTGTTGACAATGATATTCTCCTCTGACCTGACATGCTTTCCACAAATGTTTGGAAAATAAGATATACATGTACTGTCACAAACGCACGCAAACACACACACACACACAACACACACACACACACACACACACACACACACACACACACACACACACACACACACACGCACACACAACACACACACACACACACACACACACACACTCACACACACCTTGTGGTTCTCATTGGCCACAATAGATCCTCTCCTCGCATCTGTATCTCAGCAACTGGTTACTGTTACTGAAGATGGGTTACTTAAAACATAACGGACAGAAGTAGATTCTCTTGCTTTCTTTACAAAACTTAAGAGAACTTAGAAATTACATTGAAGTTCATCAAAAGATGTTCATTAGTTAAAGATTAAAAAATTGGCAGCAGAGATTTTAAGTTAATGCAATAAGTACAGCTACTCGGGGAGGCAAGGACGATAGCCCTCCGATACCTAGCAATATTTTTCAGGATATATTGTGGGAACATTTCCCAAGTATATGAGTATATCATCATATACTAGGAAACATTTCCCTAGTATAAGATGATAAAAGAGTAGAGGCTGGTGAAGTTATCTCTGTCCCTCGGCCTCAAGGTAAGTACATGCTAAATGAATCCTCGCTTGAATTCATTTGTTTGTTGTTTCACGGG
Organism: Octopus sinensis; assembly: GCF_006345805.1. Taxonomy (NCBI): domain Eukaryota; kingdom Metazoa; phylum Mollusca; class Cephalopoda; order Octopoda; family Octopodidae; genus Octopus; species Octopus sinensis. The sequence continues at coordinate 69,114,346 of NC_043007.1, read as the reverse complement.
AAACCATGAAGTAGAATAAGGGTCACCATGTAGACCACTCTGTTGAATAATTGTAAATCATTACTTGTGAACTCCTGTCCATAGAGATTTCTAAAGAATGCAAGTGAGAATACGCCTGCTAAATGTGGTTGAGTTGCCTCCAGCCAGCAAAATACCGGTTCCACCACGTGAACCATACTGACAAATAAAAATGAGGCTCACGCCGAATTCAATGCCTGTCAGCTTTTTTTGGAAATTGTGGCCGCCCAATCACTTGGAATTGAGAGTCCAAATAATCGTATATCGTATTCTGCGTCTCTGAAACGTCAACAAATATTTAAATGTAGAAATATAGAAACTACAAATATATAAATATACACATATTTAAACTCCAAGATAACTGTTGAGTGCACTTTTTCTCTCTTCTCCGTACCTATCTATCTATCTATCTATCTATCTATCTATCTATCTATCTATCTATCTATCTATCTATCTATCTATCTATCTATCTATCTATCTATCTATCTATCAATCTATCTATCTATCCGTCTGTCTGTCTGTCTGTCTGTCTAGCCTTCCCGCTCTCGCTCTCTCTCTTCTTTCTTTCTCTCTCTCTCTCTCTCTATCTATCTATCTATCTATCTAGCTAGCTAGCTAGCTATCCATCACTGCTTGTGTGTGTCTCTCTGTATGTGTGTGTGTGCGTGCATGGATATATATATATATATGTTCGTTCATACGTACGCACATAATTGTAAAATATTAGACCCCGAAGGAACTAGTGATGTTCTACATCGGCAAAAAGTAATGCAGGCCTCCCTATTATTCAGAATTAATTATCCGAACGATCAGATATAACAGAGTGCGTCAGTGAATCTTCACTGTACAAATGTACAAATGTACAAATATTTAAACTTCACGACATATACTGCTTCCACTTTTCTTTCAATTGTACAGTTCTTGCTGTTTCTATCTTTCTCTCCCTATTTCTCTCGTTATAGACACACACACACACACACACACCCGCACACATACACACGTACACACACACACACACTAACTTACACATATACGAATGAATGGATAAACGAGAGAAAGTGATACTCCACATATTTCGAAGGTGTTACGTATATTACTTAACATAAGTTTGACTCAGCTCCGTACAACTTTCGTTGGTTCGTAGAACGAATTTCGTTGGTTCGTAGAACGAGCTTCGTTGGTTCGTAGAACGAATCTATCTCGTCAGTTATCCAGCCAAGCTATCTGATGAGATATCTCAATTCATCGCTCCCACTCCAACTTTCTCACCACAATCGTCACCCACCGCCACTCCACATTTATTAAATTACGCATTCTGGCCTCTCTGATGATTACCATGACTCACGTATTCCAAG
>NC_043007.1:69100473-69110473 GCF_006345805.1 Octopus sinensis | reverse complement strand
ATGTATGTATATGTATTTATATATATATACATATGCACATACATATGCATATAATGTATTTATAATGTATAAATATATACGTACATACACACACATACAGATGACGATATATATATATATACATATATGATGTATGTATGTATGTATGCATGCATGCATGCATGTATTTATGTATGTATTCCTAATCAAAATAATTCTTGAATTTAGAAGAACACAACCTTTCTTTATATTTTGTTGCTGTTGATTCAGGCTAGAATTAACCTGTAAAGAGCTTCCTATTCTCACAGGATGGTGAATATATTGCAGCTGGTGTATGGCCAGGACAACCGCTGGTCACTTTCCGCTGCAAAAGTGAAACCAAAATTAATGTTAAGAAATGACGGAAAGAAGAAAAGAAAAAAAGAAGAAAACCGAAAGTGCGATGATTATTGTAAAATACGAGCTTTCTTTTAAAGAAATTTCGTTTTATGTCCATTGTAATTTTCGGAAACGAATGAACTTCACAGCTCATCATTTTATCTGCCCTTTGTAAAAACTGGCGCACTTATGCAAACATATAAAAAGAAAAACAAGAATAGAAAAACAAAAGAAATTTATAATGCAAATGGAAAAGAAAATAGACTACAGTAAGTATAGCAACAGGAAAAAATACCTCACCAAATAAATAGGAAATAAATCAAAATGAGAAGAAGAAAAACGAAGACATGAACAATGCTTTGATTTTTATTGAGTCTCTTTTATAATTAATTTCAGCTATATTTTTAAAAAATTCGCAAAAACGATAAACAATTATAAAATAACACTGATAATGACAAATAAATTATGTTTTTTTTCTTTATTTGTCAAAAAAATTATAAATAAACGAAACACATGAAAAGAGTTCACCACAGTACACTATAAAATGTAACCTATTCAATGCAATAAAATACAGTACAACATAGTACAATGCTTTATATGAATTGGAGGGTAACATAGTCATGTCAAACCTATACCGATATACTCGATCGTGTGTGCGTGTGTGTATGCGTCTCCCAATGTGTGTGTGTGTGTGCGTGTGCGTGTGCATGTATGATATATCAGTAGGTAGGAATACTGAAGACACGGTTGGTGGTAAAATATATATGAAAATATTGATAGAGACTAACTCAGCGTTTCTTGAGAAAATGTTTTTCATTGGTTCGTCATAATTTATCCAACGTGATCGAGCCATTCATTTGGTACTAGTGGTTTGTGTAGAGGTTATTATCGTGATGTGTATAGTGCTATTTGACTATAACTGTCTCAGCGAAAAGTTCCCATAAACAACATACACCCAACATATGTGGAAAGCATATAGATGTAGAAATACACGTATACACATACGCGTACGTACACATGCTCATTAAGTTTTACATACACATTTAGGCATGCATATACACGAACATACAGAAATTATATATATATATATATGTATATATAATTATATATATATATATATATATTATATATATATATATATATATATATATGGGTGTGTGTGTGTATATGTATATATATGTATATGTATATATATATGTATATATAATTATATATATATATATACATATATATATATATATATATATATATATATTGTGTGTGTGTGTGTGTGTGTGTGTGTGTGTGTGTAAAATTGAGATTCAGTTGATTAAGTTGAAGCACCAAGTTTGTCCGCTATAATACGCACAGCTCGAAGTAAGCGGAATTTGTTTATATATATATATATATATAATATATATATACATACGTATGATTTTATATCTATATATATATATATACGCAAAAAAGGGTGGAATATAAATGATTTAATAAAATTAATAAATTTCACGTAGTAGATTTATCGGTATGGAAAAGACCATATTTGTTAAGGATTGGAAAAGACCATATTTGGTAAGGATTATAAGGATTATAATTAAGGGTTAATTGCAACAAGTTGCTCAAAACCACATACCGAAAATATTAGAAATAGCAGCCAAATTGATCACTATTTCTTCTACTAATAAAAAGTCTCCACAAACAGAATTTGTAACCTGTATATGGCAAAAAAGGAAGAAAATAATGAAATCCCAGCCTATGGATTAATTATAGACGAATCGTTTCTGAATTAGAACCGAAGGCTCATTTCTTCATGCATTTAAATTCAACCTAAATGAGTGTGTTAACCAGAAGTTGAGGGAGGCTGTTACGCATTATGCAGCTATCGTAAAGTCACATTGCAGTTTTTGAATATGGTACGAATCTTTCTAGAGCTCTCCACTTTATCTTGAAGTGTGTGCTCTGGTATTATATAGCAGTGTGATTGTAAAGCGTTGCTTGAATTTGCCTTCGGTCATGCTTATGTACCTCTTTTTCAATATTAGAGTTAAATCCAGTGAAGGTAACCTCATTGACGTCTATGTTTGAGCATATATTTATACGTATGTTTGTTTTATTATTTTCCACTAGGTTGCATTATTTGATGTTAAATGGAAATCACTCTGTTTAACTTTTAGTTATATTTTGATGGTTTTATGCTAAAGTGGTTTGCGGAAATAACCAGTAAGTCAAAGTAGACGACGATAAAATTCCAGTTCATATCTCCTGGAATAAGTGGTTGCGTATTCCAAAGAGACTTCTACATTTAACATAATCTCCAAGCAGTATCAGAATGACGCTGTATTAAGTGGTATAGTAGAATGATTGATTTATCATCTGTTTTGAATTCAGCTGTTCGATCAACGTAACCGTAATAATATACTCTTCCAATTATAGTATTCCATTGATACTCCACCCCTTAATATAAATCTTGAGACAGATTCAATGCTACTGTGTGTGGTAAAATGGTGAAGAGAAATGGTGTGACAGGAAATATAGTTAGAAAAGTCACAATCATGGTCAGAATGAAGTCCCAGAAAAAAATGACTTATTTCATTTAATTATCATAAATAAGAATTAAAGTAATTAAAAAAAATATTTAAAGTCACCTATTAATTGACAATATATGAAATTGTACACAATTTACATGACATTATTCATAGGTGAATGAAAAAATCTGTTTCTTCAATGTCTTAAATAAAACAACGCAAACCAAGACATTAAATCACCCGCCTCAAATGTATACGTACATCGATATATACATACACATATACAAGCATACATACACATACATACAAACACATACATACGCAAGCACAAACCTAAACACACACACATTAGCGAAGGCGGAGGTATTGTTTTCAGTCGTGTTTGTTTGTTTGTCCGTGGACATGATATCTCAAGAACGGCTGGATGGATTCGGATGAAACTTTTAAGGATGTTTGGTCTTGTAATTGGTACGAAATAATTAGATCTTGAGATCAATCCGGTATCGGATAAGGATTCTGGATTATTTTTCCTGCTTTTTGTCACTTAATTATTGAGAGCGGTCGGGTTCATTAATAGTATTCTCGTCTGTGAGAGCGGTCGAGTTTATTTCAGATATTCTAATTTTGAAAATCATCTCTGGCTAATCGTTGAGAGGATGTTGGTGTCTTCTTTCTTCTTCTTCCAATCAGGAAGACCATAGACTGACCAAGATACTCTTATGGAGTGTGACCTTCATATTTCCCACTTCAAATCGCCATCGTTGTCTGTTTTTTTTCTTCTTTTGCCGGGGCATGCTTTGCTGTTTACACACTTCTATCAGTGTTGCAGTGCTGGGATCCCATTAGTGACGATGTTTTCTTCCTGTTGGTCAAACAAGTCATCAACAACAGATATGACGTCATGGACCCACTGTGAAACTGGTTTATAGCCAAGAGATTTTTTTCAGGTCCGGGAACAAATGATGGTCACATGGGACCAAACCAAGAGAATAGGCCCTAGTAGAAGAGACTAGCCCATGGTGCCACGCAGTGGGACTGAAACCCGGGACCATGGGGCTATTAACGCAAACCCACGCCCGCGTCTTTTGAAAGTATATCCGAAAAGAATTTGTTTTCTTTTCAAAGTAGCAGCACCTCAGTAACCATATCCAGCTTTGGCTAGGAAGACCCTCACAATTACTTCCCACGGAAATTTCCTTATATCTATCTCGCATACAAATATGTTCATTCCCAAATATTTTTTACACACACACACACACACACACACACACACACACACACACACACACACACACACACACACACACACACATACATACACACACATACATACACACACATACATACACACATATTCATACGTGTCTTTTACCTCCCTTGCTTGTAATTCTCCTTTTATATTTTAAATGGGTTTTATCTCTTTATTTATTTAGTTATTCATTTTTTTTTTTTTTTTTGTTTGTATATTTTTACCTCCTGACTATTCAACAACCACTTGTCTTCAAAATATCATAGACTTTAATATTCTTCATTTTAAAGCTTTTGAATTAGAAAGTTACACACACACACACACATATATACACACATACATATTATGTGTGTGTGTGTGTGTGTGTGTGTATACACACACATATACATTTATGTGTGTTTTGCTGTTGTTTTTGTCTCGATGTTCTTGTTTGATTAATCTCACTTTGCTGTTTTATGTTTAGGGCTGGGAAGACCAGGGGGTTGCGATACATACATACATACATACATACATACATACATACATACATACATACATACATACATACATACATACATACATACATACATACATACATACATACATACTTACATGCATGCATACATACATGCATACATGGACACATACATACGTAGGTGTGAGTCTATATGTATGTGTGTGTGCTACAAACAGAGATCATACCCCAGGCAATAGAAAATCTCAAACACTACTATTAATTAATGTGTTGCTCACAAAGCTGTACTTTAAAAACAATTATCATAACAAATGCACTGAATTTACCTCAGGAATACAGAAAATACAGTAAATAACATGTGTTCTTTCTATATTAGGCATACTTATTCTTAATGTGAAACTAATGAAGCTGAATGCAAAACTAAAGAAATTGAATCTTTTCGGTTTGAACGGCAGTTTTTTCTAGGGGTGTCATACGAAATTGTCACCCATAATTATGACCATAGTATCGATCTATTGCATTTCAATCTGTTTTAGGGTTAGGGTTAAGGGTGGTGGGAAGGGTATCTTTTTTCTTCAGAAATGTAAATAAACCCAATCTGTTTCTTAAACGAGGGACATATTCATACGGCACAGAATGTTTTTACCTCAATAGACGTCATTGATTGCATGAAATTGCAGAAATTGAAGGAAAAAAACACAACAAATATCTTACAAACTATAGAATTTTCTCAATAAAGCCAAGAGAAAAAGATGTTTTATAAACACATTCTACCAGTATACGAAGTTTAATAGTGCTTAGTTACGCGGAAATTATTTTAAAAAATTGTCGTTCAAACCGAAAAGATCCAAGAAATTAGTTTTGCACCTAATGACGATATGAAATAATGATATACGTCGGAATATGTGAATAGCCAGAGAGTTGGACAAATTACCTTGTAGTAGTTATGCTCTAAATTCAAATTCTGTCGAGGAGTACTTAGATTTATATCCTCCCGGGTTTGATAAAATAAAGTACCAAACAATTAGTCTTGAAGATTTTGAGAAGATGAAAGAGGCTGGGACAAGGATCCCCAACAACCTCAATTTGGAGGATATCCATGGGGCCTTCGCGAATTGGCTGGAGCGCTACAACAAGTGCATCTGAGTCAAAGGATCCTACTCTGAAGGAGATTAGAGTTTGTACTTCTTTGATATTAAGAAATGTCTGTCTTGAAAGCGTCTCGAAACTTCTGGAATGCACCTTGTATGTATACCTCTTCTTTTATTTTCTGTGTTCAAATACCGACGAAGTTGACTTTGCCTGACATTCTTCCGAGGTCGACAAAATAAGTACTAGTTCGCCCATGGGATCGTTGTAACCGACTCGTCCCATCAAAATTATGCTAAGCTGGATATTCTTCTCCTCCTTCTCCTCCTCCTCCCCTTCTTCTCCTCCTTCTCCTCCTCCTTCTCCTCCTTCTCCTCCTTCTTCTCCTCCTCCCCTTCTTCTTCTTCTTCTTCTTCTTCTTCTCCTCCTCCTCCTCCTCCACCTCCCCTTCTTCCCCTTCTTCTTCTTCTTCTTCTTCTCTTCTTCTTCTTCTTCTTCTTCTTCTTCTTCCTTCTTCTTCTTTTACTCTTCCAAGCAATGCTGATTTTTTCAGGTGTTCTACCTTCACACTTGCACCAATCTTTTTTAGCCATGTTGGTAGCTGAGTGCTGAGACTTCCAAGTGCACCAATTACTATTGGTATCAACTCTACTCCCTTCATTGACCACAGCCTTCGTATTTCCCACTTCAAATCGTCATAGTTGCTTATTTCTTATTATTCTTTCACATTGATCCTGTTGTCACCGGGGCATGCTATGTCAATTATCATACATGTTCTTTCTTTTTTATTCAACACAACAATGTCCGGTTTCCGATGTCTGGTCAGGCGATCACACTGGATCATTGCATCCCAAAGGATTTTGCAATTCTCATTTTCAATTACTCCTTCTGAAGTTTGCTCATACCACGTCCTTGGTCTCTGTAGGCCGTGATTTCTACAGCTCTCAATGGATCATTCTTGCCTCATTGTCGTGGCGTCTTTTGTATTTACGTTATCATCATCATCATCACTATCATTATTATTATTATTATCATTATTATTATTATTATCATCACTATTATTATTATTATTATCATTATTATTATTATTATCATCACTATTATTATTATTATTATTATTATTATTATTATATTATTATTATTATTATTTTATTATTATTATTATTATTATTATTATCATTATATAATGATGCAACTTTGTTTCCGAACCACACGGTTTCTGGTTCACACCCACTATGTCTCATTGAACAAGTGTTTTCTATAATAGACACGGATATAGTGGATTTGTGAGTAGATTTGGTAAACGGAAACGGAACAAAGACCATCGTATATATATATATCTTTATATATAAAAGTGAAGTTGTGTGAGTGTCTGTCTCCTACGATTTAGATTACTAACTACTCCCACATTTTGCGGTGCAGTTTAACCAAAAGCTATCGTTTCCACAGGTCCATGGCACAGAACATGCGTAAGAAACAGGTGTCCATACACTCCTATGCTTTTGTCAAGCCACATATCGCCCTACAGCAAAGCATAATGACGGAAACTGAAGTGCTCAATGACCACCTTGCATATCTGGAAACCAATGAAGGACAAATAGACAATATCAAAAAAGTAACTGCGAACACCACCGGCCCTAAAAACAGCACCGACAGCAGCACTGACAACAGCACTGACAGTGAGAACAGTCTAAGCTGGACTGTGTTGAAAAACAGAGGCAGGCAAAATAATGACGCAGCCAGGAAAACTGATGCTCTGAAGCCCAAAGGTAACAGGAAGGACCAGAACAAAGACAAAAAATCCATAACGCCAAAACGAAAAACGAAGAAGCACAAGCACAAAAATTAACAGAGCCCGGGTTGTTCGAAGAATTTATTTAAATGGCACCTGCTGGCACGGGGAAAGGGCTGCAGCTTTGCCTATCCCAAATCTTATCGGATCAACAAGCAGGGTAACTATCTGAAACAAACTCAAACTACATCAAGCTCTCTCACGAAAGGGTAAGAGCAGAGAGAGAGAGCAGAGCTGTGGAAAGCATAAAAACAAATCTCCAAGCTTTCTATAAATTCGCAAAGGAAACAGACACAATACAATATAAAACAGGATCATTGTTTCAAGGGAATGACTCACTGACCACGAACTCAGGAAGGATAAGTGAAATACTCAGAGAACAATTTAAAAGCGTCTTCCCTTACGCCTTGGACACAGGCAGTTAAAAAAAAACGGCTTAATTCTTTAATATTGCATCTCTAAAAAAGAGGCACCAGCCATTGATTACATCAATATTGAGGAGACAGATGTAACAGCTCCCATAAATAAAATGAGCTCATGCTCTGCAACTGGTCCTGGTGGCTTCCCAGCTATTCTCCTGAGCAGGCTTTAACGAAACCACTTCAGATACTTCTTCAAAAGTTTCCTTGCAAGTGGTAAACTTCCTAAAAAGCTGAAAGAAGGCATTATATGATTTATCCACAAAGGTGGAAACAGAGCAGAGGCCAAAGACTACAGGCCAATCTCTCTGACTTCACATATCAGTAAAGTCATGGAGCGAATAATCAGAAAGAGGTTGGTAATGTTCCTAGAAGAAAATGACCTACTGAACATTACACAGCATGGCTTCAGTCCAGGAAGAAGCTGCCTCACACAACTTCTACAGCACTATGACTGGATTTTGAAACAGCTGCTTGACCATTCAGATGTCAGTGTAATATACCTTGACTTTGCAAAGGCATTTGATAAGGTAGATCATGGCATGATATGTCATGAGCTACGAGACCTTGGCATTGCTGGTAAATTGAAAGTCTGCACGACTTCCTTAAATACAGAAGTCAGGTAGTTGCACCAATGGTACCATTTTTGAGGAAACACAAATCCTAAGTGGTGCCCCCCCCCAGAGAACTGTTCTGGGGTCATTACTGTTCATAATAACCCTCGTAGACATGCCCACAGTCATTCGGACAGCCACTGTCACTAGCTATGCTGATGATTCAAAATTATCAGAGGCAATAAAAAATCGAGATGACGTCGTAAGCTTAAATTCGATATACAAGTGGGCCGAAATAAACAACGTGCAGTTTAACGCGAGAAAATTTCGATCAATGCACTACCAACTCATGAATGCACAACAGCCTGCATATACAGGACCCGAAGGTACTACAATCCCAGAATAACAGGCAGTGAAAGACTTAGGGATTAGTATGTGCAATAGCGCATCATTTTATATGCACATTACCAAGATGGCAGAAAAGTGCAGACAACTGGTAGGATGGATACTGAAGTCGTTCAAGACAAGATACCAAGAAACTATGTTAACCCTGTGGAGAACCTTTGTTCTCAGCCGTCTGGACTACTGCTCCCAGTTATGGCCACCACCGTGCCAAACTAACAGCGGAGTTTGAAGCAGTCCAACGCCACCACACTAAAAAGATTGAAACGGTGCAGTGGATGAGCTACAAGGATAGGCTGAGAAAGCTGCAACTTTACTCCCTGGAGTGAAGGCGGTCTAGGGATCAAAGGCCCACAGCTCTTCAATAACCTGCCACAAAAATTAAGAAATCTTCATAAGGTGGAAGTAGATGTCTTCAGAAAAGAACTAGACATCTTCCTCTCCACAATAACGGATGAACCAACTGCCCGACATCAGGCAGCGGAATTAAACTCACTTATACACCAAATAGGCCAACAGCTGGGACAAAGGCACACCCAGGAGTGGTGATGGGAAGCATCCCAGACAGAGGAAATCAGAAAGATCACGGCGGTACTCCAGCATGAGTGTAGCAGCATGGCAGAAACAAGTAAAAGAGTGAGTGAATATGTGTGTGTGTGTGTGTGTGTGTGTGTGTGTGTGTGTGTGTGCGTGTGTGTGTGTGTATGAATATATGAATATATGTATGCCAATATTTCGGGCCTTCTGCCTAGAGTAGTAATGAATATTCCAAGATTTGGGCAAGCAGAATCGTTAGAGCCTTCGAGAAGATGCACTGCGGTATTTTTTCTCAGTTCTTCGTCATCTAGTTCAAATTTACCATCTAGTCCTTGGACAGCTTTAGCTGAGTTCACTTAAATGTAAGAATTCGGACCAGATCCACAGTAAACCCATACACATACATCTTTCTCTTTATATCTCAAATGCGTGTGTATGCGTGTGTATGTATGTATGTATGTATGTATGTATGTATGTATGTATGTATGTATGTATGTATGTATGTATGTATGTATGTATGTTTGTTTGTATGTATGTATGAATGTATGTATGAATGTATGTATGTATGTATGTATGTATGCATGTATGTATGTATGTATGCATGCATGCATGCATGCACGCATGCATGTATGTATGTATATAT
>NC_043007.1:69070473-69092973 GCF_006345805.1 Octopus sinensis | reverse complement strand
TGTATACACCCCACTATACATGTATATCATTATTTTACACATACACACACATACGGGCAAGTCGGTGACGAATGGCAACTTCAAGAATGAAAACATAAAACAAATTCAGATTGACGTACACAGGGAATATATTAATTTGACACACGCGAAACTTTTAGATGAAAAATTGAAAAATGAAAATATGACGTTTCGAGCATAGCTCTTCATCGGATTGTGGAAGGAAGTCCAGTGAAGAGGAAGAATAGGAAGGGACGGATAACCAGGAGAAAAGCATGCGGGTCGCTTGAACGCACACCTATTAATCAATCTGACGAAAACTCATCGTTTGTGTGTATATGTGTGTGTGTGCGTCTATATGTACACACACACATATACACACATACATATATAAGCCCTTGTAACTTTGACATATTAATACGTACTTCAAAAATAATTTAGATTCAATATTCATAGTTTCAAATTTATTATCTAAAATTCTAAATTAGTCTAAAATTCTAAATATTTGGTTTTAAAATTGATATTTTGAAATATAAGTTTAAGCTAATTTTCGCAATATTTTTTTTAAAATCCATGTTTTAAGAAACTATATATTTAAGGCGGTGTTCTTGCTGAATTTTTAGCACGCTGGGCAAAAATGCTTACCAATATTTCCTCCGTCTTTACTTTCTGAGTTCCATTTCCGCCTACGTCGACTTTGTTTTTCATCCTTTAAGGGTCGATAAAATAAGTACCAGTTGTACACGGGTGTCAATATAATCGACTTACACCTTCGCCCGAACTTGCTGTCCTCGTACCAGAGTTTCAAACCAATCTTTTAAATATTTAGGGCGGCGTGCTAGCAGAATCGTTAGCATGTTGGGCAAAATCACCAGTATTTCGTCCGTCTTTATGTTCTAAGTTCAAATAACGCCAAGGTCGACTTTACTTTTCATCTTTTCGGGTTAATAAAGCAAATACAAATTGACTAGTGATGTTGAAGTATTTGATGTACCCTTGTTACCCCTAAATTGTTAGGTTGCGCCAATCTTTGACACCAATGTTTCAAATATTTACCTCTAAAATTGATACCTGTGTATTTCGTTTTTTTTCGTGGTGCATAGGTTCTTTTTAATGTGAATATTCATTAACTCTTAGTCCTAACACGTGCTGGCGAATGCATGTCAAGCTAACCATCACCAGCCTAGAAACATATCTAACACTGATGAAGCTATTACTATGAGAATTAATAGACATGAGAGAAAAAAATCTCTTAACTTTTATCGTTTTACTTCCTTGAATCATTGGACTGCAGTCATGCTGAGATGCCAGATTGAAGGGTTTAGATTAATGAATCGACCCCAATACTTATTTTTAAAGCATAATACTTATTCCATCGGGTCTCTATTATCGAGCTGCTAACATTACGGAGACGTAAACAACACCGATTAAAAAGCGGTGGTGGGGGTCTTTACCCTTTACCCTTATTAAACTAGATGATTCAGAATTCGACCCTACTGCACAGTACTTTGATTGAATAACTTCTACCATAGCCTCGGATTAGCCAAAGCGTTGTGCGTGACATTTGAGACATGGAGATTGCGAGGAAGCCTACAAAATAGACATTTTCTGTTTTTAGGTGGTAAACTTAATCCATCATTCAGTCTATCTCCTCCGCACCGGGGTGGGGACGCTGGCAACGGGTAGTGTTAGAGCTATGCCGTCGGGAACTTCGGTTCCTGGTAGGGCCACCCAAGGCGGATTGGTCTGACACCGAGTGGTATTAGCGCCACAACCCAGCGGACAGGGCTCTGGTGAAAATCCTCGGAGTGTCTGTTTCGGCAACCGGCGGCTCCTCGGTCGTTCTGTCCCTGCGTCTGCGGACAATCTGCGGCAAACAGGATGTCTCTACATGCGGGATTGTTGGGGACCGCTTGTGAAATTCATATTCCCCACGAAACTTCTTCCACTGCCATGGTTCGAGATGCCTCGAGGGTGGTAGAAGAAGCCGACTCAACCCGCCCAGGGCGAATGTCGCCACAAGTAAGTAAAGTAGCTAACAGTACCACCTGGTCCTATTTGTGCTTTTAGCGAACTCTACCTTGTTGCAAGTTTTCGAGCTAAACCTCAGTTCTAAAAGTAACGTACTCCTCTCTTTTTATCAGTCAGTGAGGTCCAGAAAACGATCATGAACGTTGCACTTTAGCTTCTAACAACGCCTATAAGAAAAAGCGTTAACTGCAGACAATCTGTTTTAGAATGGTATTCTGATACATCTCTCACTTTCACCAGACCGTCATTTATTTATAACTGAGGATTTTACTACATCGTTTAACAACCACTCATGGTTTACAAAAGGACTGTGAGATAATTTATACAAATAAGGGACACAGCTGATGTCATAGTTCATATATAACTAATATATAATGTCCTGCATTATTTCATTGTATTTTTCTTCAACAAGTTGTACTCAACTTTCACGCACACATACTTGCATACACACGCGCTTACACACAAATATATACAAACAATACAGATACACCCCACCTACATTCACACATATAATTAGGAAACCTTAGACAAGACGATACTATCATTAATATGGGGTTCACAAAGTAAACATTAAATTTACAAACTACCGGCAACAACTTAATGATAGGTTGTCTAAATTATACAGGAATTGCCGACTACAGACATTGAAAAGAAAATTCATTGCTCTTAAATTAGAAATACAAGCGGTTCAAGGGAGGAAATTCATTTTTGTAGAAATTATACAAAAATTTAAGATTCACGCTTGTAAGTTTGTATGGAATCAACAAGCTGTACATCGCAGTCTGAAAGGCCACCCCATACAATTTGAGAATTCTCCTCGGGATGGATTGAAGTCATCTTGGGGCGTGGATAAATTGAAAGGGTTGCGATTAAGTAAGGCCGAATGTATTATGTAGTGAATTCTATGCAATCGTTCATCGATAAAGTAATTGAAAAAGAAATGAATGAAAAATAACAGAGGAAATCTTTTAGCGAGATATTGGTACAGTAATTTTAAGTTCTACAGAAGGACCTTGTCTGAGATATCTGATTGGTACCAGTTTAACAGTAAATACTCAAAGCTAAAATAGAAACCGGATAACAAATATGCTACATTATTAAACACCATGTGACAAAAAATGCTACATACCTAAACACCATTTAGCAAAAATGCTACATACCTAAACACTACGTGACAACAATATTACATGACAAAAATGCTACATACTTAAACACCGCGTGATAAAAATGCTACATACCTAAGCACCATGTAGTAAAAGTGTTACATATCTAAGCATCATGTGACAAACCATTTTACATGTCTTAATACCGTATGGCAATAATGCTACATAAACACCATGTCGCAAATATTACATTCTTAAATCCTATATAACAAAAATGCTACGAACTTAAACCTCTTGTGACAAAAATGTTATATACTTATGTTACAACACTATGTGACAAAAGTGTTGTAGAATTAAACACCATGTGAAAAATGCTACATGGTCGTGGCTGGAAATCATTGATTGTAAGTTGGCTGGATCAAGAACTGACCTGGTGCTGAATAATAATTACAGATTGGTGACTTATAAATGGTTAGAAAGCAGTAGCATTGTTAACAGGAGAGCAAAGGAAGCGACTGCACCCCACTTACACATTTTTCATAATTGGCGCCCTTTCAACAATTTTGTATAACTATTTAATTCGCTTATTGTGATAAAAATCGAATTTTTTTTTTATCTTTGTTAATCGCTTGGCCTTGGAAGAACTTTCTGGAGTCATTACATTATTTGACCAACTGTCAGCTCAGTATCCTGTGATGTGTTGGTGACCGCTGATATCTGATGAACCAAAATAAACCCTGGTTTCATAATCTCTCGACACTGGACGATCTCGTAGAGTTTCATCTTTTTCATAGTAGTTACTGAAACATGAAATTGTTACTGAAACATGTAATTAATGAATGCTGAATACAATTACGTATACTATAACTCATGAAATAGTTCGCGTAATATATGAGGACTGATTTAAAAGTTGGTTGATGTGCCACGGTGCCCTTTTATATTTGTTCGCTACCCCACTAACTTTAAAACCTGGCTACGTCTCTGGTAGCAAGGAGTTAAGAACTCGGAGGAACAGCATCTTATGTACAAAACTATTCCAGTTCAGTAACAGCATGGTTAGATAATAACAGTAGTGCTTAATAATTTTTTTTTTATTTATGGACCCCTCTGATTTCTTTTTTTTTACTCCGGTGGACCCTCATATGTTTTAAAGCTAGTTTTATAAAATACTTCTTTTCAAATACCTATTTTGTTTTACATATATTAACTTGTATAGATTTGCAATAGCATTCTCTGAGAGAACATATTTCAGTAACCGGAAACGTTAAGCGTTAAAGAAACCCAGTTGTTCCTTGCAATAATCACAACTAAAGCAGTGGTTCTCAACCGGTATCTATATGGCCCCTGAGGTTCCATATAAGACTTTGAGGGTCCACGCAACAAAATAGTAAATTGGGAATCCACAATAGTATTTTCAGGGCCGTTGAAAAAATTTTGCTGTCGTTGCATGTATTGGTATGTATTGCACGAAACAGTTTGGTTTCTTTCTGTGGTGTTTTACATAGTTCCACCTACACAAGAAAACATATGAAAAACGAAATAAGAGTTTTGTAAGGAGATACTATAAAACTAGTCTTTAAACATCGAATGGCTATGTGAGTCTACCAGAATAAAATAATTATCAAAGGGGTCCCTAGATAAAAAATGGTTCAGAACCCCTGAAAACAAAATGTTTTCATGGACTCCTGAAATATCATTGTGGCTCTCCAATCTATTTCTTTGCTTGGGTGGACCCCCAAAATCTTATATGGTCCCCTAAGAGTATTAAAGGACCCTATTGAAGATATGAACCCAGAGATACATGGTTAAAATCTTGACAAGGGGAGTAGAGTACAAGGCTTTGCGTCCTACCGCGTTTGTCACATCGCCGACTCAACTACACCACCGGCTTGGTGGTGTCGGTAATGTGCGACCAACGATATTAAAAAAAAGAAACCCAAGGAAAAAAGCCACCTAGGAACATTTACTCATATATGAGTGAACACATACCCCCTACCATCGTCGCTATCACTAGCACATACCCTTAGGCTGACCCCCTCCCCCTCACATCCTCACCACCTCTTCTCTGACTCTCCCCACCACATACACACACACACACACACACACACACACACACACACACACACACATACATACACACATATCAGCACAAACAAAAACCTGGCCATCTATCTCTGAAGCGGACCATTTTGAGGCAGTCGGCTGTGATGAAAGAACACACAGGGAATTAGATCACGTGATATAAACGCGGGTTACAAGGTACTCAATTAGCAGCTATCACTTTAGGGACAACATAAACTCATACATACACACACACACACACACATATACTCGGGGTAGTGTGGGTATGGGCATGGGTATTTGTAAATGAAAAAGGTGGCGGTCTAAGGGTGAGAGGGCGGGTGACGGACGAATATACCCGTATATATGTCATTTCTTGTCGGTTTTGTAATTTTTTCCTTTTTCCCTTTTCTTTTTTTCCTTACCTTTCTTCTTGCTTACTGCCTTTCCCCAACTTGTCTTCTATTTTTATTCCTTCTTTCTTTCCTTCCTTCCTTCCTTTATTTATGTATTATTATTATTATTATTATTATTATTATTATTATTATTATTATTATTATTATTATTATTATTATTAACAATAATATTATTGTTGTTGTTGTTATCATCGTTGAAGTGGGGAGTCAAGTACTGGTCAATTAAGGGGGAAAAAGAGAGAAAAGAAAGAATGAATGAAAAACAAAATAAATAAATAAATAAATAAATAAATAGAATAAATGAAAGATAGAGAAATAGAAAGATATAAAGATAGGAAAGCATGAAAGGATGAAAGAACAAGGATTAAGAATAAGAATAAGAATAATGACATGTAATTAATGAGAAGGAATACACGAACGAGAGAATAAACGAACGAAGGATAGAAAGAACCGTTTTGATAATAGTCTAGAAAGAAAAGAAGGACAAACAGCAAAAGAGAGATGTGAGGACAATAAGGAAAGAAGAAAAAGAAAATAGGACTGAAAGGAAAGCATATTAGGATAGCTCATTGGTCAGGTCTCACACACCACTGGATATTAGGTTAGTCTATCGAAGTCTTTCTTAGATTGCACTCTATTGTCTTTAAATAAATGAAGAGCACATTGGATAATGTAGTTAGCCTTAGAAGTAACTATGCTACCTGAAAATATGAGCCGTTAATCATCCATGTGTCTGCTGGATAAGAACTGACTTGTGTCTAAAAGTAATAATAATAATAATAATGATAATAATATAATAATAATAATAATAATAATAATAATAATAATAATAATAATATAATAATAATATAATGATAATGATAATAATAATATAATAATAATAATAATAATAATAATAATAATGATAATAATAATAATATAATAATAATAATAATAATAATGATAATGATAATAACAATGATAATAATGATGATAATAATAATAATAATAATAATAATAATAATAATAATAATAATAATAATAATAATAATAATAATAATAAATAATAATAATGGACTTGTAGTGACACCACCAAAAACACCACCTAAAGCAAAACGTATAAAATGGACCAGAGAGGACTATAGAGATGTGTTGAAAGCTTTTTATACAGCCCAACTAAACCCAAACAATAACCTCAGTGTACAAACATACATCTCATGGAGAAATTCAGTAGGCAATGACGTACGTAGATATATAGACGCAAATAAATTAAGTAATGTACGCAGAGATATAATTAAAAACAAAAGACTAACTGACGCTGAAATTGACAAAATTAGGACACTAATAGCTTATGGTAGACCAAAAGAAAACAGCAACAATGTAGACGAAATAGGTAACAGTAGCACAGAAGCCAGTGTACAAGCTGCAAATCAACTTTCCAATGGGGAAGTTAAACAAAGAATAGCGAAGACGAGAGATTTGAAAAAGAGGAGAACGTAGACCTTCCTCAAGAAAACCAAATAGATATGACATAGAATTTGAGGTGAATAATAGAGAAAAGATTATGGAAGCAAAAGTGGACATTATGAGAGAACTCGGCAAGATTGAGCTCACTGACATGGTTAATAGAGAACCACTACCAAAGTTTTCAAATGGCACAAGAAATAACAACACAATCATGACATATAACGTTGCCCTAGGACAGATCTTAAGAAATAAGGGGAATGATTTGACAACCTTAAATAATCTCATTTATTCCACTGCTAAAGTAGTAACTACCCAACTAGGTATTAAGATGACAAAGAAAAAGGCCAGGCATGTCAATGAACCTCCTAAGTGGAAAGTAGCGATACAAAAAGAGATTGAATCTCTGCGGGCTGATGTTTCAATTCTCGATGAGCTTGCTAGAGGAGTGAATATTAAGCCGAGAAAAGCTAGAAAAATCAAGCAAAAATATAAAATCAAAGATCTCATAAACCTCCCTGCAACTAAGGAACTGTTGAAACAACGGATACAGTTGAAAGCTCAACGGCTTAGAAGGTATGACAAAAGAAACAAATTTTATCGACAAAATAAATTTTTTAAGACAGATGCAAAGAAATTTTATAGGGAAATTGGCAAAAATAAAATACACATAGAAGATCCACCTAAGATTGAGGAAGTGGAGGAGTTCTGGAAGAAGGTATGGAGCAACGAAAAAGAGTTTAATGCTGAGGCTGACTGGATAGAACGTGAGAAAGAGAGACTGGATGAACTTGAAGAACAGAAATGGGAAGCAATAGGAATAGAGGAGCTAAGGTGTGTCCTTAGGAAGGCTCATAAATGGAAAACCCCAGGACTGGATCGGATCCCTAACTTCTGGCTGAATTGTTTGACAGAGGTACACGAACATCTCGCTGCATCTCTGTATGATGTCATTCAGAACCCAGAGCAAATACCTGCTTGGCTGACTGAAGGAACCACCTACCTATTACCTAAAACCGAAGACACAAAAAACCCAAAGAATTACCGGCCAATAACATGTCTCAACACCACCTACAAAATCCTCACATCCATAATAACGGAGAGAATGTACGCTTTCCTTGAACAAAATTCTATCCTTCCACAAGCTCAAAAAGGTTGTAAAAGAAACTCTTATGGTGCAAAGACCAATTGCTCATAAACAGAATGATTGTAGAGAATTTCCGGAGCAAAAACAAAAACCTGAGTATGGCATGGATAGACTACAGGAAAGCGTATGACAGTGTCCCACATAAATGGATACTCAAGGCCCTTGAGATATACAAGATCTCTCCTGTCGTCTCAAAATTCTTAGAGAATAGCATGACCATGTGGAACACACGTCTCTTTCTAAGCCATAGTAATGGGATGAGCCAGTCCAACAGCATCAACATCAAACGAGGCATCTTTCAAGGTGACTCCCTCTCTCCATTACTTTTTTGCATGGCACTGATCCACTCTCAAACGAATTGGATAGTACCAGATATGGGTACAAAGTTTTTAGTAAGTTAATAAACCACCTTTTCTATATGGACGACCTAAAGCTGTTTGCCAGGAATGACCAAGAGCTAGAAGGGCTGCTAACAACTGTTAAAGAGTTTAGCAATGATATCGGAATGGATTTTGGCCTTGATAAGTGTGCTAAAGCAACTTTTGTAAGAGGCAAGCTCAGGCAAACAGCTTCTGTTAAATTAGATATTGACACTACCATCAAGGAACTTGACCCACAGGAAAGTTACAAATACCTAGGAATCAACGAAGGAGATGGTATACATCATGCTACTATGAAGGAAAAAATAAGAAAGGAATACTATAGGAGAATAAGGCTTGTACTGAAGACTGAACTCAACTCCAAAAATTGCATTGAGGCCATTAACACCCTGGCACTTCCAGTAGTCCAGTACAGTTTTAACATCATTAACTGGAACCTTACGGAACTCCAACGCTTGGACAGGAAGACAAGAAAGTTACTGACATCCAAGAGCATGCACCACCCTAAGGCAGATGTAGACCGCTTGTACCTACCTAGAAGCAGCGGGGGGAGAGGAATGATGCAATTAGAGCTGTGCTATAAGACCTCTACTGTAGGAATGAACAGGTACCTATCTAGTACAAAGGACTGGATGCTGCGACTTGTGTGCGAACACGAAAGCAGCAAAAAGCTACATTCTATTGTCAAGGAAGCTTATAAGTTCGAAAGGGAACTAGACATTAACCTTGAATCAGATGAAGAGCCGGAAACCACTGCTACCAAGCAAGCAAAGCGAATCAAGCAGACTGCAAAAAAGAACGGGCAGAATCAAATTGAGAGGCGGTGGAGCCAGAAGCCCCTGCATGGACAATATATTCTCCGAAGCCAAAATGCTGATGTAGACCAAGCAACAACCCATCAGTGGCTGAAGAGCTCTGGATTGAAAGCAGAGACTGAAGGTTTCATAATGGCAGCACAAGATCAAAGCTTGTTTACCAGAAATTACCAGGCTAACGTTCTCCGAAACGATACTGACCCTAAATGCAGATTCTGCGACACATTTGACGAAACGATAGACCATCTCGTTTCGGGATGTCCTGTGCTGACACCAAACGAATACAAAAATCGCCACGATAGGGTAGGACAGTATATACATTGGAAGATATGTAAACACTACAAATCCGACACTCCTGCTAACTGGTATGAACACCATCCTCAGCCAGTTGTTGAAGGTAAAGATGTCACCATCCTCTGGGATTTTCCAGTCAACACTGACAGAACGATCAGGGCTAATCGACCAGACATAATTGTTAAAGACAGGGAAGAAAATACCTGCAGACTAATAGAAGTAAGCGTCCCCACTGATAAAAATGTATCTGTCAAGGAATTTGACAAACTTAGTAAATATAAGGACCTGGAAATCGAAATACAGAGGATGTGGAATCTTAAAACGAAAACTGTTCCTATTATTGTAGGTGCCCTAGGTATGATAAAAAAGGGATGTCAGAAACACCTAGACAATATCCCTAGAAAACCATGTCTCAAGGAAATCCAAAAGATTGTGCTAACAAGTACTGCCCACATCCTTAGAAAAACCCTATCAATGTAAATGTTTGTGTTTGCATTACATGGAGATATATCTCTACTTCCCCTCCCCAAGCTTTCAGCTATATTTCAACAACTCTTAACCTTCACTTGCCCTAGGGCGCTGGGTGTGCCCCGGCAGGTGATTGCATCAAACATGCAGATTAAAAGTAAATGACAATAATAATAATAATAATAATAATAATGATAATAATAATAATAATAATGATAACAATAATAATAATAATAATGCCCTGATGCAGTACCAGGCATGACTCTCGTGGCTTCTGATCTTAACTGATTGCAAGTGTTATCATGTACATTGTTTTGTATTGGTATAAAAGATGGCCTACAGCAAATATTCTGCTCAATACTACAGATTTGCTTGTCAGTTGTTTGATCTTACACATTTGAGTATGTCTCTTTGTGACTGAAGATATGTGCATCTCTGATCACGATCAGAAGTAGTGGGGGAGCATCATAGCCGTGTGTTGAAAGGAATTCTTGGAGGTTTGGATAATTCACCTTTGGAAACATGGGTATTCCATTCAACATCCTTAAACAACCCTTATTCAGGGACCTTTTGATTGGGACGGGCTACTCGACCAGATGAAAATTCTAACTGGCCCCCACCTGCAAAGTCATGCGCTGTTTATCTTGATATGAGATCACCATGTCGCTCACATATGGTTGTGATGCATGTGCCTGGTGTACTCTTATCAGACGGGTAGTCATGATGGGTATATTGGGTTTCGTATATTTTACCCCAGTGCCACTTTGATGGCATGCCTACTCTCTCTCAATAATAATAATAATAATAATAATAATAATAATAGTAGTAATAATAATAATAATAATAGTAATAATAATAATAATAATAATAATAATAGTAATAATAATAATAATAATAAGAGCTGCGCTCGGTAGTGAAGTGAAAGCACGCTATAAAAATAAAACTACTGAATAATAATAATAATATAATAATAATAATAATAATAATAATAGTAATAATAATAATAATAATAGTAATATAATAATAATAATATAATAATAATAATAATAATATAATAATAATAATTATTATTATTATTATTATTATTATTATTATTATTATTATTATTATTATTATTATTATTATTATTATTATTATAGAGAATACGAAGAGGGCGACTCGATTGCATTAGATATTTTATTGGTTGAGCGATATTTCGACAGCAACCCTGTATTTGTCGAGATCAATTTGAAAAGTGATAAAATTCAAAATTATAGAAATTCAAATCCAAAATACGAACGTGAGTAACCAGCGTCCACACGTTGATGGAATGACATCATCAGTCTTCAGTAATGAATCGTCTGGCTGTGATGCACACATTAGTATATTCGATGTAAGACCCTCCGATATAACATAAAACCAATTATCTCAAGCTACTAGATTTTGATATTTTAAAAGGATTGACGTAACTCTTCCCAAAAGTAAACAGATAATACGAAGAACGCGATGCGATTGCAATAGATGTCTTATTGGAAGAACGATAGTTCGATAGCAAGCCTGTCTTTGTCGAGTTCAAAATGAAAAGTGATAAAATTTCAAAATTAGGAATTCGAATCCAAAATACGAACGAGAGCAACCAGCGTCCACACGTTGATGGAATGATATCATCAGTCTTCAAAGTTCAATTTTACAACTGGTAGAAAGAAACACAACTTGATTTATGCCAGTTGTACAACAAAGCAATTAAACAAAAGATTCAATGGGCAGAGATATGACGTCAGGCACAATAACAGCAGATCGCTAGAACTTGCCAAACATTTTGCATCAAATGGCTGCGATTTTGCAAAAAAAGACTTGGAAATGCATTTTCTCAGAAAATATTCTGAATCTGCCACAATTTCAGTACCCAAAATGCCTGATGAGAGATATGTTTATGAAGGAATGAATAAAATGATAGGAGAATTTCATGAAATTTACACAAACTGTTTGATTAGATATTATTCTTCTTTTTTCCTTTTCTTTTTTCTTTATTTTTCATTTTTTTCACTTTTTCTTTCTTTTTCTTTTTGCTAGTTGTAAAATTGAACTTGAAGACTGCTGATGTCATTCTGTCAACGTGCGGACGCTGGTTGTGCTTGTTCATATTTTGGTTTTGAATTTCTATAATTTTGAATTTTTATCACTTTTCATTTGGAACTCGACAAAGGCAGGCTTGCTGTCGAAATATCGTTCAACAAATAAAATATCCATTGCAATTGCATTACCTTCTTCATATTTTCTATTTACATTTGTGAAGAGTTACATCAATTCTTTTAAAATATAATAATAATAATAATAATAATAATAATAATAATAATAATAATAATAATAATAATAATAATAACAATAATAACAATAATAATGCGAAAAACAAGATAATAGGTATCAACACTCTAGCTGTCCCAGCTACAAGTTACAGCTACAATATTCTTAACTGGACTCTAAATGAGCTAATCAAAATAGACAGGAAAAGAAGAAGAATAATAACAGGATTTAGGATGCACCACCCAAAATTTGACATAGAAATGCTATATATAAAACGTATCGAAGGTGGTAGAAATATTGCACAGACAGAAAATTATTACAAAATAACCACCATAAGACTACAGAAATACCTACTTCAGAAGTTAGGAAAACTGATACAAATAACCACAAAACACGAACAAAACAGAAAACTGCTTGCAGTCTTTAAAGAAGATGATAAATACAAAAAAGAAGTCATAGTACCTAACAATTATGAAGAAAAAGAAGAAACGACAAAAGCTGTAAAACAACTGAAATGTAGACTAAAACTGGAACAGCAAAGGATCATGATAAAACGATCGCAAGAAAAGCCCCTTCATGGCAAATATTGGGTTAAGCTAAACAAAAAAGAAATAGACAAAGCAAAATCCCAACAATGGTTGAAAAGCAGAACAAGAATCCAAGCTATTTACTAATTTTTACTAATTTTTAATGTTTTTTAATTCAGATATTTGAACGTGAATATCTGATCGCTCTTGTTTTTCGTCGTCGGAGAACCCCTTTTTCCATTTTAGACGAATTTTGTTCATAACACATACCATCCACCTGTATAAGGGGACTTCGAGGCACTGCGGTATTTCGACAGTATTGTGTTTCTCCACCCTCAGAGTTACCGTGGCGAGTTGTTCTTCGACGATAAAACAACAACAACAAAAAAAGAATAATAAAGAAAAAAGCAACACAAAAAAGATCAAATTTTCACTTTCGAATCTTCAGAATATATAAAAATAGAATAGATAGGTACGTTATTGTTTAGATTATCGCTCTTCTGCGTACATATCATGAATTATTATCTGTTTGACAAACATCAACATATTTTGTTTACCGATTACAAATTATTTGCTTACCGATTACGTGCTCTGCATAGATTCATTGGTCCGATGGTATAGCATCAATTGAGGAGACAAAATGATGTCGAAATATTACTGTATCTCGAAGTCCTTTTACACAGGAGAGTCGCCTGTGTTACGAACACACACCATCTAAAACGGAGAAGTGCTCTCCGCAGGTGAAAAACAACAGCAATCATATATTCACATTCTAATCTGTCAGAATGTATTATGAATGCAAAGATGCGTTGTTCAGAAACAGATATTTACCAAAATACTGTTTTAGTGAGATCTAGTCATGTGGAACACCTATCATCTACACATGCTTAGAAAAAGGTTTCATAGAATCTCTTTTCCGCAGTAAATTTAAAGGGTGCCATTAGATCTAAAAGAAACGATACATACTTTCTAGACACAACTTTTGGCGTAAAGACATGCAAATACCACCCATGTAGAAATGCCTCGCCACCACCACATATATGTATGTATCTGCAGCAGCTAAGTATTCTATTTCTATTTAAGATTTAGAAAGTTAAAAATTTTAAATATTTTAATAAGTCTTATTGTATAATTTTGTATTCTATATAAATACTGATAGTTATGTAATGATTTAGTTATCGAAGTTATGTATAATTATTAGATTTTAACTCTACGTTTATTTGTAAGACTTTACTTAGCCAAAGAGATATATAGATCGTTAATAGTAATACGATTTTTTAAAGTTAGGCTTCATGTCTATACATTTATTGATAGCATAAATTTTAGTCTTTAATTACTATATTTGTTGATAGTTATTTAGTTATTATTTTTAAATATTTTATGATTATTAGATGTGTACTTAAATCTAATATATGAATAATGATTTTTTAGTTAAATAATTTGGTAATTAAATTTTTGGACTATAACTGAGTTAGGGATATTTGTGAGTTTATTATGTTTTTTTAAGCTATTTTATATATTCATAAATATATTTAATAGTTGACTTTGTTCTATTATAGCTTATATATAGCTATTTTCAATTGATAATTTGTCGTAGTATTTTTCATTGATAAATATATTCGTAGTATTTTTTTGGATACTATATAACTACGGATTGATAATTTCATTGTATAAGTATTTAGTTGTTGAAGATCTGTATTTCATTATTTTATTATTAGTTCTTAACTCTACGGTTTTTGTAAGTTATTAATTAGCCAACGAGATATATAGATCGTGAAATAGTTATAGGTTTCTTTTAAGATAGTTTATTTGTTTACAATTTGCTTTTTCCTCTTTAATCTTTTAATTTTTAATATATTTCATAAGTAATAATGAATAATTAATTCATTTAGTTTTTTATTATACGTATATATATATTTATTGATAAAGATAATTTTAGATCTTAATTCTTATATTTATATATATTTATATATATTTATTGATAACTTAGTTATTATTCAAATATTTTATAATTATTTGATTTGAACTTAAATTTAATAATATGAATAGTGATTTTTTTAATTATATTTTTTTGTTAAATAATTAGGTAATTAGATATTGACTATAACTGAGATTACGTTATTCGTGAGTTTATGTTTTTTTAAATCCATTTTATATCTGAATAGATAAATACATGTTCTATCTATTCTTACCTTAAAAATTAATATTTAACATTATAATTGGATTATATGACATAATCACAATCGTTAAAGTTTCTAGTTTGATAATAGAGTTTTTTATAAGAAAAATTACTATTTTATTTATTTCTTAAAAAATATTGTTTAAATATATTTGTTTATTTATTTAACTATTATCTTTAACCTGAAGATTGACTTTAACAATAATTCGAATTATTAATTGAAATTAAATTATTGTAATTCGAATTAGGTTATTGGCATGAAACGTACGTAGTGGTTTTACTTATTATCTTATATTAAACTTTTGATAGTTATATATATTTAATAAAAAAAATTTATATAAAAAATATAAAAATTTATAAATATAAATTAACAATTTTAATTTTAAATCTAAATAATTTAAATCTTTTAATTTTATATTTTATATATTTTGTATATTATATTAATTATTTTAATTTTTATGTTTTGGTTTATGTTTTTCACTGTTTGATTTGCCTAATAGTAGTTTTATCTCTAATTTATATATATATATATTATATATATATATATATATAATTTCAATTGGTTACATTGTCATATGTATATGTATATATATATGTATATGTATATATATATATATATATATATATATATATATATATATATATATATATATATATATATATAGTATATGTATATATGTATATGTATGTATGTATATGTATATACATACATACATACATATATATATTTTGATTTGAAAAGCCCACTCGATTGGGAGAAAGCGCTAATCCGAATGATATGATCTGAATGATATGATATATATGTAAAAAATGTAATATATAAATAAATATCTATAAATATGAACCATCCGATCTGATTACCTCATTTTTTCTAATATATAATACCTGTACATCATCTCCAAACCTTCCAATATATATATATACATACATATATGTATATATATATATAGTAATAATAATAATAATATAAATAATATACATATGCATATATAGATACGTATACGTACATACTTACACGTATACGTATATAATATGCATATGTGAGTACAGGACGTCACAAAACATAAACAACAAAAAATACAAAGCACGAGGACATGGAATAAGGCCTTTTTGCATACACACACACACACACACATTTATATAGAGAGAAAGTATGAAAGAGAGATACATATGTATATATGTATGTATATGTACATATATGAATCTATATTATTTATATTGCCGTATACAAATTGATATCTATATAGTCTAAACAAAAACTTCCTCGTCACTAGGAAGGGATTTAGCTCCTGTTTGTAAACAATGGTGATTACTCCAACTAGAAAATTGTTAAAAGTTTTGGTTGAAAATTTATTTTACTACTATTCGCTGGTGCCTCTGGGAAAATAAGGTGACGAAAATACAGCTAGGATCATGACGAATGTCCTCCTAAAATTGGAGCGAAATGCGTGCTAATTTGTGGACGTTCATAAATTACATTCACCTACACACATATACACACACATCCTGCATTATATATTTTGTATATATATATATATATATATATATATATATATATATATGTTGTATGAAGAGGTGCACTCTATACCACGCATCAGGTGTCGAATTGATTGCAGTGTAAAATGAGATGAAGTGTTTTGCTCAAGAACACAATACACCACCCAATCTAGGAATTGGAAGTCACAATACATATGTATATATTTATATACATCTATATACATATATATATATATATATATATATATATATATATATATATATACATACATGCATATATATGGATATATATATATACACATATATATGTATGTACTTATATAAGAATATATATATATTCTTATAATTCTTATATATGTATACACACTCACACCCACCTATATATACATATACAGAGAAATAAATATGTCAGATAGATAGATAGATAGATAGATAGATAGATAGATAGATAGATAGATAGATAGATAGATAGATAGATAGATAACTTTTAATGTGGCCACACAGGGCTAAACACAGAATAAAAATGGACGAAATACAATGTAGAGTTTTTTCTTTTCGAGGTGGGATGGGTGGGACATACAAAGATAAAAAACGTTCGATCAATAGGGATCTGTGGGCTGTGTGGTGTATAAAAATATAATATATATATATATATAAATAAAGTTCACAGTTTAGGTGTAGCCCTGGAAAGAAAAACCTACAAAAAAGACCAAGGTCACCTCAGACAGTTCGAAAATGAACACATGAGTAAGTCACCTTACCTCTCGTTGTCTCTTTTGGTCGTAGATTTACGCTTAAAATAGTGTCGTCTTTCATACTAACCATTTTTGCCACTTTTACCCACTTTTTATTAAAACATTCGTTCGACAAAGCCTTCCTCTCTATTCTCATCCTCCTTTTGAAGTGGTACTTGAAAAAGTTGACGAGGGACTGACCAGAGAGGAAGGTGTTTGTTTGCAGCCCTTTCAAACGCGTCCACCACACACATTCTTTCGCCATTGCCATCAGCGTAACGAAAATCGTTTTCCCTTCCCGTTTAAAGGAAGGTGGTGGAACAATATTTACGATAGACTCGGCCGATAAGCGGGCCCGTCCTACACGCGACAACAGCTGTTCGACGAAGGTCCACAGCTCTGAAATATCTGGACACTGCACGAGTGCGTGCAGAACGGTTTCGTCGCTGTGACCGCATCTCGGGCAGGTCGGTCCGCTGATGGTTTTCGAACCGTGCCTGTAGCTCTTCTCTCGAACAGGTAGTGCGTCTTGATAGCATTGCCAAGCCAGGGATTTCTGGAAGTTATCCATAGGCCCCGGCCCGAACGTCGTCCTGAACAGGCGGGTTAGGAATTTCTCGTCGACGCCCAGGTTTGCCCCGAGTGTGTCGTCGGACCTCCCCTCCACTAGTCCTCTATAGAACGCTTTAGTCGTTTGTAAGTTGCACAAGTTTGACCCCGGTCGGCAGAGCTGCTGTAGAGCTTGGCGACACTCTCGGTGCCAATCGCCCAGTTTCGGTCTCTTCCTGATCCACGTTTGCAGTTCGGTCAGTGAGACGAGCTGCGGGAAGGCGCGCCTCACAAACGGCACTCACACCGTCATCGATGAAGTTCCAGAGATGTTGCAGTCTCAGCGTATGCCTGCGCATCATCAATCACGGCATGCCTACAGATAGATAGATATGTTTCTTTATTAGCCACACAGGGCTGCACACAGATAGAACAAATTACAAGGTAGAGCTTTTCTTTTGAAGGTATTAAAAAAAAAAAAAAAAAAAAAAAAAGGAGGGGGAGGTTCGATCAAAAGGGATCGTAAAAGGAGAGAAAGAGGACAAAAATAAGGGGGGTTAAAAAAAAAAAAAAAAAAAAAAAAAGGGGGGGGGGGAGGAAAAAAAAATATCAATAGGGATCGTTATCACAGAAATGTCAATATGAAGTGTAAAGGGGAGGACAGGTGAGGTTTACCCGTGGAAAGAAAAGCCTGCGGAAAAGACCACGGTAACCTCGGTCAATGAAGTCACATTTTATATTTCTTTTTTTTTTTTTTTTTTTTGCAATAAGCAACTCTCTGTTTTCGATTTCTGGGTTCATAGGACTATGCTCAAGGTGGCTTCGTCATTCATACGTGCCATTCTTGCTACATTCACCCATCTTTTTTTAAAACATTCGCTAGACAAAACTTGCCTCTCTACTCTCACTTTCCTTTTCAAGTGGTACTTGAAGAAGTTGATGAGAGATTGACCAGAGAGGAAAGTGTTTGTCTCCAATCCTTTCAGACGCGTCCACCAGATCATTCTTTCGCCATAGCCACAAGGATGATGAAAATAGCTCTTCCTTCCCGTTTGAAGGAAGGAGGGCGTGAAATTGACGATAGACTCAGCTGATAAACCGACTCGTCCCACACGTGACAGCAGTTGTTCGACATAAGCCCACAGGTCGGAAATGTTGGACACTGAACGAGTGCGTGCAGAACGGTTTCGTCGCTCTGACCGCATCTCGGGCAGGTCGGCCCCGTGTTTCTCGAGCCGTGTCTGTAGAGCTTATCCCGAACGGGTAGCGCTTCTCGGTAGCACTGCCAGGCCAGGGATCTCTGGAAGTTGTCCATGGGCCCTGGCCCGAAAGTCGTCCCGAACAGGCGGGTCAGGTACTCCTCGTCGACGTCCAGGTTCGCCCCGAGCTCGTCGTCGTACCTCCCCTCCACTAAACCCTATAGAATGCTTTGGTTGTGTTGAAGTCACTTAAGGTCGACCCAGGACGGCAGAGTTGCTTGAGAGCAACGCGACACTCGCGGTGCCATTCGCCCTTCCTCGGCCTCTTTTTGATCCACGACTGCAGTTCGGTCATGGAGACGAGCTGCGGGAAAGCGTGCCTCACAAACGGCGACCACACCTGTTCACCGTCGTCTACATAGAGCCAGAGATGTCGCAGTCTCAGCGCGTGTCTGCGCATCATCAACCACGGCATGCCCAACCCTCCTTTTAACGGGTGTTGACAGCAAATGGATCGCCTGACCATCGGGACGCATCCTTTCCACAAGAAGCGAAAGAGGATGCGTTTGTAGTTGGTGATGGTAGGGTCGGGACAAGGTACGACGGTCAGGCGGTAGTAGATGACGGACGCGATGTACGTGTTCGCCACCTCCGCTCGACCTTTTAGGGACAGTTTCCTCTCGGCCCATTGCCGGGCGAGAGTGACCACCCTACTCGTTATCTCGTTCCAGTTCTTCTCCACTTGGAGGTCCGGACCAAACCAGACCCCGAGCAACTCAACCGGGCCGTCGGTCCAGCGTCCCACGACGGAGCGCTGGTGGACGGCATGGGCTTGCTTCTCCAGTGCCTAGTCGCACCTACAGATAGATAGATAGATAGAAGATAGATAGATAGATAGATAGATAGATACAGATAGATAGATGATAGATAGATAGATAGATAGATAGATAGATAGATAGATAGATAGATAGATAGATAGATGGATAGATAGAATGAAATTAAAAGAAAATAGCAAACCAAGTTGGAAAAGAGAGGGGCAGAGAGAGGAGGAGAAAGAAAGAGGGAGAGAGGAAAAAAAGGAGAGAGGGAGAGAAAAGGAGAGGAAAGACGAGAGAAGGAGAGAGAGAAATAGGGAAAGATAGATAGATAGAGAGAGAGAGAGGAATTTGATTGCCGGGATGATAATAAAATATGATGGGAGTGAGGCGATGGGGACAGAGAAAGAAAAGATAGGGTGAGAGTGAGGGAGAGAGAAATATGTTGAGTGACGAGAATAAGAGAAAGATATGTGAGGGTGAGACCATAGTGAGAGAGAAAGAAGGTATGGTGAAAGTAGGAAGATGGTGAGAGAGGGGGTACGATGAAGATGGGAGGATGGTGAGAGAGGAAGAGAGAGAGATGGGAGAGAGATGGTGAAGGTGCGAGGATAGTGAGGCATCATTAAAGATATGGGTTGCCAAGTAACAGCTAATCTTGTGATTTAAGGTTGAACCTGGAGACGTCGAGGCTTTCATCTTTGCCGCATCTTTTCAAACAATTCTCAATGTTTCTGGTATTTTAAGGGGACACACTAAATGGAAAGACTTTGTAGAAATGGACTGAAACTATGTGACCCCTTCTTTGTAATGCGTGTGTTTGTATGTGTGCCTGCATGAGTGCGTGTGTGCGTGTGCATGCGCGCGTGTGAGTGTGAGTGTTTGTAGTGTCTGTGCGTGCGCATGCGTGTGTGTAGAGTGCATGTGTGAGTATATATATATAGTGTGCGTGTATGCGTGTGTGTAGTGTGCGTGTGTCCGTGTGCGCGCATCTGTGAGCGTACATGTTCGTACAAACCTCTGTGTATGCGTGTGTGTGTGTGTGTGTGTGTGTGTGCGAGGGCATGTGCATGTCTGCGTGTGAGTATGTGTGTGTGTGTGTTAGTGTTTCCGTGCCTTTGTGTGTGCGCTTGTGGTTGTAAGAGTATATGGGAGGCGAGCTGGCAGAAACGTTATCACGCCGGGCGAAATGCGTAGCGTATTTCGTCTGTCGTTACGTTGTGAGTTCAAATTCCGCCGAGGTCAACTTTGCTTTTCATCCTTTCAGGGTCGATAAATTAAGTACCAGTTACGCACTGGGGTCGATGTAATCGACTTAATACCTATGTCTGTCCTTGTTTGTCCCCTCTATGTTTAGCCCCTTGGGGGCAATAAAGAAATAGGTTGTAAGAGTATATGTATTTGCGTAGTTGTGTGTTCTTGTGTTTGTGTTTATGATGCTGTAAGTTTGTTGTTGCGAGTCTAAGCATTTGTGTGCGTGTGTCAATGATTGTAAGTGTATATGAATTTGTACGTTTGTGTGTGTGTGTGTGCGTGAGTGTTTGCACGTATGTGTGTGTGTGTTTTTGTTGATGGAAAGAGATTGAAGCAAATTGTGTATCAATGAGTGTTTGTGATGCGATACGCGTGACTTCATGTCTGTTGTCGTATGTGAGTTTGTTCGTGCGTATGTGTGCATGAGTGTGTGTGCGTGTGTGGCAGTGTGTGTGCGAGCGCGCCTGATGACTGGTGTTGGTATTGGTGACTGTACTAAAACAACATCCACTACTTCATCTATAAACGCTCCCGAGGGTCGATAAGTACAGAAACACTCTCCCGTACTGGATAGTCTTTCTCCTCCTTCTCTCTTCATATCTGGAAGATTTCGGATGTTTCACATGTGAAAAGAAATTGACTTCACCAGGAACAGAAACGAGCAAGACACATATCTATCTTGAGCACTTTTAAACCATTACTCACATGCGAGACTGTGGTAGGAAGATTCCTTCCCAACCACATGGTCCCCGGTTCAGTCCCATTGCGTGGTACCATAGGTAAATGTCTTCTATGTACAGCCCCAGGCCGACCAAAAGCTTGTGAGTAGATTTGATAGACGGAAACTGAAAGAAGCCCGTCGTGTGTGCGTGTGTTTGTGTGTGTGACTATTCAGTTCTATTTCAAGATTTCTTGCCAATAGAGAAACAGCCATTTTCTAACTGAGATTCAAGGATCATTCATTGGAATTTGGACATCAACAACAAGATATTTCTGTATGTATGTATGAATGTATGTATGTGTGTATGTATATATGTGTGTATGTATGTATGTATGTATGTATGTATGTATGTATGTATGTATGTATGTATGTATGTATCTATGTATGTACGTACGTATGTACGTATGTATCTATGTATGTATGTACGTATGTATGTATATGTGCAGATTTGTATGTTTTGTTTTACGTATGTCTTCTCGTGTATATAGTTGCATATCTAGACATGCCCATATATACTTAAATGATAAACTTCTGTAAAGTTTTTACAGTTCCAGTGATGGCTTGGATCTTCCTCCTTTCTGGTTTTG
>NC_043007.1:69037973-69062973 GCF_006345805.1 Octopus sinensis | reverse complement strand
ATTGGTTCCCTATTTAAGGTGCGCAGTGGTAAATTATCGTTTAACCGAGTACCTGGGATATAAGATCGAATTCCAAATAAACATTTCCATCACTTATAGATTTGGAAAAGTCTTATTAAATGGTGAGAAGTGAATTGTAAGAATCGGTAGAGCATCTGACAAAATGTATCGTTCAAATATCACCCAGAAGAACTTTACCTTTCACCCTCTTCATGATCAATGAAATAAATACCTGTAGTATTTGTCGAGATCGATATAACTTATTCATGCCCGCCGCTAAGGGGATGCTCTGAACAGCACTGCTCCTCACTGCTCAATGGTGCACCCTCAGATTTAGAAAATACAAGTTACAAAATCTTACCGCAATACAAATTAGTGTCCACCCAGAATATTCAGAAGCATCTCCAGGTACCAAAGTCTGACGACGGGCTGAACTGTTTGTACTTTTGAAGGAAAGACAATGTACAATCCATGATAACCATTTAAAAGAAAAGAAGTTCAAATTCAGCTTGACTCGGAACTGATATCATCGTCAGTGTATAAAATATTCAAGCTGATTTTTAAGTCCACTGTAGTATTAAGTTATCATATGTTTCTTTCTTACAGTAATTAGCAAAATAGCGGAGGCGCAATGGCCCAGTGGTTAGGGCAGCGGACTCGCGGTCATAAGATCGCGGTTTCGATTCCCAGACCGGGCGTTGTGAGTGTTTATTGAGCGAAAACACCTAAAGCTCCACGAGGCTCCGACAGGGGATGGTGGTGATCCCTGCTGTACTCTTTCACCACAACTTTCTCTCACTCTTACTTCCTGTTTCTGTTGTACCTGTATTTCAAAGGGCCGGCCTTGTCACTCTCTGTGTCACGCTGAATATCCCCGAGAACTACGTTAAGGGTACACGTGTCTGTGGAGTGCTCAGCCACTTACACGTTAATTTCACGAGCAGGCTGTTCCGTTGATCGGATCAACTGGAACCCTCGTCGTCGTAACCGACGGAGTGCTTCCACAGTAATTAACTTGTATTCTTGTTTCTTCGTGTCTTTTTTTTTCTTTCGTGGAAGACACAAAATATTGGTTTCAAATGTTGGCACAAGGGGCCAGCAAGTTCGGGGGAGGGAATAAATTAGTTACATCGACCCCAGTGTTCCGCTGGAACTGATGTTATCGACCTCGGCCGAGTCGGACGAAATGCCGCTAAGCATTTTGCCCGGTGTGCTAAAGATTCGCCGGCCTAGAGGACATAAAATATTACCTTCATTATCATTATCAGAGCCGCGAGCTTACACGAGTGTTAGTACGCTGGACAAAAAACTTAGCTGCATTTCTTCCGGGTTTTCGTTCTAAGTTCAAATTCCGCCGAGTGTAACTTTGCCCTTCATTCTTTCGAGGTCGATAAAATAAGAACCAGTCGAGCACTGAGGTCGATGTTATCGACATGCACAACCACCTAAAATTTTAAGTCTTGTGTACACAATAGATATGATTATAATAATTAATATCAAGATGGTAAAGTGGCAGAAATGTTAGAGCGTCGAACAAAGGGCCTCGCGTCAATTCTCTTGTTGTTTAGGGAGTTCTTGGTTAATAGTGGTTTGTTGTATATATTATATTAGTGGTTCCCAAAGTGGGCTGTACTGCCCCTATGGGGATTGGAAAGATTCAGTGGGCGTTGAAGAAAAGTGGGGCAATAATAGGGCAGCAAAAGGGGACAATGTATGTACCCCTCCAAATACTGGGTTAATTAGGTTAAGTTTTATGTGAAATACAGTTGTTTTGAATTTGCTGCAGAGAGTGGTCTATGTTTGTGGGGGTGAGTTAGGTGGGGCGTTAGCGATGTGGCATGGGAGCCAAGGGGGCACTGGCTCGGGAATGAACTTAGGGAGTGCAAACCCAGGTCCAAAAATATTTACAAAGTCTTATTTTTTGTTGTTCTTTGAGAAGGAACCTAACTTCAAGCTACTTTTTACACATCACTTTTTATTTATCGTTTTCTAAACCCGAGGAAAATAAGTAGGGCTGCAAATTTTGTTTATGCACTCCGCAAAAATTCTAGGGGGTGCGCTTGCACCACGTGCACCCCCTGTCCCCGGGCCCATGCAAGGGGGCAGCAGCCTGAAAATGTTTGGGAACCGCTGTATTATACTTTGTATTCCTTTGCCTGATTGTCTTCTCTTGGAATTCTAATTCTGGTAAGGTATTTTCAGTTTACGGAGGTTTCGTTGCATATACACCTTCTCGACTTACGACCGAGTTCCCTTCCGACTGACAGGTCGTAAGTCGATCTGATCGTAAGTTGGATTTACATTTTTCAACGTTATTTTTATTCAAACGCAACTGATGCTTGAAAGTGACAGAGTGAGAGACAGTGGCAAGAGGTGGCTACCTGGGTCTGAGGGAGGTCTGCGTTGCCAGATGCCCAACGCCCGAAAATCGATCAATTTTTATTTAGTTAGTTTTTGTGGTCGTAAGTCGCGGTGTACACAGAGAAAGATTCACACATCACGTACACTCTCTATTTCTCTCAAACATGGATTTACAGTGACACACCCAAATACGTAATACTTGCTGTAACATTCGTTCTAAGCATACATGCTTACACACGCTGTCATAGTGTTACCCCGTCACAAATATACTGTGACAAAATCACTTATAAAACAATTTTCCTTTCACTAAAGACCACACTTCATACACACTTTAAAAGCACGTACTTCGATATATCATAACCAAACGTTATCACAAAATACACACACACACACACACTCACATATATATATATATAAATGCACGCATACAGGTTTATTGTATATGTATATATGTATCTGCTTTCCGTTTGTTTGTACATTTATTGCTTCTTAACTGGAAAGCTACCGACCCTTGATTTATATATATATATATATATATATATATATATATATATATACATACATACACACACAAGCGTGTACCCACTTACATACACAAACACCTGTATATATATGTATACAAGTGTGCACCTACAAATATACATGCGTCGTACATATATATACGTAAGTGTATATACATACATACTTACGTACATGCATGCATGTGTGTATGTATATGTATGTATAAAGGACTAGAAAGATTTATGTCACCATATAACAAGAATATAAATCATGAAACATTTCTGAATTGTTGGATTTCAGTGAAATGTAGAATCTGTAAGGAAACACTTATTTTATCAAATGAACTCTAGAAGTGTATGGAGGCAATTTAGGTTGAAAGAGAGAGAGAGAGAGAGAGAGAGAGAGAAAGGAGTGAGTGAGAGAAAGCAGTTTTATTGATGAACTCAATACTGGTGCTCAGTTACAGACTACTCCGACTTTATTCATTTTCTGGTTGTATGGACTTTACCACTTAGAGTTGAGTTTCGCTTAGACGGTGGCAACCAGGGCCTCGGAGGATTGTAAAATGGTATATAAAACTTCTTATGTAATGAAATTAGGGTTGTTTAAATTAGCAGTTATCAACCAGGATCCATTAAAATTTTGGGTATTCTACGTAAGCAAAATAGTAAATTAGAGATCCACTGTAGTATTTTAAGGGTCCATGAAACCTTTAGTTTTAAATGTATGTATTGTAAGAAACAGTTATTACTCTCTCTTTTACTTGTTTCAGTCATTTGACTGCGGCCATGCTGGAGCACCGCCTTTAGTCGAGCCCAGTACTTATTCTATTGTAAGCCCAGTACTTATTCTATCGGTCTCTTTTGCCGAACCGCTAAGTGACGGGGATGTAAACATACCAGCATCGGTTGTCAAGCAATGCTAGGGGGACAAACACACATATATATATACGACAGGCTTCTTTCAGTTTCCGTCAACCAAATCCACTCACAAGGCATTGGTCGGCCCGAGGCTATAGCAGAAGACACTTGCCCAAGATGCCACGCAGTGGGACTGAACCCACAACCATGTGGTTGGTTAGCAAGCTACTTACCACACAGCCATTCCTGCGCCTATGTTATGTTCTTTCTCAGACATTTTCACAGGTTAATGTGTGAATAACAGAATATGAATTTTGAAAGAAGTATCTTTAAAGTTAGCATTTAAGCATGGAATGGCTACGGGGTTCACATTGCAGGTGCTCTTTCATGAATTGAAAACCTTAAAATGGATACAATTGCTTTGGATGATCCAATAAACATACCTATTACAGATTGGCTAATTTCATTATCATTCCTAATGCCAACCACTCACGGAGTGGTTGACGTTAAGAAGGGCATCCAGCTGTAGAAACATTGCCAGATAAGACTGGAGCCTGGTGCAGCCTTCTGGCTTCCCAGATCCCCGGTCGAACCATCCAACCCATGCTAGCATGGAGAACGGACGTTAAACGATGATGATGATGATGATGATGTTTATTTCAAAGGCTTCAGCATGTACTTGATGACGTACTTAATTTACCTCACAGAGGCAACAGTTCCAATGTTGCAGTGGCATTTGAATGTCCTTAAAAGTGTTTCATTATAAGGTGCAACCCGTTTGTTGTTGTTTGTTTTACCATTCTTATGAGATTCAGCTCTTCCCATTGCAACTGATCTTCATCTATAAAGGGATAGTCTCTGTCTTTCTGCCTTTTGATTAAGATGATAAAAGTTAATATTTTATTTCAAATAGAAAAGTAATTTTCCTCTTTAAGGAAAAAAAAAAAAAATCAAGAACCCATGATTCAAAAAATATCTCATAAAAATATAGGGAGAATTTCTATCTTTCAGTCCATGACACTTGAAAGTTGTATAAATGATTAAGGGAAGAAAAAATGAAAGCAAGGAAAAAGGACAGATGGCTGTAGCTGCAACAACTCTTTGAAGTGACAACACATTCAAGTAGAATTTTTTTTTCTTAAAGGAGGAAATGGCTATTTTATTTGTAATCTTTATCATCTTAATCAAATGGCAGGAAAACAAACTGAGTTTTAGTGTAATATAGATATGAGTATGTGTATGTGTGTGTGTGCACATGTGTGAGTTTTTGTGTTTGCCCTCATCACCACTTTACAGCTGGTTTTGGTTTATTTACACCCCTATAACTTAGTGGTTTAGCAAAAGGCAGCTGATAGGATAAGTACCAGGCTTAAAATAATCCTTTCTACTATAGGCACAAGGCCAGTA
The DNA here is from genome assembly GCF_006345805.1 of Octopus sinensis. Classification (NCBI taxonomy): domain Eukaryota; kingdom Metazoa; phylum Mollusca; class Cephalopoda; order Octopoda; family Octopodidae; genus Octopus; species Octopus sinensis. The sequence continues at coordinate 69,057,844 of NC_043007.1, read as the reverse complement.
ATTTTAGGGGAGAGTGTAATTTGATTACATCAACCCCAGTACTTGTTTGATACTTTATTTTAATAACCTTGAAAAAGTGAAAGGCAAAATTGACCCCAGTAGAATTTGAACTCAAAATGTAAAGAGTCAGAAGAAAAGCTACTATGCACTTCTTGTCCGATGAAATAATGATTCTGCTAGCTAACCATCTTAATAAGAACCCTTTTTACTAAAGGCACAAGGCCAGAAATTTTGGGGGAGGAGCTAGATGATTATATAGACCCCAGTACACCGTTGCTACTTATTTCATCAACCCCAAAAGGATGAAAGGCAAAGTTGACATCAGATGAATTTGAACTCAGAATGTAAAGGTGGACAAAATGTCACTAAGCATTTTGCCTGGCATGCTAATGATTATACCAGTATGCTGCTGCCTTAATAATCCTTTCTATTAAAGGCACAAGGCCTGAAGTTTTGAGGGAGGGGACTAGCAAATTACATCGACCCCACTGTTTCACTAGTTCTTAAATTTATTTATCCTAACAGGATGAAAGGTCAAGTTGACATCGGCAGAATTTGAACTCAGAACGTCAAGACAGACAAAATGCTGCTAAGCATTTTGCCCGGTGTGCTAACAATTCTGCCAACTTGCTGCCTTCTTAATAATACCAACAATGTGCTGTATCTACCACAAATCTAAGATTAATGTAACAAGGATGGGAGTGGGGTTCAGAAGATTGTTGAATAAATTGAAACTAAAACATAACAAGCAATGTTTTTTTATTGACCTTAAGGAAAGGTAAGTTTGGTACCAGTGAGTACTGAACTCACAACAAGGCACCGAGATTTACACTGGAAAGGATCTAGTTTGGTTCGGTTCAAAGTTATATGTAACAAATCTGCCATCTTTAAAATGATTATTTCTTTTACTATAAAGTAGAACTGATGTAATCATGATTAAAGAAGAAATTGTAGCTTTTATGTCTTTTCCAATGAACAGTTGTGAGGTTCATGTCTTTTTCAATGATAATAATAATAATACTGATGATGATAATTGATACAAATTTTGGCATACGGTCATCAACTTTAGGTACTTATTTGATGGACTCTGAAAAGATGGAAGGCAAAGTTGACCTCAACAGTTCTTGAACTCAGAATGTAAGGCAGAGAGAAATGCTGCTAAGCATTTTGTCCAGTGCACTAATGATTCATTCTGTCAACTTACTGCTTCATAAATATTGATAATAGTAGTTCTTCCTATTACAGGCACAAGGCTTGAAATTCAAGGGAAGGGGACAGTTAATTGTATTGGTCTCAATGTTCAACTGATACTTTATTTATATTGACCCCCAAAAAAGGTGAAGTTGATCTTAGTTGATTTGAATAAGAAAGAGTCAGAAATGTTGCTAAACATTTTGCTTGACCCTCTAACAATTCTGCCAGTTTTCTGCCTTGTTGATAATATAGTAAAATAAAACTTACCAATTTGAGAATATTCTATCCTAATTAGCTGATTAAATAAACCAAATGAAAGTGAGGTGAAGAGCTTGAATTCAAGGAAACTGGTGCTTCCTATACCTCGATAGCCATTAGTTTACAGAAGAATTTGAGAAATTTTAACTTTTGTGAGAAGAGGTGCAACAAATGGTGCGTTGGTTTTATTTTTGTTCTAGCAAGCAACCACAGTGGTAACAGTTTCTCAAGGTTCTTCAGCAAAAAGGGCTGAAATGTTAGACTTGTCAAGCTTCACAGCAGCAGAAATTACTGAATTCCTATAGGAACTCTTGAATGAAAATGAGCAGAATTTGTAATGCCCCTCCCTCTACCACTACCAAATATACAGAATATATAGTGTAGGCACACATATATATGCATGTGTGTATGTGCATATATTCTTTTTAATAATCCATTACAATTTAAATATCTTTATATATAAAATTGAAGTTGTGTGTGTGAGATTCTGTCTCCTCCGATTTAGATTCCTAATTACTCCCACGTTTTTGTGGTGCAGTTTAACCAAAAGCAGGTATCTTATAGTTGTCATTCATATCTGGGTATTAGCGTGCGTCTACGATGAGCCTACGATTTAAAAAAAAATTTACCATCATTTTTCCGCATTTTTAATGATTTTTGCTCGGGTTATATAAGGGAAGTCACTCTCTAAAAATGCTTATATAGTTATTTCCCTTACAAACCCGAGCAACGCCGGGCAATACTGCTAGTATGAAATAAATATTAAAAGATAAACAATCATATAATGTATTGTTTTATATACATATGTAGTTATATATACAATATTTATATATATATGTTATATATATATATAGTTAAAGAAGATAAATAGTAAATTATATATTATTACATATATAAATATTTTATATATATATAGTGCATGCGTGTGCATTATACATATATGTGTGTATGTGTTACATATATTATACCAATACATGTATGTATGTTATATTTCATATTTATGTGTTTTATATGTATATAAGATGGAATGGTTTTGAGCAGTAATACATGACCATAAAAGTTCAGGCATTCCTATGTTACAAAAGTCAGGCCCCAGAACAATGTTTGCTATGATTAAACATAACAAACTATATATAAGAAGTCAGTTGTATGCTTTGAGTAAAGAAAAAAAATATGATACCAAAATCTCCCAGGCTCTTACAAGCAACTGACAGAAATATTGAACATTTTGGATCAATATTTAGGCATAGGCTCTTGTTCTTTTCCAGACCAGTATGACACTGGTGAGAAGAAACACAGATGTGACACATAATATTCATATTCCTGATGTCAAAGGACGATGAAGCATTTTCAGTAAAATAGTCTCTGCTTGTGTCTGATTCTCTCAGAAGTAGTAGTTGTAGTATCCATTAGCTTGTGTGTGAAACAGCCAACCAGCTGATGATAAAGTAAAACAGAAATATGGGATACATGGCAAGTACTTTCCTCCTGTCTGATTGGCTATCTCCCAAGAAGGCAGTGGCAGCTGAAAAGACAAAGAGATATATAAATATACAGCTGTAAAAAAACCATGCCAAAGCAGACTTCGCCAGTGCAGGTGTCACATAAAAAGCACCCAGTCCCCTCTGTAAAATGGTTGGCATTAGAAAGAGCATCCAGTCATAAAACTCATACCAAAACAGACCTTGCCAGTGCTGCTGCCATGTGAAAAGCACCTAGTCCAATCTATACGAGGGACGTTCAATAAGTAATGACTCTGACCCACTTGTGGTTGTTTGATCTAGCTGAAATTTTGCATGTGCAATTATTTATATCTCTATGGATTAAGTGGTAAATTACAGCTCTGAACTAATTGTGGTTTCTGATTTACAGGTGTTTGAACTGAGTCAAGTGTGACATGGAGCCTGTTGAGTGTCGAGCAGTGATGCGGTTTTTGTATTTGAAAGGACGCACACAACGGGAGACTTTTGATGAAATAAAAGTAACTTATGGTGATGATGCCCCATCATATGACCTTGTAAAACGCTGGCATCGTGAATTCAAACATGGTCGGAACTTTGTGGAAACAGCTCCCAGATCTGGTCGCCCCCTTCTGCCATTGATGGGGCATCTGTCCGTCAAGTTGAGGCTGCCATTTTGGAAGATCGACGCATAACTATTCGCCAAATAGCCCATGAGGTCAAGATTAGTACCGGGTCTGTGGAAACTATCATTCATGACCATTTGCATATGCAAAAGGTGTCTGCCAGATGGATTCCCAGGTTGCTCACACCTTTCCAGAAGCAAGAACGCATTGATTGCACGAGGATGAATTTGAAGATGTGCCAAGAAGATGAGTCAAAATTTTTCAAAAGACTGATTACACAGGATGAAACCTGGGTCCATCACTATGATCCAGAGACCAAAGCCCAGTCAATGCAGTGGAAGCACCGTGACTCACCTCCTCCAAAGAAGGCAAGGGTGCAGCCCTCCGCTGGCAAGGTCATGCTCACAGTCTTCTGGGACCAGGACGGAGTAGTGATGACAGATTTCCTGGCAAAAGGTGCCACAATTACAGGAGCCTATTATGCTTCACTTTTGAGGAAATTAAGAGAAGCTATCAAAATCAAGAGGCGGGGCAAGATCAGCAAAGGCATCCTCCTCCTGCAAGACAACGCTCCGATCCACAACTCACGTGTCGCCAGATCAGAAGCACAGGTGTGTGGCTATGAACTCATCCCCCATCCCCCCTACTCTCCTGACCTGCACCCTCTGATTTTCACCTCTTCCCAGCCATGAAGTTGTTTTTGAAAGGAAAGCGTTTCCCAGATGATGCAGCCTTGATTTCTGAAGTCACGTCGTAGTTGGAGGACCAAGCTGGGGTCTTCTACAAAAACGGTCTTCAGAGCTGCATCAAACAATGGGAGAAATGCGTAACTCTGGGTGGTTCATATGTAGAAAAAGACTAATAACTGTGCCAAGTTTCGTTGCTCTACTGCTATGGGAAGTGGGTCAGGGGCATTACTTATTGAACGCCCCTCGTAAAGTGGTTGGCATTAGGAAAGGCATCCAGCTATAATGTCAAAACAGAGAGTGGAACTTGGTGCAGTCCACTGGCTTGCCAGCTTCTCAAGCCATCCAACCCATGCCAGCATGGAAAATGGATGTTAAATGATAATGGTATATAACAGTGAATGAAATAGAAATCTTAAAGGAAAAATGTAACATGTAAATTTAAAATGTATGATTAAAAAGCATTCACCAACAGATGGTGAATGCCTATGCCTGATGAATTTAAAGGAAAGATTTACCGAATGTTGCATATTACATGCAGTAAAAAAATTATATTTTCTTCTACAGCTGAATGTCATGCATCTAGTTAGTAAAGCATAAAGCAGAAATGACACTTGTTGTCAACCAGAAGGACTGTGGCCAGCAAGTTTTTGGGCCTTGTCACAGGGCACAACACAGAAGCTATAACAGATTTCCATTGTTGACCACATATTTGGTCAGTGATCCAATGCCTTAATTTCAGATATTATTTCCTGTTTAAAAACAAAGAGAAATAATTAAAAGATGAAAGAACTTACCAAATGTAGACCATCCGAAGGAAAGGAAAATAATACAAAAGCGAACGACGAAGAGAGCTGTTGTCTGATGAGCAAGGAGAATCAAACGGCAAATTGTAAGTGCAATGGCAAGTGGTGTGACACAGTAGCCAAGAACACAGACACTTTGGAAGAATGATCTGAAAGAATTCAAGAAGATGATGTCAAATCAATAAGCTATCTTTCCAATAACTCAATCAACACAATTGAATAGGATAACATGTTATACAGCACTAGATTCATTAATCTGTTCAGCACACATACAAAGAGGTGGTGAAAAGTTCCTGGCTTTAAGGATATCGCCCAACCTTCCAAATTCTTTTTACAGGGCTTAGAAAAACTGAAGGAGCACTGCAATAAATGTGTGAATCAGAGAGGGGAATATGTTGGATAAAATCATTAACTGACTCCCCTGTATTTTTTTTTTTACCCACAGTTAGGAACTTTTCAGCACCCCCTTGTGTGTGTGTGTATAAAAGTGATTTTGGAGGGATATATTATCTGAGCAGATACCATATTAGCTCCCAGTTAAGTTCTAGTTAATTGCTAACCGCAATGATTAGTATCTAACATCTGCAACTACAATTAGTTGTTAGTTGCTCTGTGAATTCTTCTGATGGGCAATTCTGTGGACTCTTCGCTGGGCAGTAAAAATTGTCTGGAGTATATATATATGGAAGGTGGGGGCTGAAAACTACCTAGCTTTAAGGGTATTGCAAAAGGCCTGGTTAGAGGCCCAATCTCCCAGTTTCTTTTTACAGGGCTTAGATAAAAATGAAGGACTGCTGCAATAAGTGTGTGAATCTGAGATGAGAATATGTTGAATACAATCATAATTAACTGATCCTCTTGTATTTTATTTTACCCATAGCCAGGAACTTTTCAGTACCGCTTCATATATAAATACAAAGTAGATGCAGTAAGGTTGAATGATTAAGACATCCACTATGCAATCACAAGTTCTCGGGTTCAGTCCCAATATGTGGCATCACGGGGAAAATACCCTTTATTATAACCTCAGGTTGGATCATACCATATATCTCGGTCCATTGTTATCTCCTCTGTAAGGCTCAGTGTTTTGAGATCAGCCTTCAATACTTTGTCCCATGTCTTCCTGGGTCTCCCTCTACCACAACTTCCACCCACTTTAAGTGATCAGCACTTGGTTTGAAAACCAGTTAAGGCTATTCACCATTTTTTCAATCCATGAAGAAATACACTGAACCACAAAAGAAACACAATTTTTTTCAAATGTCATTTTTATATGCTAAATTGTGAAAATTTATTTCAGGAATGTAAGTGTAAATATTCCAAAAGATGCTGGTTTATGGCTGAGACCAAAATTGCAGGTAACCTTTCAACTTTCCCTGAAACGAGATGCCAAAATGCAGCTGCGTTGAATGCCGTGGGTGGCAGTCGCAAACAACTGTCATGAAAACCAAAATGCACATGCATCTTGTGGAGGTTATGGGTATAAAAATCAACTTGAACCGTGTTCCTGGCATTTGTAATTTGGACACATCATGTATGACCCATTTGTCAGCAGTGCAGAGACAATAAGCTATCAACTGATTGCAAGCAGGAGAGCATGCCCTGGTTATGTCCATGACAGTACCATCTACTGCCTGCAACAATGATCCAACAACACCAACAACAGTGCAGATCATGTCCACAGAGGGCGCCCCTGGGGGATCATATCCAGGCAGGATCCACCTGCAAAACCTCTGTGATCGCTTCAGACTGGTCAGAATAAACAGCTCATGAACCCATTGGAACTGGACAGCGACCCATCAGTAATGACATGGTACAATGTCAACTTGCCGCCAACAACCTGCGTTGCTGTCATCGTGCTTGAGGGCCTGTCCTCACTACCATCATGCATGACTACAGTGGGTTACACAGCACCGACATTGGCAGTATCAACAATGGAGGTCGATAGTCTTCTCTGACGAGAGCCAGTATTGCGTTTCCACCTCGGCTGGCAGAGTGAAGGTGTGGCATAGGAAGAGTGAACACTACAGAGATGCATGTGTCATGGAGATGTATGGGGTGGCCAAAGCATCATGTTTGGGGTGCTATAGGCCTGAATCAGAGAATTGGTCCCCTTATGTTCCAAAATGTTGGCGCAGGCAGAAAGAATGGCATCACAGCATAGTGCTACACTGGCCAGATCCTAAGACCTCACATCGTGCCTTTCTTCATGTGTCACCATAGCAATGTATTCCATTAGTACAATGCTCCCTCCCACACAGCCAAGGTCACCATGGACACCCTGCATTAGCATAACATCAGAACCATGCTGTGGCTGGCTCTCAGCCTGGATCTGAACCCAATTGAACACCTGTGGGATGGAACCAGGTGGTCCCAAGGCCAACATGTGTGGAACTGGAGGCAGTTTTCTTCAGGGTGTGGGTACAGGTGCCAATGGCTTTTGTGAGCCACCTCATGCAGTCCATGCTCCAATGATGTATGGCCGTTTTGAACACACAGGGAGGGCATACATCGTATTGAACATGTCATACTGCCCACTACCAGAACACGACAATGATCCATAGACTGTGGTCAAAGAGCATCCAAGAAATTGACCTTATCAGATTTATCAAAATTTATCTCTGACGTAATGAAATTAAAACATATTTCAGTCACACACATCTCACATCTCTCTTTTGTGGTTCAGTGCTTGTGTTTCTACTAAGTAGGTTTATATATATATATATATATATATATATATATATATATAAATTCACTAAAATCTACATACACACCACAGACTCATATAAATGCAATATATACAGTATAATACTTACATATTTCCACCAAGTAGTTTAGAATTTAGAGTTACAACTACAGATCCAACCCAAAATATGACAAACACCTCAGAAAATTCTGGTCCACCAGATAACTGCTGGTCAAGGTGTTGTGGTGAACTCTGAAGCATCCTGAAATGAAATATACATATGAACAAAGTCTTCTTTTATGTTAATGACTATCTATTTGTTTAATAATCAATTAAAATTTTCTGTTAATTACTGCATTGTGGTATCACATTTATTTCAATCTTGGTGTTACATGTTTCAATAGTGGGTGCTCCCCAACCACATACATTCAGGTTCTGTCCCACTCTATGGCACCTTGGTCAAGGCTCCTCTACTATAGTGATTGTTTGACCAAAGTTTTGTGAGTGGATTTTGTAGACGGAAACTGATAGGAAGGTCAACATTGTGTGTGTGTGTTTGTGTCCTCTTCTTGACACTGTGTGATACTTATAAATGAGTGTCATTATCATACAATTAGCGTTATTCATTCCCAACATTCTACTAAAACATGTCTGGCCATGGGGAAGTATTACCTTGCTAGGAAATAGGTGAGGATTGGTTATAGGGAGGGAGATCCAGTCAGAGAAAAACTGTTTTAATAAACTCCATCAAGCCCATGCATGCATGGAAGAGTGGACATTTAAATGATGATGATGATTTAAATTGGGTAGGGGGCTCCGAAAGGGGTCTCAGGGAGTAGCATCCCTGCCTTCCTGAGCTAGCTTTCTACCACATTTCCTAAAAACTGTGGTAGAGGTCTTGGTCTTCGGACCACGCTTGTCTAGAAAATGAAGTTGGGGGTAAGCAAGGGCATGCTCCCCATAGAAAATCCAGCTCCAAAAAAGCCTCATGATAGCAAAGGAGAACGGGCACCAGCCAGCCTGATGGTTGGGGTGGGCTGCATCTGCCTACTGTGGTTGCTGTGGCACTGAGGTAGATCCAACCACCCCTGTTAACATGGACAAAACCTGGATTTAAAAAACTGATGATGACGATTATATTGTTACCATTATTTCAATTTTGCCATTACACTTATTCCAAACTTGATGCTATACATATTTTAACATTAGTGTTGCATGTATTCTAATATTATGGTATATCAATTTTCATATATAATTATATATAACTCAATTATGAAGTTGACCTTATTTTTATACTGCATATATCACTGCTTATCATTAGCATCATAACGTCCACTTTCCTATGCTTACACTGGTTCAACAGAATTTGTTGAGGAAGATTTTCTATAGCTAGTTGCCTTTTCTGTCACCAATCTTCACTTGTTTCCAAGCAAGATAATGCTCCACCTCATAGACCAGACAAGTTTCACATGGAAGACTAGTCATAACTGTGAAGAACGGAAGTGGCTCTGTGATTTGGGCAGCCATATAATGGAATTTTCTTGGTCCTTTTATTGTTCTATGAAGTGGAGTTGACATTAAACATTGTCTGAGTATTTTGACAGAACAGGACTATCTTATAATTGCTGATGGCAGTACAATAGTCTAGGATAATAATGAGCTGATTCACACAGCTAATCTTATTCAAAATTCATAGAAAGTGCAGAAAAGTGAAGTAGCAGTACATTTTGGAGCAGTGAGAGGAACCACTTCCCTCTGCCATTGTTGCCGAAAGAGCAGCACAAAATTCCTCAAATAAACGTTTAGAACCTCAATCTATTAAAATTGTGACTGATGCCAAAGGTGAACCAATACCATATTAAATAATAAAATGGACATTTCATTATTTTGTTCTACACTAGTGTATGTATACAAATACACTCACCTATAGATATACAGACATTTAGAAACATATATATATATATATATACACACACATGCAGATGTATAAACATGCAGACACACTCACACATGCATATATATATATATATATATATATATATATATATATATAATATATATATATATATGCATACAGACACACGAATGTAAAAAATAGATAAAAACATACAATGCATACAGATGTACTACCATACATACACTCCACAAATACATAAAAAAGTATAGACATACACATACAAACATATATACATACATCATTGGAAAAGTTTTATCATAGATATGAGTGCAAGCATACTTACAAAGCCAAGTATACACATAAAATGAGAGGACCCCACAAATCCCCTGCAATTAGAAACAAAAATTATAGTGATTAATTAATCAATAGATCAATTAGAATTTCCAGAAAAAGAAAATGACCATTATGAATAATGACTCATGGAAATAAAATTTACAGTGATTAATTGTAAGATTAATTAGAATTAGGAGTTAAAGAGACTGATAATTTTCATAATGACTAATGACTCAAGGAAACAGAAATTACAGAGTTTAATTGTAAAATTGATTTGAAAAAGTTTAATTTAAGTGCAAGCATGGTTGTATAGTTGAGTAGCTAGTTCATTTCCCAACCACAGGGTTTTAGGTTCAGACCCACTACTTTGCACCTTGTGAGTGGATCTAGCAAATGGAAACTGAAAGAAGCCTGTCATACATACATGTGTGCCGCTCTGTGCAGACATCATGCAATAGTTGTTAGTGAGTGAAACCCTCGTACAAACAGGGTCATTTGTTTTCAGTCTTTTGTGAAAACGTGACTGGCCAAGTGGAAATATTACCTTACTGTGAAAATAGTGAGGGTTGGCAACAGGAAGGGCATCTGGCCATAGAAAATCTGCTGCAATGAATCATGTCTGATCCATGCATGTATTGAAAAGCGAACATTAAAACGATGATGATAAAAACAATTACAATAATACCTATGACTAATGATTCAGGGAAAAATTAAGAATGATTGACAAACTGTAAGATTCATAAGAATATTGGAATGAAATGAATGACCATTATAATAATGACTAATGACTCATGGCAATGGAATTTAGAGTGATTAATTGTAAGATGAATTAGAATTTGAGGATGAAGTGAATGATGGTCATAATGATGACTAATGATGGATGGAAATACTTACATTCTCGTAGCAAGACAGTACTCTGTTTTGGATAGAGAACATGGAAGAATTTAATTCCTACAGCTTTCAGGTCACGAAGCTGAAATATGGAAGGAGATTATTGACAGATATAGATAGATAATCTAGAGATTCATATATAATATTGACATCGATATAAAGCTACCACACATATATATATATTATATATATATATATATATATTTATATACACATGTTTAGAGACACAGATATATATAATACTGACATTTATAGATATATATTATCTTGATTTCAAATTTTGACACAAAGCTAATATTTTTACATACTGTTGATATATAATATTGACAAGTAGAGGTATGTTGATATACATAAAAATATATATAATGACACACACACACACACACACACATATATATATATATATATATACATGATACTGACATACACAGGTGTAATGTTGGAAATATATACGTCTATAAACGTTGATAACTATATAGCTATATAATGTTGACAAATATATAGATATACAAAACTAACAAACGTATCAATATATAATGTTGAATATTATATGGATAAATATAAAATCAGGAGTTTTATAAATATCATTTACTTCACATCAAATGGTGCGTTCAACAAATATTCGGTAATAAATAATTTCCAACGCTCAACTGAAAACAAAAAACACATCACACAAGCATACGAGTAACAAAAGCAAACTCACCACAGTGTCTTTTACAGGCTCATCTAAGGTAGATAACTCATCATCGTTTCCATCACCGGCTGTTAAAGGTACAGTCATCTCCCCTTCCAAAGATACCTCGTTAAGATCATCCTGAAGCGAACAAATTAACAGGACATTTTGATATTGGTTTCAAAACTTGGCATAAGGCCAGCAAGTTCGGGGAAGGAGGTAAGTGCTCAACTGGTACTTATTTCATCGACGCCGAAAGGATAAAATGCAAAGTCAACCTCGGAGGAATTTGAACTCAGAGCGTAAAGACAAACGAAATGCCGCGAAGAATTTTGCCCGGTGTGCTAACGATTCTGCCAGCTCGCTGCCTTAGTAGGACTTTTTAATATTAAACATCAGACTAACAGTAAATTCGGCAATGCTAACTACTGTTGAATATTCAAACCCTTTTCTACAAAGATCACGAGAGGAAATGAAAGTAGTTCCAACGGAGAACCGAAATCCTATTAGGGAATGCAATGTACTGTTCACTTAGGTGTCTTAGTCCTACAATAACAACTTTCTCGTAGCCACGTGCGAGAACTTTCTCAGCAAGGTACTAAACTGTAACAGCATACAATACAATGATCAAGTTAATATAAATAACAAGCCACACAGTCCAACATCCTCTGACTAATTATCAATCAATAACAATGACTAAAACAATAGTCTAACATAAGAGCATCCGATTCTGTAACCCATACCACATGTTACCAATTACGCATTCTATGCAATTGCCATCCAATAATATATCTAAACACACAATCTACCCAATGGTCATGTATGGAATATTTTTAATCAGAGATCTACTCAGAGTTAAGTAACAAGTCTGTAGTTCTTTAATATCCCCTTCATACCCTGTGGATAGGACCAACACCATCAATTTTTCTCTCTCTCACTGACTGACTATCTCTCTTTTCTTCCCCTACTGGGGTAGCCAAGTATTTCCTCGATAAGAGACCTATCTCTATTCCTCTATAATATTCTAACCTCTCACCTGGCACAAAGCCATTTCCCTAGGTCCCACTTCCTCTTCCAGCTGAGAGGTCTTTGTCTCACAAGTTTCATGGCAACCCCACTGGTGTTGGTATCAGGTAGAAAGCACCAATGCTGGTGCCACATAAAAAGCACCCAGTACACTCTGTAAAGTGGATGGCATTAGTAAAGGCATCAAACTGTAAAAAACTGTGCTAAAGCAGGCAATGGACCCTGGTGCAGCTCTCTGGCTTGCCAGCTCATTTCAAACTGTCCAACCTATGCCAGCATGGAAGACAGACGTTAAATGATGATCATGACACACACATGGAGATGAGTGAGAGGAATAAAAAAATAACTCATGAAGTGACAGTCAGTAAAGGTGATGTAGTATGTATCAGGCAGTAAGACCAGGGAACTAATAAGTCCAAGTTTTCATCTATTTTAGGTTACTTTAACCAACTAATAATACAGAAGTAATATACAAGGTAACTCTATTGTGAAGTAATATATAAGTTACCACTATTATAAAGATACACTGAGTAAGTTTTATGAATGACTGAAATGACACAATGCTCCAATACTGAGTTAATGGTGACATCTGCAAGAGACAATATGATTATGTTGACATTTGTAGTAATCAATATGACTGTGTAAATGGTGTTATTTTTAGGACTCAGTCTAGCTTGCTATCTGCTTAAGTCATATGATTCATGTCAAGAAACACAGCTGTCTACTGTTTGATGTGTGTGTGTAACTTTTATCTTTTACTTGTTTCAGTCATTAGACTGCGGCCATGCTGGGGCATCGCCTTGAACAATATTTCCCTTTTTTTTTTAGTTGAATGAATTGACACCAGTACTTATTTTTGTTAAGCCTGGTACTTTTCTATTGGTTTCTTTTGCTGAAATACAAAGTTACATGGACATAAGCACACCAGTATCTATTGTCGAGCTGTCAATACAAACACACACATCATATATATATATATATATATATGATGGCCTTCTTTCAGTTTCCATCTACCAAATCCATTCACAAGGCTTTGGTTGGCCCAGGGCTACAGTAGAAGACATTTGCCTAAGGTGCCACACAGTGGGACCGAACCTGGAATCATGTGGTTGGGAAACAAGCTTCTTACCACACAGCCACACATGCACCATATATATCAACTAGCTGAATAGCTCGTTGTTACCAGGCAATTTTTACAATAAAATGTCTTACATAAATTTTTGTTTATTCCATGTTAGACCATGCCTTCCCTGACAGAGAAGCTTCTTGATCAGGACAGATTTGTGCAATGTAAAGCAGATGTACAAATGATGTGTGTGTGTATCATGGAAAAGCCGATGTTAAAATGATGATGATGATGATATATATGATCTTCACTTTAATGTCCATTTTTCCACGGGTCATACAGGATTTGTTGAGGTAGATTTCTTACAGTCATATGCCCTTCCTTTATTCAACCCTCACCGTGTCCAAGTAAAGTAATACTTCTCCGAGACCAGACACATTTCCATGAATTTGGAAAGGACACTGGTTGCATGATAGTGATGCCGGTTTATTACCATCGCATGATGTCAAGATAAAGGTACCCAACAAAAATGTACACACACACACATATATATATATAGATGGTAGGCTTCTATCAGTTTCTGTTTAATACAACCATTCAAAAGGCAGTAGTTGACCTGGGACTCCAGGAGAAGACACTGAAAGTACCACATAGTGGGCCTGAACCAAAGAGCACGTAGTTGAGAAGAAAAGGTTCTAAATCATACAGCCACACAAGCCTATCAACAAAATAAACAAATAATTCCTTAAAATTATAGAACCACTTCTAACACTAATAACTATCAGGCTTGCTTTCTAGAAATTGTTCTCTTCAGATTAAGATTGGTTCCTTGTGAGCAATTTTAACACCTATTCTACCTTGAATTGTGTTTTCTTTAATTCTATTCCCTCACCCCATGATAAAGTTGTTAAAATACCACTAGAGGAGTAAAGGTACATATATATATTTATATCTTTCGATCGGTTGCTGCTTTTTACGTGTCACTGACACGGAATATATATATATATATATATATATATATACATATTTACATGTATGTGTGTGTCTCATTGTTTTGACATTGTGTGATAGTTGTAAATGAGTGAAACTGTCACACAAGCAGTGTCATTCACTTCCAATCTTCTCACAGAGGAATGGTAAGAACTCAAAATGTTAGAGTCATCACTGTGTGTGTGTATATAATTGATGACGGAAAAGGAAGGCAGATTTAGTATGAATCTTTATTCAGAACAACAGTTGTTTCAATCCATCCTGCAGCTGCCCCTTAGGGGTAGGATATTGTGCATCTAGTTGTGTTGCATCAATCTGTGCAGGCTGTGTCACTTCAAGTGCTTGGTGTGAAAAAAAAAAGGATACCCCACTAGATATTTTTACACCAAGCACCTGAAGTGATACAGCCTGCACTGATTAATGCAACACAACTGGTTGCACAATATCCTACCCCTAAGGGACAGCTGCTGGATGGGTCGAAACGATCATCATGCTGAATAAAGATTAATACTAAATCCATCTTTTGTTCTTACTATTATAAACTCAACAAACACTGCAGATTTCCTGACAGATCCATTGAAAATTGTATCATAACTGTGGATGACATCAGGAATGTGCTTTAATACTAATAGACACATAACCAAAGTCCAAATAGTTACATACATATATCTATCTTTGTTTATCCTTCGGGTTCGAAGATGACCATTGACATCATTTGGTGGAATTGCTGCTATGAGACCGGAGGTGACTGGTGAGGCCAATCCGGGCAAGAAAGCCCATATCAATCATCATCATCCTTGTTTAACGTCCATTTTCCATGCTAGCATGGGTTGGATGGTTCAACTGGGATCTGGGAAGCCAGGAGGCTGCACCAGGCTCCAGTCTGATCTGGCAGTATTTCTACAACTGGATGCCCTTCCTAATGCCAACTACTCCGTGAGTGTAGTGGGTGCTTTTTACGTGCCACCGGCACAGGAGCCAAAGGAGGCTGGCAAACGGCCACGATCAGCTGGTGCTTTTTACATGTCACCGACATGGATGCCAGTCAGGCAGCGCTGGCATCAGCCACAATCGGATGGTGCATTTTATGTGCCACCAGCACACACACACACACAAACATGATAGCATATATTTCTTTCACACTCTTAATTAACTGTAATAAAACCTTGTGCTGTACAACAAAATGAATGTTGTTTATGAAGGTATATTACTGAGATTAGGAATATATTGCGAATGAGATGCTAGCCATTTAAAATAACCAGGCACACGTGGAAGTGACATGTAAAAGACACCCAGTACACTCTGTGGAGTAGTTGACATTAGGAAGGGCATCCAATGTGTAGAAACCAGGGCAAAACAGACTGGAACCTGGTGCAGTTCTCTAGCCTACCTTCTCTGGTCAAACTATCTAACTCATGAAAGTATGGGAAATGGATGTTAAATTATGATGATGATGATGTGTGGTTCTGTGGTTAGTGAGTTAGCTTCCCAACCATATCGTTTTGGGTTCAGTCTTGCAGCATGGCACCTTAGGTAAGTGTCTTCTAATATAGCTCCATGCCAACTAAAGCTTAATGCTTTGGGATTTAAACTGGCTGTATCTGGTCAAAATATTCTACTTGTTCTATGTTTAAACTGGCCAGATTCTGGTCTGTTTCACCAACAGTACAATGTCTTTCTAAAAATTAAGAATTACTTTGTGAAGATCCCAAAGCTACAAAATAATGCATGATTAATTCAAAACAATGGAAATAAATATCATTTTTGACAGAACATGAATGCTAAAGGGTAGATGAATGGATTGGTTAGACAGAAACTGAAAGAAGTGTCTATATAGAAGTGGCTGTGTGGTAAGTAGCTCGTTCATCAACCACATGGGTCCAGGTTCAGTCCCACTGCATGACACCTTGGGCAAGTCTCTTCTACTATAGCCTCGGGCCAAGCAAAGCCTTGTGAGTGGATCTGGTAGATGGAAACTGAAAGAAGCCCGTTGTAAATATGTATATGTGTGTGTGCCTGTGTTTGTCCCCCCAAATCGTTTGACAACCGATGCTGGTGTGTTTACATCCCAGTAACTTAGTGGTTCGGCAAAAGAGACTGATAGAATAAGTACTAGGCTTACAAAGAATAAGTCCTGGGGTCGATTTGCTCGACTAAAGGCAGTGCTCCAGCATGGCCACAGTCACATGACTGAAACAAGTAAAAGAGTAAAGAGTAATAATAATAATCCTTTCTACTATAGGTACAAGGCCTGAAATTTTGGGAGAGGGGACTAGTCGATTACATCAGCCCATGTGCATAACTGGTACTCATTTCATCGACCCCCAAAAGGATGAGAGGCAAAGCTGACCTCATAAAATGAAATCTTGGCACAGCAATTTCAGTGGAGGGGAAGTAAGTTGATTATATCAACCCCAATGTTCAAATGGTACTTATTTTCTCCAAAAGGATGAAAGGCAAAATTGACCTAGGTGGAATTTGAACTCAGATAACAAAGATGGACAAAATGCCACTAAGAATTTTGTCTGGCATGCTAATGACTCTGCCAGCTTGCCACCATAATAATAATAATACTTTCTACTATAGGCACAAGGCCTGAAATTTAGGGGGAGGGTGTAATCAATTACATTAATTCTAGTGCCCAACTGGTACTTATTTTATTGACCCTGAATGAATGAAAGGCAAAGCCAGCCTTGGCAGAATTTGAACTCAGAATCATCATCGTTTAACGTCCGCTTTCCATGCTAGCATGGGTTGGACGATTTTGACTGAGGGCTGGCGAACCAGATGGCTGCACCAGGTTCCAATCTTGATCTGGCAGAGTTTCTACAGCTGGATGCCCTTCCTAACGCCAACCACTCCGAGAGTGTAGTGGGGGCTTTTTACGTGCCACTGGCACGGGTACCAGTCAGGCGGTACTGGCAATGACCTCACTTGAATCTTTTTAAAGACAAATGAAATGCTACTATGCATTTTGTCTGGCATGTTAACAATTTTGCCAGCTCACTGCGTTAATAATGATAATAATAATGGCTTCAAATTTTGCCACAACGCCATCAATTTCGTGGGAAGAGGCAAGTCAGTGACATCAACTCTAGTACTCAACTGGTACTTATTTTACTGACCCTGAAAGGATGAAAGGTAAAGCCAAACTCAGCAGAATTTGACCTCAGAATGTAAGACGAAATGCCACGAAGCATTTCGCCAGGCATGCTATCGATTCTGCCAGCTAATATGTTTCTTATGTAGATATTTTGCTGAAATTTTGTTGGGTGGGTTAAATAAATCCAGTACTTAAAAGGCATTTATTTTATCAATTCCAGAGGGATAAAAGTCTAAACTGGTCCAAGAGAAATTTCAACTTGGACATAAACAGCACGAACAAAACTATGAGGCATTACGTCCAATCTTTCAATTGCGTATGATAAGTAATGAAAATAGAAAAAAAAAAAAAATTAAATGCACTTCTAATCAAGCTTGTAACAGGCTGAGGTGACATTTTAAGTAAACTGAAACAGGTACCAGTTGTATAGATAAAGTTTTCGATGAATTGCTGGATGCATTAAAGGACTACTTTTCAAGGCGGAGTGCATGCTGGACTGGTGGGGTGTGGCAATACTGGATTATTTCAGAATGGGACGTAAGTAACAAGTAAACAAAACTTACAGTAAAGTTTTGATGGAAGCTACTTTTGAATAACACGTAGATGTCAAAGACTTTGCTCAAGGTTCGGGGTGGGAGTATACGAAGCGGTGTATCGGACAAAATAAAAAAAAAGTTGAGAAACACTGCATTGGAGTGTAGGACAAAACACGTCGCAATATTTGTACCAATTCTCTATGATCTGAGTGTGGGGATGGCAAATTTACTACGTCGTCTGGTTTAGCACCATCACCTAGTCTTCGGGTGTCGTTAATAGATTTCGCTCTTTTGCAAGCACGAGGCCCAGGTCCCCGGGTTGAGAACTTTCTCCCGTTCTACTAGAGTCTTAGTGTGTGAGGATTTTATCGGCACTGTCGTTCTTTCACTCTTTGAGTAAGCGATAGGAGAAAATGTATGAACAAGAAAAAAGAAAAAAAAACCGTAATTTTAGGGGTGTCTATCTTACGTTACATACACAATATCCCAAACAACTAGATCCATTTTATTAAGCATTTCAGCCATATATATATATATATATATATATATATGGCGATGTTTCGTCTTTGGTACCGCTAAAGACGAAACATCTCTCTATACATGTAAGAAATCCCTGTAGCGAGCTGTTCGTGAAAAGTTTACGACTATAGCAGTCAACCAACAGCCATTACTTAACTAATACAATGAACATAACTAAACGACAGTCTGAAGAGCAAGGAGAATATTAAACTCTTTTCGCTAAATTAGTCCATTTTAGTGTTGCTAATTAACTTACTTGGTCTCCGTGAAAATCCACGTCAGCCATGTTTACGAAGGAAGTTTGTGTTTACGTAAGTACGCATGCGTCAAACTTCATCGTAAACTTTTGACGCATCTAACAGGTTACTCGATCTGCTAAAAATAGCAGCCAAAAACCTCATTCACATTGTATTCTCGCCTTTAGTTGGACAGTGCAGCTCTTGATATACCTAAATTAGTTACTCAGGTATTGAACTGGCAGAATCATTAAAGTGTTGGACTGAAGGTTTAGCGGTATTTATTCCACCCTCACTTTCATCATCATCAGGAGGCTCTGTAAAGGGTTATAAACATGCCTTCCTTTATATGTGAGTGTACATATATATATATATATATATATATATATATATTCTTTTATTACTTGTTTCAGTCATTTGAATGTGGCCATGCTGGAGCACCACCTTAGTTTGAAAGGTTTTAGTCGAACAAATCGGACCCAGAACTTTTTTTAAACCCTAGTACTTATTTTATCGTTCTTTGGCCGAACGGTTAGGGTTACGGGGACGTAAACACAACAACACTGGTAGCAAAGCGGTTATGGGGTGACACACACGTGTGTATATGCACACATATGCAAATGCGTGTGTGTGTAAATATATACATATATAATGTGCGTGTGTGCGTGTATGTACATGTATGGGTTTGTCTGTCTGTCTGTCTGTCTATCTATCTATCTATCTATCTATCTATCTATCTATCTATCTGTCTATCTGCTTGTCTGTCTGTCTGTCTGTTTTTTATCCATCTAGCTATGCATGTATGTGTGTGTATTTGTACATACATACATACATACATACACACACACACACACACACATATATATATGTTTGCATGTATGTATA
>NC_043007.1:69017973-69035473 GCF_006345805.1 Octopus sinensis | reverse complement strand
ACCTTGATTAGTATTTCATCAAACAATTTGGTTTCCTTCAGCCGGTTATTCGAGACAATTTCTGTTACCTTTTCTAACAGAATATAGACTTTGTCGATGGCGCTCGAACATGTGGATGGAAATTTGTAGTTGAGACATTACTCACCCGCACTGGTTGTCAAGCAGCGGCGTGCCAGGTGAACAAACACAGACACACACGCGCACGACCCGTCCTTGTTTTCTTTATATCATCTAGCTGGATGTTTTGTTGTCCCATTTTGTATGTTATATATACATACAATAGATATATATAATATATATATATATATATATTATATATATATATATATATATATATAATATATATATTATATATATATATATACGACGGGCGTCTTTCTGTTTCCGTCAATCAAATTCACTCACAAGGCTTTGGCCGGCCCGAGGCTTTTAGTAGAAGATGCATGCCCAGTGTACCATGCAGTGGGACTGAACCCGGAACTATGTGGTTGGGATGCAAACTTCACCTATGCATGCGCCTTTAAACACTGCGTTTATTTATTTACCTGCTTGTGTGTTTATTGTTTTAACATGCCTGATCTGTTCTTAATTATGTTAAGTAAATGTTTGAGGAAAACTCGAAGAAAACTATTTTTAATAATTATGACGCAAAACTATGATAAAAAGAATACAGTATTCTTTGCTAGCAACAACAACGGCAACTAAACAAAGAACAACAGCAACAGCAGCAACAACAACGACAA
This sequence comes from Octopus sinensis, assembly GCF_006345805.1. Lineage (NCBI taxonomy): Eukaryota > Metazoa > Mollusca > Cephalopoda > Octopoda > Octopodidae > Octopus > Octopus sinensis. The sequence goes on along the minus strand of NC_043007.1, from coordinate 69,034,730 downwards.
GAACGGAAATGATTTGATTTGTTGTTATTGCTTAATGGTTAACATTAAATTAAAAACTTAGCGGAATGGAATATAATTGATTAAAATAATCTCAATGCACCGTCAGTTCCAATAACCTTCAAAAGCAGAAATATCAATAATTTTAGTTTTTAAATCTCCAAATAGCATCTCGCTTACATCTAACAAAGTACAAAAAAATGTATGATGGATAAATTTTTATGAAAAAATGTTTCTTTATGGAATATACATATCATTTCTAATATCAAAGATGAAGAGTAATAAAACTTTAGCTGTTGATTGATAAATTTATGATCGTTCTTGGTGCTGTTCTTTGAATTTCTGAACCAAGGAAGAAAGATCCTATCTCTAGTCTAGCAACAGGACTCTTTCATTGGAATTTATACAACATCAGATTAGTCTTGTATGTTCTTTTTCTCTTTTTAATTCTAGAGTAAATTTTGACTATCACTGACTTAGTAACAAGGTTGTAAAGGAAAGTATCTTGTTTTAACCATCTTTTTAAATCTTGCAGATTTTTATTGTCCCAGATATCGTGATCATTGGTAGCATATGAATTAAAGATTTGCATTCTCTCATCAAAATCCCAAGTTCAGTCAAACTCTGCTCCAGACGGGTTAGTATGTATCCTATCGCTCCAAGATGTATGTATATATCTATATATATATATGTATGAAAGATGAGCTCAGCAAAAATTTATATTCAGATGAATATAGTACTTAAGTTGAGGCACCAGAATATGGTACGGTATTATCCATGCAATTTCAAAATAAGCTGATTGAAATCAAAATAAGAAACAAGGATATCCAGAGGTAATGCAGTACGATCGTTTCATGCAACTCCATTTAATTTAAGAATGCAATCATTACATCAATTTAAAATATAGAGCAATCTTCAGGTGCACAAAGACATAGAATTTAATTAAATTAGAACAGATGGACACATTAGTATAATTATACCTAAAATCTCAAAGAAGTTAAAGTGATGACAAAGAACAGCATACAGCACATCTACAACAGCATAGCCGTAACTCTATGTATGTATGTATGTATGTGTATGTATGTATGTATGTATGTATGTATGTATGTATGTGTGTGTGTGTGTGTGCGTGCGCGCGCGTCTGTGTGATAGTCATTGACACAGATCCACTACCTGAGCTGCAGATCTTCCAGCATTCAGATCTCCGAATAAACTGACTCCACCGAAAATCCAATCCGGCCGGAAGTCCGATCAGGTCGAAAGTATGATCTGGCCGAAAGTACGATTTAGGTGGAAGTCCGATTTGGGCCGAAAGTCCGATTTCGGCCGGAAGTTCGAGTTCCTCAATATATCCTTCCGAGCACTTTAATTCACAAACTCCGTAGAACTTCGAAACCTCACGAACATGGAATCTCTCATTCTAACATGGATCTAATTTTAAATGAACTGAATTGGAAATATTTTTTAAATTCACAAAGTTTTGGAATTACTTTAAATTCAGTTTAAATGAAAAACTTCTTAGTCCACTAATATTTGGAGTTTTTTTTTAAACTTGACTTTTCAAACTGTTAGCATACAACAAATCTTCATCCATATCTGATCCCAATCCTGGATGTTCAAGAACCAAATGAAGGGCAGATTTTCAATCCCAGGATCATCATGTAAAAAATGCGACAGGATTTTCTTCTTAGCCTGATATGTATATATAAGGCGGCGAACTGGTAGAATTACTAGTACGTCAAGGCGGCAAGCTGGCAGAGGCGTTAGCACGCCGGGCGAAATGCGTAGCCGTATTTCGTCTGCCGTTACGTTCTGAGTTCAAATTCCGCCGAAGTCGACTTTGCCTTTCATCCTTTCGGGGTCGATAAATTAAGTACCAGTTACGCACTGGGGTCGATATAATCGACTTAATCCGTTTGTCTGTCCTTGTTTGTCCTCTCTGTGTTTAGCCCCTTGTGGGTAGTAAAGAAATTTACGTTCTGAGTTCAAATTCCGCCGATGTCGACTTTGCCTTTCATCCTTTCGGTGTCGATAAATTAAGTACCAGTTGCGTACTGGGGTCGATTTAATCGACTGGCCCCCTTCCCCAAAATTTCAGGCCTTGTGCCTAGTGTCTATGTAGAGTAAATATAGACTGAGACATAAGGGTCCTGGACGGACGGACGGATAGAATTTTGCTTTTATTATATTAGATTTATTATATTATCGTTTCGTTATATTACATCATATTAATACATTAGGAAGATTATTACACAACAACCGCTATCGACATAGTAACACCATTTCACATTCACCTGCCTCTAATATCATAATTAGAACACTAATATCGTCATAAATGTTATCATCAGTTATTCTGTCAATAATTTAAACAATCACTTTCATAGTTGTGACGACAACGACGACGACGACCACCACCACCGCTACGGCCGCCACCAACGCCATAACCGCCACTACTACTACTACTACTACTACTACTACTACTACTACTACTACTACTACTACTACTACTACTACTACTGTACTCTCAGAAACAGTGCCGACACAACAACTACCACATAAGGTACTTAATAGCTGCATCCTTTGATAGTTCAGCTGTAACTTTGCTGACCAGATTAAATTGATAAAGGATACGGTTCACTTGAGCGTGCGCGCGTGCACACACACACACACACACACACACACACACACACAAACATATACACACAATACACGTACAGTCAAACACACATAAACATATATTTTTATGTTTGTGTATACATATATAATGTGTGTGAGGGTGTGTGTGTGTCTCTGTCTACCTGTCTGTCAGTCTGTCTGTCTGCCTGTATGTCTGTCTGCATGTATGTATGTATGTGTGTATGTATGTACTATTATCATTATTTTCAAATTCCGCCTAGGTCGACTCTACCTTGCATCCTTTCGGGGTCGATAAATTAAGTACCAGTGAAACACTGGGATCGATGTAATTGACGCATCCCCTCCCCTAAAATGGCTGCCCTTTATTATTTTTATTATTTTTATTATTATTTTCATATGCACTCAACAGATTAGACTGTTGGAAAAGAAAAAATCCTGACATCGTGCTACAAGTAACCTTAGATGCCAAGAACCCTCTTAAGTATTCTACCTGTCCCTAATAACACTGTTTTCTGGAGCTGTATTAAACTGGGTTTTATGCTTATTTCCTCTGTCCATCTGTTCAGATCTTTAAGGAGAGTTCCCAACGCACCTACAACTACTGGGATACATTTTATCCCCACTTTCCATAGTTTCTGTAAGCCAATAGCTAGGTCTTAGTATTTTGCTATTTTTTCTATACTTCTCATATTAATGTTTTCATCATTTGGGACTGTAAAGTCAATTATCTGGCGCTTTCTATTCTTTCTATCTACTACTACCAAATCAGGTCTTCTAGCTTCTATTATTCTGTCAGTCTGAATGTTGAAGTCCCACAACATCTTATATTTCTTACTGTCTAGTACTTTACGAGGCTCATATTCATACCATTTATCAATATGTTCAAATCCTAGCTTTCTACATAGCTCCCAGTGGATTACTCTCCCTAGATTGTCATGTCTTCTTGTACTCTTTCTGTGCCAGCATGCTACATTCACTTACTATATTGAGTAACGTTTTCCTATTTTGATTTGCATAATCTATATTGGGAATCTACTTGGTTTTTGTCTATCTTGGCTTTTACCCAAGTCCTTAATACTTGATATTGTGCAGCTACTAACAAACTTTCTGTCTCCCTCTTCAGCTTTCCTTTCTGAAACCATAACCATATCTCACTGCTACTATTTGCTGCGACTATCTTTGGGAATTTACCATGCAACGCCTTCTCATGCCAGTCAGATAATTTCTGTTCTTTTTTCTGGTTTTTAACTTCGTTTACGTTTTTAGTTTCTCTCTGTCTTGCTGTGACTCTGAGAAGCTTTTAATAAATTTTCTTCACTATTACCTACATAGGAGTTTATATCTACTCTAGCTTACTCCACGCAGTCTTCTACTGATATTAAACCTCTTCTGCCTAACTTTCTATATAAGTGTAATCTTGCTACTCCTGCCCTTGGGTGGAGTCCTCCATTCATATTGATTTACTTTCTAGTTCTTTTGTCTAGCTTTGCACCCTTCTTTTGTACTTCTCAATTTTCGTTTTCATTTCTGTAATTAGTACCCTGTCAGATTCTAATACGCCTAGATATTTATAACTGTCTCCTCCTTTCAATGATTTTAATGTCTGGTCATCTGGTAATTGGATGCCTTCGCTGTTAACTACCTGTACTTACTTTACTTGTACTTGTGGCGACATTCACCCTGGGCGGGTTGAATCGGCTTCTTCCACCACCCTCGAGGCATCTCGAACCATGGCAGTGGAAGAAGTTTCGTGGGAATATGAATTTCACAAGCGGACCCCAACAATCCCGCATGTAGAGACATCCTGTTTGCTGCAGATTGTCCGCAGACGCAGGGATATAACGACCGAGGAGCCGCCGGTTGCCGAAACAGACACTCCGAGGATTTTCACCAGATCCCGGTCTGCCAGGTTGTGGCCCTAATACCACTCGGTCCCTTTCCCATGACTAATATTGCACACTTCTATTAAATAATCTTCCATTACATAATCTTTGATCGAAAGATTTCTTAGCAGCATTACAATAGCCCCTACTTTTAAGCTGAGGCGATGAGGAGGCATACCGAATAGAGTGAGTGAGTTTAATGAATTCAAATGGATAGTTCTGAACCTCCCCTTCATTACTGCAGGACACTGAATCTGTGCTTAAGTACGTTTTAAGTGCCTCTGGTATAATATTAAGAACTTTTTCATTTATTGCAAGACAGTCAGAATTTTTTTGGAGATAAAATTACTCGTTTTCCCATTTCTTCTGGCGTGCAGTTGTTGAAAATATCTGGGTACAAATGTACAACTTGAAATGCAAAAGAACGAAATAATAAATGGATTTATGAACGAAAGTTTGGTAATTGCGTTTATTTCCACCATGCGACAACTTAGTGCAAACATGTTTTAACTAACCTACACACACACACACACACCACACACACACACATACACACACACACACACACACACACACCACCACACACACCAACACACACACCCACACACAACAGACACACAACAACACACACAAATGCATTCATATATATATGTGTTTCTCCTCCTTGTTTTTTCTGTGTATCTTTCTGTCGAAGAGCGTAGGCTCGAAACGTAAAAGAACTTTTTCTATTTCTATTTCTGAGCGCCATAACTATACATTTGTTTGTTTGTACTCTCACCTGCCTTCGCTTTTGTTTATTTCGTAAACTTTCCCTTTATATATTATATATATATATATATTATATATGTGTGTTTGTGTGTGTGTCTCGGGTTGTAGCTGTAATTCAATGGGACCAGCCTTGTTCAATATTTGCTGTGTCTATGTAGCTATGAACTTTTCTTTTGATTTATGTATCTACTGTCTCTCTCTCACTTTCTGCCTTTCTCGTTCACTTCCTTAGTGTCTTTTGATTTAATAATATGTATATGTATCTATGTATCTACTTCTCTTGCGATGTGATAAACATTTAAAAACACAAAACGAACACCGTCACCACTCACTGTCTCTTTCACTCTCTCTCTTTCTCTCTCACTCTCTTCCTTTCTCTCTTACGTCCTCTGTGAAACATTTAAAAGCACAAAACGAACGCCGTCACCACTCACTGTCTTTTTCACCCTCTCCCTTTCTCTCTCTCTCCTCTCTCTCTCTCTTTCTCTTACTTCCTCTCTGTCATCCTCTTTCTCGCTTTTCCACTTCTTTGAAGTAAGTGTGACGCACACAACAGGTACGTAGAAAAACAAAATGTTAGCGTATTGATATTATTGATAATAATAATTTCTTTTATTTGCCACCTGAGCGAAGATTCAGAGGACAATATAAAAGCAGACATAGTGTGGGGGTTTACATATAACGAAATAATAATAATAAGAGAATATGAAGCTATACACGGTATACAATAAAGCAAAGAAGGGAAGTATACATAGCATGTAAAAGTTTAAAAAAAAACGGCAGAAGTTACCAAGTGACTCAAAGGCAAATAGTTTCGTGCAATGGCACTTTTAAACTATTTGATATGTGCCAAGACACGAAACTCTCGACCCTCGAACCACCCTGTATCTTTTACTGATTATCAATAATCAGGAGTGGCTGTTTGGTAAGTAGCTTGCTAACCAACCACATGGTTCCGGGTTCAGTCCCACTGCGTGGCATCTTGGGCAAGTGTCTTCTGCTATAGCCCCGGGCCGACCAATGCCTTGTGAGTGGATTTGGTAGACGGAAACTGAAAGAAGCCTGTCGTATATATGTATATATATATAAGTGTGTGTGAATATGTTTGTGTGTCTGTGTTTGTTCCCCTAGCATTGCTTGACAACCGATGCTGGTGTGTTTACGTCTCCGTCACTTAGCGGTTCGGCAAAAGAGACCGATAGAATAAGTCTGGGCTTACAAAGAAAAAGTCCCGGGGTCGATTGCTCGACTAAAGGCGGTGCTCCAGCATGGCCGCAGTCAAATGACTGAAACAAGTAAAAAGAGTAAAAAGAGTAAAAAAGTAAGAGTATATATATATTATATATTATATATATATATATATTATATCTATATAATATATATATATATCTATATATATACCGGAGTAAACACATAAATGTGAAACAAGGTGAAAATAGAGTACTCAAATACCAGAGGTAGAGTAATATACTTATTTAAAAGTAATATGCCTCATTTAAAACTGTCTGACGAATGGGAACGTGAAACTTCGTTCGTTAAATTTCTGCTGCTTTTACTAAAGTAATATATAATATATATATATATATATATATATATAATATCTATATATATATATATATATATATATATAGAGAGAGAGAGAAGAGAGGAGAGAGCGAGAGAGAGAGATTGATTGATTGAAAGACTGATGAATAGATGGACTGACAGACAGATGGATAGATTTATAAATACATGGATAAATAGGGGAAGGGATGGATGGATAATAAATAGATCTGAAAAGGATGAAATGATGATAGCATTGCTAAACGAAGTCAGTTGTGAATCTTGTCATGGAAACATGGAAACTAAAACCGTAAGATATGGATATGAAAACAAGATTACTGCATTAACAATTTTGATTTTCCGGGTAAAAATGATATACTTTTTCTGACTTAGTCAAAGAAAGAAATCATCATTTAGGCTCTTTTGGGAATAAAGTTGAAAGGGAAAAAGTTAGAGTGGAAGATATCCTTACATCGGTGATATGATCTGAATGCTCGCCCCACACTGGACTCAATACATTATATTTTATATTATACGAGCAAAACGCCCCCCGTGCAATGGAGATAAGTCAAAAGTAGACAAGGAGGAAAAGATGGTAGGTGTGGAAAGAGAGAGTAAGTTAAAGGTGTACAAGAGGAAATGGAAGAAGTAACATAAATATGTAAATAGACAAATGTCTCAATGGGCAATACACTTCAGTCGCAGACAATAAGAAAAAGAAACAGAAAGGAATAAACACACACACACACACAACACACACACACACACACATACACATATACATACACACACACACGCATACATATATATGTATTTGTGTGTGAGTGTATATATATATATATATATATATATATATATACGATGGAAGATGCTGAGTTGTCAAACATTTAAACCAAATTTTCTCAAAACAACTTGTCCGACCGTCCCATTGGCCTCCCCTTTGAGAAACACTGATTTAACCTAAATTTGAGACACAAGTAACAGAATAAATAAAGATAGACTTTTTTTCTATTCCAAGAAAAACGATTTTACAATTGCACATTCCCACGGCTTTATCGATCGCATACTCACCTGGAATCGATTTCAAGACTTATACACGCCCTGATACTGTCAGTATCTACATATCAAATTTGAGCGCAGTCGGATGGCGGATGCTCGAGATCCTAGAAGACACACACACAGACAGACAAAACGGATTTTATATAATAGATTAGCCCGGGATGACCAACGTCTTGCGAGTGAATTTGGTAAATGAAAATACATACACATACACACGTACACATGCATCTCTCCCTCACACAACTGTTTATTTTAAAGGTGAATAATAGTCTGGCAATCGTGTTAAACCGAGCAACAGATTTAAATTTACTACTTAAAAAACAGGGAAGGTCCCACGCAAAAAGGTCCAGACAATTTCTCTCTGCCAATTTTTACTCATAAAGATTAGTTTGGTTGACTGAAATTATGATACAATGCACTTCCTCAAAGTTTTGTGTCTTGGCATCAGACTCGAAACGACATGCTGGTAAAGAAAACTTCTTAATCCCACAGCCGTATCAATCATCTCTTTCATTTAAAAAATAAGTTGCTGTTGACGTAGTTGCGTAATGAAAGGGTGATTATGGTAATAGAAAAACTGAAGGCGGATTTTAAATAAACTACAATGATCTGGCAAGTATAGACCTGTTTCAATCATTAACAATACATTACTAAATTGGCATTTACAACAATATAAAACAATACTATATGAATAAGGGCGCAGGAGTGGCTGTGTGGTAAGTAGCTTGCTTACCAACCACATGGTTCTGGGTTCAGTCCCACTGCGTGACACCTTGGGCAAGTGTCTTCTACTATAGCCTCGGGTCGACCAAAGCCTTGTGAGTGGATTTGGTAGACGGAAGCTGAAAGAAGCCCGTCGTCTATATGTATGTATATAAATATGTGTGTGTGTGTTTGTGTGTCTGTGTTTGTCCCCCCCAACATCGCTTGACAACCGATGCTGGTGTGTTTGCGTCCAGCGGTTCGGCAAAAGAGACCGATAGAATAAGTACTAGGCTTACAAAGAATAAGTCCTGGGGTCAATTTGCTCGACTTATGGCGGTGCTCCAGCATGGCTGCTGTCAAATGACTGAAACAAGTAAAAGAGTAAGGGAAATGATTGGCAACAAAAAAAAAATGAAAAACAAAATCGTGTTATAATGGGAATGAGAACAGACAGGCCTTTCAGATTGTGTGTCCCGTCTAAAGAAAAGGTCTGGGCTTTGGTCGACCCGACGCTATGATAGAAGACACTTAACCAATGTGCCATACAGTGGGATTGAACCCGGAATCATGTGGTTGGGAAGGAAGCTTCTTAGCACATCACTAAGTGAAGGTTCTTCTTATTAGTAACCGCTGAAAATGTAACTTAGCAGTGGAAGCCAATGTCCTGTTAGCAAAAAAAAAAAAAAAAAAACCAGAGCAAAGATTGTTCTTTGCTCAGAATGGAAAAACACTAACTGAAGTATTAAGATTTTGAGCTAATGATTATCCAGTCTAACTGCTAGCTCCACGCTTACCAAAAACAGACATATGCACATATATTTATATCTAGCGATACAAAACATGCAATTATTGAACAGATTCATAACTTCCATAAAGATATTTATTCATAATCAACGTGGTGCTGCTGGTCTTTTTATGACCAACTGCTATTCAATTTTCTGCAATTATGTAAATTTATGTCAGAAACTCATCTACTGTTTTTCGCAAGTTACCTGATAATACTTCCTGTTGAAAATTTCAAAAGTGATGTGAGCTATTCCTGATGAATCATTAACTAAATCGAAACTAGTCGGCTGGCTCCTTGTTTCTAGCTAACGAAAGCCTTCTCCCTATTTTTTTTCACTCTCTTGATATTTTTTTATCTTTTACGAGCTTCAGTCATTAGACTGCGGCCAGCCTGGGGCACTACCTTCAAGAATTTCTAGTTGAAAGTATCGACTCCAGTAATTACTTACTTTTAAAGTCTGGTACTTATTTTATCGGTCTCTTTTGCCGAACCACTAGGTTACGAGGACGTAAACACACCAGCATCTTTGAGCGTGCGCTGTGTCTGCGCATTAATGTTTGCTTTCATGTTCAGTTACGGTAAAAAGAACTATACATTTATCCTATACTTTTGTACAGAAGGAATTTATTATTCTTAAACAAGAATGTTGTCAATAGCATTCTTGTTTACGAATAATGACTATGTATGTATGCATGTATGTATGTATGTATGTATGTATGTATGTATGTATGTATGCATGCATGTATGTATGTATGTATGTATGTATGTGTATATGTATGTATGGGTATGTATGCATGCATGCATGTATGTATGTATGTATGTATGTGTTATATGTATGTATGTATGTATGTATTGCATGTATGTATGCATGTATGTATGTATGTATGTATGTGTATATGTACGTATGTATGCATGTATGTATGTATGTATGCATGCATGCATGCATGTATGTATGTATGTATGCATGCATGCATGCATGTATGTATGTATGTATGTATGTATGTATGTATGTATGTATGAATGTATGTATGTATACACGTGTGTGTGTGCAGGTGTGTGTGCGTTTGAAATGTATTTCAAATTAAGGAGGGAGCGTTTAAAGCACATGCCGTTTATCATTTTGTTTCACATAGGTCATCTTTGGTAAATCAATCGATCCACATCTCTGTGTTCACGAATATACGCACATATATACACACTAGTGCACGAACACATATGCACAGGAACCTATTAAACTCTCCATCACTTCAATGCTCCCGCTTCCACGGCTTTAAGATAAAGGGCATAAACATTCTGGCACTGTTTGTCTCTTGTTCTGTTTACCAATATTTTTTTTATTGAACTTATTTGTATCGTTATTGAAACTCAATAATAATCACAACAGATATTCTATTCTCAGCGTATAATAAGGTGTATACGCGTACCCGCGGGTGCGCACGCACGCAAACAACATACGCACGCACACACACGTCGCACAGACACATATAATACGTTCACATGCATATGAAGTAGCTCACGCTCACGCACGAGAACGAAATATTAATACAATATACACTGTATACATATGTACGTAACTATGTTCACACAGACACGCACACACAACATACACACATATATATATATATATATGCATATATATATAAATATGTATATATACATATCTATCTATCTATCTCTCTATCCTCTCTCTCTCTCTCTCTCTCTCTCTCTATATAATATTTATATATATATATATATATATAGTTTAGTTTTTCCTTTGTGGCTAGCCAGATTGGAGCAATCTCGAGTATAGCCACCCGAAATTGCAAATATAATCTGGAACTCGACTGTGGAAAGAAAACTTCGAATGACCCATCCGTGTTTTTTCGTGTCTCTTTTTTGTATCATCTGTCTGGATGTTTTGTTGTCCCTTTTTTTGTATCATCTAGCTGTCTGGGTGTTATGCGTTCTTGACCCATTTTGTGTTCCTTTTTATCTATCTATCTATCTATCTATCTATCTATCTATCTATCTATCTATCTATCTATCTATCTATCTATCTATCTATCTATCTATCTATCTATCTATCTACATACATATATACATACACACACACACACACACACACATATATATATTTCTATCTGTCTATCTCTATGCACGTCTGTGTGTGTTTATATATATGCATCAAAATTATCGTAAAATAGAAACCCTTAAGCAGAGAATTAAAACAATTACCCAATATCATTGTCCGGTTTCATATAAACAACAAAACTATCATAAACCTAGAAACTAAGAACCCCTAAGCAAGATGAACCCTACAAGAGCTAAAATTTCAATAAACGACTCCTCACGAAAGCATAAGAGAAAAGATTCACAGTCTATAATTACATTAAACTTATACATACGTCGTCAGCTGCCTAACGGATATCCTTATGGTTTCGACATTTGCGCTGTACATTCAATCCAGCAGTATCAACAGCATTAAAAACATAAACTTACCTGGAATAGAGATGATGCAGAAGTGAAACACTAATACACTATGTTCATTTTGTTTGCATATGCTTATTGTTGGAAATACAAGCAATAAATCTCAAGCATATATCGTTTCACACTTTTGGCAACGAATATTCTTCATTGAAAACTGAGAAATATTCTCAAAATGGATTGATCTGCTCAAGAATTATAGAACTTAAATTGAACTAGCGAACTAAACATACTGAACAAAAGTTATTGAATACAGTCTAAAACACGTTACTAATACATGAAAAGGAAAAAAAAAATTAATGCATAGCCAATCTAGAACTGTAACTGCTAACACATAGTTTAATTAAAGTACACAAACCAAGACACATTGCTACCCTACTGTCTGTAACATATCTTAAGCATGTAAACATAATTAAAACAAACCAAACGCAAAATAGCGAAATTACATATTACTATCGGACGTCAATCGCCTTAAAACAACGCCACATGGGAATGAACTAGTATTGATCAATATCTACCAAAGAAAATATATTTAAACAAATGTTTCACCTGAAAGGATATAAATAATATAGAATTCACTAAAACACTCGAATCGTAATAAAACTATTGATTAACGTACATAAAACATGAAGAGATAATTAAAACGATCAAAATGTAAATCAACAGAATAGCAAATTACTATCAGGAATTAAGTGCCTACAATGTGAGAATAAATCAGTTTACACTTATAACCATTAGATATAAAATTCAATTATAGAAAATTCACTGGTTTCAAAATTTTGGCGGAAGACCAGCAAATCCGGGGGCGGAGGAAATTAGATTACATCGACCCAGTGATCAACTGGTACTTATTTTATCGACGTCAAAAGTCGACCTTGATGGCATTTGTACTCAAAACGTAGAAACAGACGAAAAAAATTAAGTATTTTGCTAACGATTCTGCCAGCTCGTCGCCCGAAGAATAGAAAAAGTATATTAAAACAAATATTTTCGCCTAAAAAGAAATATATATATTATCTGAAATTGACTAAAATAAAATTCTCGCCCAATAACAATAACATAACACGACGCACTGCAAAGAAATTAAGGAAAGCACAGACTTAACTCTAAACTTAACCGCTGCTCACCGCCAAAAGATCGTTAGTGATCTACGACATGAAGTCCACGAGTAAAAATAAAATAAATGTGCCCTTTTAAAGCCTAGCCAGACTCATGGGCCCAGTTTCCCGGTTTCTATGGGGTATGTGTTCCCCAGCTGGACGGGACGCCAGTCCATCGCAGCGCTACTCATTTTTGCCAGCTGAGTGGACTGGAGGAACGTGAAATGAAGTATTTTGCTCGAGCACAACGCGTCGCCCGGTACAGGAATCGAAACCACAATCTTACGATCATGATGCTGACACTCTAACCACTAAGCCACGCGCCTCCACGAAATCCACGAGTACTCGCATATAAATGCATTCATTTATATGCGAGTACTATCTATCTATCTATCTATCTATCTATCTATCTATCTATCTATCTATCTATCTATCTATCTATCTATCTATCTATCTGTCTATCTATCTATCTATCTATCTATCTGTCTGTCTGTCTGTTTATCTGTCTGTCTAGATACAAACACACACACACATATGTAAGTAAAGACACACATACACACACATAATTTATGAAGGAAACGTAAATCCATCCTCCGTTTCCTTCATCAATTACAAACTCAACAAACACTGGAATTCCTGACGTAGTTCCAGTGAAAATTACATCGTTACTGTGGATGACATCAAGTCTCCCAAACGGGTGAATGTGCTTTAATCGACATACTAATAGACATATACTCAAAATCCAGATAGTTACATATAATATACATATGTGCGTGAGTGCGAGCGTGCGTGTGCGTGTGTGCATGTGTGTGTGTGTGTGTAGTATATATCTATGTATACGAAGTGAATTTCTTAACCATGCTGCCATACCAGTGCGCATATATAAATAGAAATATGTGTGTGCGTATATGTATATCTATATATATATATTTACACACACACACACACAAACACACATATATATATGTGTGTGTGTGTGTGCGTGTAGTATATATCTATGTATACCAAGTGAATTTCTTAACCGTGCTGCCATATCAGTGGGCATGTATATATATATATGTGTGTGTGTGTGTGTATGCATATATATATATATGGTGTGTGTATGCATATATATATATATATATATATATATATATATATATATTATATATATATATATATATATATATAAGATATAAATTAGAGATAAACCCACTATTATGCAATTCAAACAATGACAGACATAAACCAAAATATAAATAAGAAATTAAATATATTTTTATAAAACATATAACTAGATCACAAAAAGTATAAAAATGAATAATCAACAAATAAAAAAAACTACGTACGTTTCATGGCTATAATTAAATTCGAATTACAATTAAATTTAAATTTAATTGAAATGAATTCAATTTAAAATTATTGTCAATCTTCAGGTTAACAATAATAGTTAAATAGTTTATATCTTATATATATGTATTGTGAAATTTGATTTAATACCTAACTGAATTTCCCCCTGTAAGTTTGAAGTTATACTCCCTAATATTATGTATGTATGTATGTATGTATGTATGTATATATATATATATATATATATTATATAAATTCAGCAAAATTTAGATTCAGATGAATATGGTACTTAAGTTAAAGGCACCAGAATTTTGTATAGTATTATCCATACAAATCAAATGGGGTGATTATAATCAAAATAAGCAATAAGGATATCCAGGGTAGTTTAGTACAATTGTTTCATGCTACTTCATTTTATTAAACACTGTAAATATTACATCAGTTTTAAGATGTCGAGCAATCTTCAACCACATATAGATTTTTTAATTAAACGGACAATGCATATTCTTATACTTATCTCATTTGCCAACATTACAAAGAGGGTAGATATATAGACAGAGAGGTTAATTTCATCATTAAGAACATAGTGGTAGTATGTTCTCTTCTGTAGATTTTTTTATCACTGAGTTCACTTTGTTATTTTTAGATCAGCGGGGAGGAGGTTTTTCTATTCTTGGTTGAATGGGGACAAACAAGAATTTTTTCTAGTTATAAATAGAGGAAGGGGTAGTACACATGTCAAAGCTATAAATCCATTCTCATTTTGCGGAATTTGGTTTAGGCATATTTGAATGTATTATAGCAAAAGTTAGTAGGCTGAAGTTAGTGGGGTAGGGAGAATAGAGACTACTAATGCTCTAGAGGCCTTCAGTGTCCCTTACCATTTAACAGCCATACTTATGTATTGTGAATTTTAAATAAATATCCTTTAGATAAATTTTCAAAGGATACCAGTAAATATTAGTATGTTATATAGGTATAGAAAATATAGAAATTATTTCATATTTATATAAATATATACATATCCATTTCATTAATATAGAATCATTGTAAGTAAGTAAATAGTGGTTTATTTTATTAATGAGTTAAATTAAAAGAATATGCTAGACATAATATTTACTAATTTACTAAACCCTAACATACATAACAATATAATTATGGATAAGAGAAATAACACTAATGCTAGTAATAGCTCTAGTAATGAAAATGAAAACAGCTTGTTCCTCAATAATACTAATATCAGGAATCACCCCCACCCCCGTAGAATTAGATCAAAATGTCCGGTATCTGGTCGTTGTCTGGTTCAAAATTTAATTTATAAATGTACAATAAAAACTTTAAATAAAAGCTATCTTTATCTCAGATGTTCGATAGACCTAAAGAAACGTTTGAACAACCACTTTTCTTCTTTTAGACTTAAACATAAGGCGGGTTGCACAATGCTGTCCAGTAAAATTTGGGAACTGAAAGAAAAAAATATCGAATTTAGACTAAAATGGGATATAAGAAAGGCACAGACTTATAAAAATAGTAGGGATGGATGTGAACTTTGTTCTATGGAGACATATGAAATTTTGAAAAATAGGAATAATGCAAATACACATACCCATACGCGCACAATTATATTCATATACACGTCTAAATACGCATATGCTATATATGCATATGCACACACACAAGCTCGTGTAGAACACATACATGCACACCCATATATATATTATATATATATATATATATATATATATATATATATATATATATATATATATATATATATACACACATAATACATATATCTATTTTTACAACTTACTATACAATTGATAGACACATGTATCTATTTATGTTAGGACATGTATATAAATTCTAAACTAAATATTTTAAATTTGACTGTTAGAATGCAGGGGAGAAAACTATTTTTCCGTTTATAGAAACAAGACGAAAAGCAAAATCAATTCAATAGGTCAAAGAAAAAACATTTAAATAAAAACATACAACAGAAACAAAGTAATACAATACAAACGAAACGTGCCACATACTTACAAGGAGACAAAACAACAAATCAATTTCTAAATATATACCTCATTATTTCTTTAATGACATATATATATTTATCGATACTTATAAAACAAAACGAAAAACGAATCCATCGCTATACAGACGTAGAAAAATAAATTGTATATATACGTAAAAAAACAAAATAATACCAATATATAACAATATATTGTTTTAGTTTCCATCCAGCCCTCACGCTTACACAAACACACACTAACACATGTATATATTTTAATGCACACATACACACTTATACATAAAAATATATCAACGCACACACACACACATATATATATATACACACCAATGTATCTATCTATCTATCTATCTATCTATCTATCTATCTATCTATCTATCTATCTATCTATCTATCTATCTATCTATCTATCTATCTATCTATCTATCTATCTATATATATATTTATATATA
>NC_043007.1:69000473-69015473 GCF_006345805.1 Octopus sinensis | reverse complement strand
TTAATTAATCTCATTTGGATATGATGGTTGCTCATGTGTTTATGTGTATTGACGTGTAGGTGTATTTTTTTCGGTAAACTTAAAAAGAAACAGGCCATTGTTTTACTCTAACATTATCACTTGGACCTTGAATATCTCTAACAGGTTTCACTACATTGTAAATCCTCAGATCACACGCAAACGTCCCGTTATCTCGACGCCGCGCACGTTCTTCCTGCTGAAAATGATCTTCAAATGCCCAGCCGTTACATCAATCTCACCGGTATATGAGTACTCCTACGATCCAAAACGCTGGTCCTACTCCCATGAATAACATATAAAATGAAATTTTGTTGTAAGATCTATGGGAGTCAGTACTCTAAGCCAAGATATATCTGCTTCAAGAGTATTGATTACGGCTGTAAATCACAGGTGAAAAGAGAGAGTATGAAGGATGATTGCTGTTTTGCTCACTCGTTGAACTGGATCGGTGTTACAACAGACTTAAAAAGCTAATAAATGATGGCGAATAATGTTGAATTAACGTATTTGTGTGCTAGGTCTTCATCTCATTTTCAATTCCCAGCTCAAATAACTTTTCTTCAATTGCTTTTTTTTTTTGTAGAAAATACAGGAATATCATAACAGCACATCTGCCTCATAATATTATAAATATCACATTCAACAACCAGTTTGAATAAATGATATTTAAACATAGCGACTAGCTTCAGAATATTATGAGGACAGAGTTTATGTTACAATTCGGTTAATTTTAAGTAGATGAGGAGGAATCTGTTCTCGTGTAGAAAGGCTACAAAAATACGGGTAACAACGCCAGAAAAAGATTGAAAAGACGTATCACGAAAAAACTAAATATCTTACTATCTATACACTACTAAAACTCTCTGATTGCTTGCTAGCTTGCTTGTCTGTCATTTTATGCAGGCAAACTGGTGCGTAATGGGAAAATACTATGAATTAAGGTACCCCTGAAAGTTTCGCGTAAATCGGACCAAGGATTCCTGAGATATGGGATCGGGTTTGGGGGTATTCATAAATACCCCAAAATGGTACATAATGGGAAAATTCTCCGAAAATGACATAACCCTGAAAGGGAAGAAACTCTAACCTTTCGATTATGATAAATGCTTTCTGTACTTTGAAGACAAGCTTCACGACATTGGCAAATATCTTAGTGACTTTAACTTGCCAACGAAAAAGTGAAAGTTGTTTCTATTTTCGTTTTTCTTAAACACAATATTTTAATCATTTAGAAATATTTTTAAGTGAATGTGATTTCAAAAATACAAGTTGTTTGTACCGTGAGTATTTATAATTCAGTTTTCTTTAAACAGACAATATTTTAATTATTAAAAAGTAGGTAAATATTTCGTAAAGGACCCGTTTGTACCTCGGTGTGAAATGACTTTTACCACATGTTTTTTCGAGTACATTCAACGTATCTGACCTTAAAATACACCGCAAGCCACTTTCTTCCGGAAAAGAAACAAGTGGAGGGATGTTGGAGACCTCGGAGTTTCCCACTAATGGAATTTTGTTTTGCAAATTCTTTTCTTTTCCAGGTTATTTCGCACGCTTTCAACGAATGTGACATCGAACTCACGCGTAAACGGCTCCTTTCTCCAGAAAAGGAAAGATTTGGCTGCGATTTCTAGCACGCCCTGCTATCATGTAACTACTATTTGCGATAAAGGACCCAAAATAGCTATTACATGGTAGCAAGGTGTGCTAGCAATAGTAGTCAAATCTTTCCTTTTCTAGGGAAAGGTGTCGTTTACGCGTGATTTCGATGTCACATTCGTTGAAAGCATGCGAAATAATCTGAAAAGGAAAAGAAACCCGTGAAACAAAACTATTAGTGAGAAACTCGGAGTTTCCCGGGAAACTCCGAGGTTCCCACCACCTCTCCACCCTTTTATTTTCCAGGAGAAAGTGGCTTGCGGCAGGTTTGGAAGTGAAATACGTTGAATGCACTCGATAAACCTGTGGGAAAAATTATTTCACACCGAAGTACGAACGGGTCTTTTACGAAATATTTACCCAAGATCGGGTAAAGCATGTGAATTGAAGGATCAATGAGACTGTTAAAGCAAGGGCTGAGTGTCTGGCGGAACAGAGAGAAAGAGACAGAAACAGTAGAGATCAAGAATCGGACGCTTGGAGAGCTGAGCGTCTGGCGAAACAGAGGGAAAGAGACAAAAGCAGGAGACATCATAAATCAGATGCTCATGTGAATACAGACGGAATGAAACAAGTTTCGTGTAAATTGGACCGCGGGTTACCGAGATACGCGGTTTTTTCGGGTACCTTTATAAATAGCCAAACCGGTGTATAATGCTTTGAAAGTAAGGTACCATTGAAATGTGAATACAAATGGAATAACACACGTTTCGCGTAAATCGGACCACGGATTCCTCAGATATGTTTGTTTTTCGGGTACCTTGAACTATTGGTGACCCAACGGGTGACAGGTAGTCTAGTCTTAGTATAAAATAGTATTCTGGCCAACTCAAAAAGACTAACACAAAGTCATAGCCGTGCGGCTAAGAAATCTACCTCATAGATACGTATTTTCAGGCTCACTTTCACAGCGAGGTGTCTTTGGAAACGTGTATTGTACGTAGCTTCAGGCAGACCAAAAGCATCATGAATGGAATTTGCTAAATGGAAACAGCGTGGATGTCTGTTTAAAAGAATTGTCGGAATCTTGGGTGTTGACGTAATCCGTCGACTGGTCACATGACTTTTAGCTGCTTTTAGAAGGTTACACTTTGTTGTAAGCGTACTATAGGTCTTCAGGCCCCAATCTCAATAATACAACTTTCTCTCTTCTTTGCCAAACACTTCACCCTCTGTCGAAACCAAAAGGAAAAATCAGAACAGTTATCGTAACAATTAATGATATCAATGATGTTATGTTGATTAACATCTAATCATTATATATCAGAATGGCCTGAAAAACCTATAAATTAAGCAGTTCTATGTATTTTTCTATTAAATGTGGTCCTGATTACAATCATCTTATTTTCTCTGCAGGATTACTCACAGTTTTATCTTGCTCAGTATACACCAGATACTACAGATGTTTGTTTACTATTTATCGCTATCTATTTGTCATCAGCAAAATGAATTTGCTATTTCCTTATCCATGATTTTACGTTCGATATGGCAAATTAGCCAAAAAATACTAGAATCGGAGCCAAGCATTGCATAAACGCATTGCAGATGTTTTACCTTCATTCATTCTCTACATACGGTGTTTAAACTCAGCCGAGGATACGGTCAGTCTCTCATCTCTCTGACAATGATAATATAAGAATTGTGGATTGACAGAACTTTTAGAACATCGGTTCTAGGTTCGGAGTTCAAATTGTAATGAGGTTGACTTTAGCATTCTTTATTCTGATGTAATTGTTTCTAGTATACGGTTTTCAGAAGGGAGTAATCGTTATCATCGACCCTAGTACCTGACCACTCTCTACAGAATTTGATTTCGGAGAAAGTCGATATAAGTACCAGTCGTGTACTTACTTAGGCTTAGAGCTCCACGCCTAGAGACGCAAGAGGCAGTCAAAGTGTGCCAGTAATCGCAGTTCCTCGCTACACTCAATGCATCATTCTATGTTCTGTCAATCAGCTGCATGTCCCTGTAGACAGTGTGGTGCCAATTGATGTTTGGGCGTCCTCTCCGTCTCTTTTCCACTGAAAGATTTGGTTGGCGAGCCTTTCACATGGGATTCGTATTACGCGATTCAACCAGCATATATATATATATATATATATATATATATATATATATATACGACGGGCTTCTTTCAGTTTCCATCTACCAGATCCACTCACTAGGCTATAGTAGAAGACTGAACCCAGAAGTACATGGTTGGGAAGCAAGTTCCTTACAACACAGTCACGCTGCTGATATATATATATATATTATATATATATATATATATATATAGATATATATATATATATATATATATATATATATCGGAGTAAACACATAATGTGAAACAAGGTGGAAAAAAGAGTACTCAAATACCAGAGGTAGAGTAATATGCTTTATTTAAAAGCAGCAGAAATTTAACAAAATTTGTTAAATTTCTGTTGCTTTTAAATAAAGTATATATACTCACACATAAACATTATTAATATCACATACTTAAAGTATGTGTGTTAAGATCCCTTTATAGACGTATAGTATTAAAAAACATATTTAAATGTTAGGTGAAATGAAATCGACCCAGACGTGACACCGAAGTGGGCAGATACAACATTTCGCCGTATTTCCAGCTTATTAATGCTGCCCACTGCATCATATCTATCTATCTATCTATCTATCTATCTATCTATCTATCTATCTATCTATCTATCTATCTTCTATCTATCTATCTATCTATCTATCTATCTATCTATCTATCTATCTATCTATCTATCTATCTATCTATCTAGCTAGCTAGCTAGCTATCTATCTACTAGACAGATGGAGAGATAGAGGGATGGATGGATGGATGGATAGATAGATAGATAGATAGATAGATAGATAGATAGATAGATAGATAGATAGATAGATAGATAGATAGATAGATAGCAAGAGAGATAGATGGTATCAAAAGGTTCCCGGACTAGTTATGCGGGTGCGAGAGCGATACCATGCTATTTTTGACGAGAAACTCACGAGTGAGAAGGGCTCGGTGACAGAATACATTGCCGTCGTGAAGAATCCAATTCCTCGCACTCCACAGATTCAGTTGCTTTCGCCGAATGTCGTCCTTCAAACGCTTCAAAGCGGCTCAGCAGAACTCTCGATTAGTGCTCTGATCTTAAGGGACGAATTCTTGATGCACGATACCGCCGGATATCAAAAAACAAAAAAAAAGTGATTAGTATGCTTTTGATTGAGCTGCGGCTCCGAAGTGACATCATCGGTCGTGGAAATCAAGGCCTCTTCCATTTTGATGACTGCTGCTTTGTTTCGTGGTCGTCCCCGTAGACCCAAGGTCGCTGACGTAGACCATGACAAACTTCCACGTGTTGCTCTTTCTGCTCTGTGACACGCCGCATGTTCAATTCAGACATTAGAATTGCCTGCACGAACTCATACGACAGACCAACAGCGTCTGCAATGTCGTTGATTGTCTTCCGACGATTTTCATACACAAGCTGATGAATTTTTCTTCAGACTTCTGGAGGTGACACTCGTGGCAGGTGTTCCAGATCGCTCATCGTCTTCCAGGGACGTTCTTCTGCTTTCGAAACACCTGTACCACCCGAAACATTGCGTATGACCCGTTGTCACGTCGCTGTAAGCTTGCCGAAGCATACTCAATGACTCTGAAGCACACTTCCCCAGTTTAACGCAAAATTTCACGTTGGCTCTTTGTTTCTGTCCACGACAAAATCGCAGACTACAACATACACGTGATTGCAAAAGCACAAATTCCACAACTTGCGAAGTAAGCACCCAGATGTCACTCAGCTCACTGCCTCATAAAGATCACTGTCATCTTCTGTTAGGGCACTACAGAACTAGTCCGTTAACTTTTTGATACCACCTCGTATCTATCTATCTGTCTGTGTACCTGTCTGTCAGCCTGTTTGTCTATCTATATACACGGTAGAACCTCGGTTTGCGAACGCTTCTCATCACGAACAAATAGGTTTACGAACAATCTTTTGAACATAAAACGTCTCGGGTGACGAACGGTGTCTCGAGTAACAAACACGCAAGTCGACAACAGTGATTAGCGACAAGCTGCGAGTATCAGCGAGAGAACGTTAGTTGTTATCTAGCTTTGGTTCAATGCACATCCCTGCTCGAATTCTCCGTGTCATCTCCTGAATTTCCAATAAGAAAAATAGTTTCGGTTTACGAATATTCTGGCTGACGAACCACCTTTAATAACGAATTAAATGCGTAAATCGAGTTTCCACTATGTATACACTATATGTGTATGTGTGTTTGTGTGTGTGTATATGTGTATGTGGGTGTGTGTGCCTGTGTGAGTGTATGTGTTTGTGTGTATGTGTGCGATGCGTGTATGTATGTATGCATGCATACATGCATATATGTATGAATGAATGTATAGTTAATTTGCTTTGCTAGGTACAGGCATGGTTGATGGGTTAATAATTTCGCTTTGCAATTGCTATTCAGGAATGTGTCTTCTGCTAGCGGCAGTTTGGGGCCCCAGCTGGTTACTGCTACGCGAAATTGGAATTTGACTCGGATTACGATATCTTTGAAGGATCCAAGAATTGATTACAATTTAAAATGAACTGATGTAAAGTGAAACTTGATTTAATAATTACGAATTTGCCTTTAGTAGAAACAAATGACCGAGTGAATTAGTTGTTTAGAGGTCACGATTTAAAAGCTGCTGCAGATATTTAATTGCATATTCTGGGGCAAACTCTTTTAACCAACATACTCTCAACTATGACCTGGATTAGCTACCAAATCATTTAGAAGTGTATACTGTAATACTGTGACACTCTCTCGAGTTAGAAGATTTATTTCACATATATTTTCTATTTTAATAAAAGCGAAATTCTGTCTGTCCGTCTGGGACCCCTGTATCTCGGTCCACATAAACATATTATAACATTTTGGAATCAGAATGATCCCGGGATTGAAAATCTGCCCTTCATTTGGTTCTTGAACATACATCATTGGGATCTGCTTTAAAAGCATTTGGGTTGCTATTTCCAACAGGTAAAACTTGGCTGATGCACACCATCTTAGTTGGTGTTTGTCAGATGATGTCAGAGATCAAGAAGGATGCTTCGTTAATTTTACGTCGAGATAAGAACTTTGAGACAAATTGGCCAACAGCTGGAATTCAACTTGGGACTGGAACAATAGAATGATTGCATTACGGAATTAATTCTCATCCGTCCTTAATCTCTGATCTAACACCACTGGGGCATATAGTCATTATAGACGTATTATAGTCATACTATTTAACTTCCTTTAGTTTGGGGCCGCAGGACCAATAAGCCCTCCGCAGGAGCTAGCTTAAAAGTCCGCACAGTGAGACTTTTAAGCTTGTATTTCATAAAACCAGATCTAAGCAAAGGAGGCTTAAATAGTTTTAAAGCTGCTTTATACGAAAACAGAAAGCAAATGAACCTCATAACCTATTATCTTACATACTAAGGGAGAGTTTACGCGAAAAAAGCAAAAGACGAAGACGGGTGGTGTACAAAACAAACAGATGTATTAGTATAACGCTCAGGAATAGAAAAAGTCTTGTACGTTTCGAGCCTACGCTCTTCTACAGAAAGGGACACAGAAAACAAGGAGAGAAACAAGGAGAGAAAAAAATGTGTGTAGTGGCTAGCGATCTATCATGGCGTCTTGCATATTAACATGGATCAAATACATTTAGTCGTAACGATATTAGCTTCATTAGTGAAATTGATACGTACATTGTTACTACTGTCATACATTATGTTTTCTTTGTTATACATTGAATTGTATAGGAAAAATATGAGAGATAAGTAGAATAACCACCGCCCGTCCATTGATTAAACATATGCCTCAAACTGACTTTACTTCTAAAGATATATTGCATTAAATAATCAATAATATAATTGTTTTCTCTATTGAATAATAATGATTTCTAAATGCAAATTGATAAACATCACTAAAGGAAATGAGCAATAAAGTGATAAAGAAGTAGAAGGATTAAGGATTAACAGTATACATACTTGAAATGTGCAATTGAGTGCTATTAAGTACTTGGAAAATGGTATCCTATTTTTAACCCTTTCTTCATACTTCGGTACTCGAATCATCTTCGTTTTCATCTTTTTTATCCTGGCCGAGCTAACATTTGCACAAATTAATAAATATTATGTTTATTGATTTCTATATTGGAAAAAAGCCTTTTAAGGCTTAGTTCAGGATGCATGGGAAATTCGTTAATGAGGATACTAAGACATGTCGAAATCCGTGTGTCTCGCGATTCACCGACGTTCAGAGCGAAGCCTTATGTTTGTAACACGCAAGTGCCGTTCCACATTTACATATACATTGTAAATGTTATACACTCTAGAATCTTAATATATGGTCGCTTCGGGTGCAATATTTAGATAATAAGTGATATTAGTGGCAACATATGTAACTTAAAGAAACATAGCCTTCACAACCCGCAAAGGTGTATTATTTATTGGGATGTATCAAGTTTTCACACATTGCTTTCCTTATCAACTTTAAGTGCCTATATAAACTGATGAAATGATTATCAATTTTCGAAAGAAAAGTATTTATTACACTATAAATAAAATTAAATAAAAGTTCAACTAGTCAAAAAAAAAAAAAGAAAAATGAAGACAAGTTTCCTGTGTTAACTCTTTATTATAACAGTACACATACGTGCACATACACGTACTTACACACACATGCACATACACACACAACACACACACATACACACATACACTCACTCCCACTATCTCTCTCTTTCACATATACATAAACACTTATCTCTATGATTCTATCGTTCATACTATGTGAATGTGTATAACATTCATTCATTGTCTTCCACCGACCCTCATGTATGCACTCATCCAGCACCTGTTATGTTAACACTCTCTGTGTCACACTTTTACACCCCACACTCTCTCTTACTCTGTTCTGTATCCTTCTCTTTTCTCTCTTTCTCTCCTCTATACTATGTAAAATGTGACCGGAGAAATCTACTAATCAGCTAACCAACATTTGTATCGGATTATGTATGTATGTATATATCTCTATCTATCTATCTATCTATCTATCTATCTATCTATCTATCTATCTATCTATCTATCTATCTATCTATCTATCTATCTATCTATCTATCTATCTATCTATCTATCTATATATATATATATATATATATATATTATATATATATATATATATATATATATATATATATATATATATATATATATATATATATATATATATATACATATATACGAGCAAAACACCCCCTGTCCAATGGATGGTGGTGAGTTGTCAAACATTTAAACCAAATTTTCTAAAAACAACTTGTCCGAGTGTCCCATAGGCCTCCCCTTTGAAAAACACTGATTTAACCTAATTTTGAGACACCAGCAAAAGAAATAAAGATAGATTTTTTTAATTCTATTCCAAAGAAAAACGATTTTATTCACACAAATACGCAACCGAAGAGTTTAAAGTACCAGTAAGAACATCGCAGCAGCTGATGTACTTGCGCGTACAAATGCATGTTCTCATGGCTTTATCGATCGCATTCTCACCTGGAATCGATTTTTGTAATTTTTTCGAGACTTATACACGCCCTGATACCGTCGGTATCTACATATCAAATTTGAGTGCAATCGGATGGAGGATGCCCGAGATCCTAGAAGACACACACACACAGAATTTATATAATTTACACTCACGGAATTTATATAATAGATATGTGTGTGTATGTATGTACATATATATATATATATATATATATATATATATAGGTGTATGTATGTGTGTTTATGAATGTGCGTGTGCTTGTGTGCTTGTGTGTGTGTGGTTTCTTCAAATTTTATTTTGTCATGTCTCACACAGAGAAACTCAATTTACCCAAACTTTTACCGCAAAATTAAGAGAGAGATTATGCTAGCGGCGTGCTGTTATTTTGATCATCAGAAAGATGATATGCAACTTTCTTGTTGGCTCGGTGTAATGAGTTTATATAAGCTATATATTATAAGTCTTCTTTGCATTGAGAATCAAATCTACTTTGGCTGCGTCATTCTCAAGCGATATTAACAACTGTTGCGCATCACACAGTTGATGAGGTATCGAACTCAAAACCAAGTCATATCAAATGTAATATTTCGGAGACCTCCAGTCCCCAATAGGGGCCGAACACTACTCATCTACATTGATGTCATTAGCACTGACATACGGCATGAAATTCAAGATCCACTAAAGTTAATCCGTAAGGTGGGGGACAGAAATTCTTGCCGCAGTATTGTGAGATGCACTTCGCTTGCTGCCGCTTCAAGGAGAAGGAAGAAGAAGTAACAGCAGCAACATGATAATAGCCCTTCCAACCGTGACACGCCCGTCTTTTCAAACATATTTGATCTCAGATTACATTTTTCAATATGACTTTCTTTCTTTTAAAGGCAGAGCTTTCGGATAGAATTCAAGAGAGATTGTTTGCCCTGCGTAGCATATTCTGCACTTATTTAAGGGTTCATTTGTTTATCACACTGCATAATATGTTTCTTTATTAGCCGCACAGGGCTGAACACAGAGGGGACAAATTACAAAGTAGAGCTTTTCTTTATGGGGAGAAAAAAAGGGGGAGAAAGGTTTTCGATCAAAAGGGATCGTAAAAAAAAAAAAAAACGATCTATAGGTATCGTGTATCACAGAAATGACATGATGTAAAGTATAAACGGAAAATTATTTCTAACATAGGCATAAGATATTTTATTGGAGGTGGGAGAAAAGCATCTGAACTTAATTAGTACATTATTTTATTGAATCTGTAGTAATAAAAAGATAAAATTTGACTTCAGCGGGTTTTGAACCAGCGGCAGCCCTAAAAAAAAACACTCAGAAGGATTTTTGCCTAACACTCTAACAATTCTACAAATCTAGCGCCCTGTTCACCTGTCAGTGATATATAAAAATTATAAGAATTAGTTAATGGATGCAGCCCGAATTAAAGCCGAAGAAGCCAACAAAGTGTGAAATCATAATGTTCCAGTTTGTAGGCCTCTCAAGCTATAGACGTAATAATTACTGTACGAAAATATAAAATGCATATAATCTTTCTTACATAAAATTAATTTCATAAAATCTTTATAATGTTTTAGTCTGCAGCGAAGGACAGTGCCTATGACGCAACTATTTTTTTGCAACGTGTTTCTAGTAGAGTATATTATGTAACCATTGGTAGATACAGCTCACTATGGAATGATTGCAATATATATCATCATCAGAAGAAACACCACCGTATATGCATACATAAATACATACATACACAATATACACACACATATATATATGCATACATCTACATATTTGTACACACACACATATGTATGCATGCATATATGCATGTATGTATGTATGTATGTATGTATGTATTTATGTATGTATGTATTTATGTATGTATGTATGTATGTATGTATCTATATATCTATCTATCTATATATCTATCTGTATATATCAAATGGATGTCTTATAAAACTATTCTTCACATACAATAACAGCCATACCAACAATCCAACATATCTCCATCATCAGCTGCCCCATGGGTATCACTATCGTTTAGACACCTGGTATATATATATATATATATATATATATATATATATATATATATATATCAGTATTCGTATGCGCGTGGGCGTCAACACAGGAACACAGTCTCACAAAATGAATGTACACACACACACGCATACATACATACATACACACATACATACATACATACATACATACATACATATATATATATATATATATATAGATTCAGATGAATATGGTACTTAAGTTGAGGCACCAGAATTTAGTACGTTATTATCCATACAATTCCAAAGTTAGTGATTAAAATCAAAATAAGCAAAATGCTTATTTTGATATATATATATATATATATATATATATATATTATATATATATATATATATATATATATATATATTAGGCATATGTGTATGAACGTGTATACCTATGTGTATCTACGAGCCTGGACAGAGATAAGTAGATGGATAAAGAGGGGATAGATGAATGAGGGAGAGAGAATGAGAGGGAGATAGAAACAGGAGAAACCAATGAGTCGAAAGGAATTAATAACGAAACAATGAGAAAAAGACAGATATATATATATATATATATATATATATACACCCACACACAAACACATATATAGGATGTGGAGTAGAGCAAAAACGAATGTAAAAAACATATCTAATGTAAAGATGAAAGCAATATGAAACAGTCTTCATTGACTATTATTATTATTATTTTATATTATTATTATTATTATTATTATTATTATTATTATTATTTATTATTATTATGTTCATTTAAAAACCACTTAGGTGATTGCAAATTATTGAGCTGATGTTGTTATTGATCTTTTCGCAACAGGAACTAAGTGACACACTCTACAGGAAACGAAAAGGGTAGTGGTGGTAGCAATGATGGTGGTAGTGGTGTTGTTAATAGTGGTGGTGGTGGTGGTGGCGGGTATTGTATCGTTGAGTGTGGAGAAGAGTATCAGGTATGAAAGGAGGTTGGTGGAGAGGTGAGAAAAGGGTGGATTGTTCAGGTTGATAAAACAATATGAGTTCTGTCTCAGAAAAATTTCTTATGAAATGAGTATTGATTCTCGGCCCTTGCGTCGTAAATTGGTGCTTAGCTTCCGGTAAGCTGAGCGCCGGCACTTCAGGTTCAATTTCATGATAAAAACACTTTACTGTACTTCATTTTCTTGTTCATTACTGTCTGTACATTTTCAAATGTAGTTTAGATGTCGTACTATGTTGAGCTTTACCGAGCGGATTTCAGTTTCTGACTTCTAAAGCACTGGATGTATATAAGTATTAACCTTCTATAATCAGTGATGGAGAACGCACATCCTCAATAAGGCAACGACTACTTCAGAATGATTTAGCCTTCCTTAAGAATCAGGAAGTATTTCGTCCCCAACAATTATTAAGTTGCTGCTGCATAGCTTAGTTGAAACCCACAATGGAGTACTGCTACTGCATCGTGGGGCAAAAACGTTACAGCACACACACACACACACACACACACACACACACACATATGCATACACACACACATGCATACACACACACACACACACACACAAACAAACATATACATTCATTCACACAAAAATAACCCAGAGCATTATGGAATTAAAAAACAAACTGAATCTCCGATGTGCGCCGGTGTTGTTTAGCCCTTTCTTAGCTATCAACAAGCTGATATAACCAAAGGAACCTGCAGCATTACTATTCAGTCTGTCCCTTTGTAAGACGGTTAAGCAGAATTCGAAAAAGAGGTTTGGTAGTTATTTCTATCATGCAGTATTCTACCACGTTGTAGCATAGTGATGAACCACCGTTCTACAACAGCTTCGGTTTCGATTTCTTCTAGAGTATTTAATTGCATTGGTATCTTTTGTTTGCAATTCCCAGTGGTTATATAGAAAAGTCCAATTTTCTATGTTTACTTTTGTTGTCCAAGACATAATCTTGTTTACTTTTGTTGTCCAAGACATAATCAAGGACTTCAAGAGCGGCTGCTTGTGGGGATCCCTGAATGCGAAGACCTAATTTCACCGCTGAATCCATCAAAACCAAGAAAAGTTAAGTTGAAAACAAGGATGTAGATCCACGAATCAATCTTTCTAAAAGTAAAACTAACAATAAAGAATATCTTACACAGCGAGAACTATGCTACAACTCTATTACCTTTTGGAAAATGATTATGATATGTGGTAGAGAGAAGTGTGAAAAAAGAGAAAAGTTGCTGAAGTAAAAGTGAACAATGTCTTTGCTTTAACAACTATAACTGTGTCCGATGATAGTCATAGCGTCCAAACTCATTGAAACCAGTGGTGTAGAGTACCTTCTGAATACAATTCTGTCTCTCTCTCACACACACATATATGCATGTATATATATATATATATATACATACTTACATACAAACATATACATATGTAATTCTACATATATGTATGTATATATATATATGTATATGTATGTACATTTATATGAATGTATATCTATCTATATCTATATCTATCTATCTATCTATCTATCTATCTATCTATCTATCATCTATCTATCTAATCTATTATCTATCTAATCTATCTATCTATCTATCTATCTATCTATCTATATATATATATATATATTATATATATATATATAATAATATAATATAGATATATATAATATATATATATATACCGGAGTAAAAACACATAAATGTGAAACAAGGTGGAAAAAGAGTACTCAAATACCAGTGGTAGAGTAATATGCTAGAAACTGTCCGACGAACGGCAACGTGAAACTCAGAGTAACAGGTTTTGTTGAATTTTCTGCTGCTTTAAATAAAGTATATATATATTATATATATATATATATATATATGTATGTATGTGTATGTATATATATATATGCGTGTGTGTGTGTATATATATATATAAGTATGTAAGTATGTATGTGTGTATGTATGCATAACTTGGTTTGGATAGCTGGTGCCAAGCTATATCGACATTTGCTTTTCCCTCGGATAACATCAGTAGCGCAGAAAGCAAAGGCTGGTATGCCTGGGCAACTGCTGGTCTTCCATAAACAACCTTGTCCGGACTTGTGCCTCCGGGAGTAACTTTCTAGTTGCAATCCCATGGTCATTCATGGCCGAAAGGGGTCATTACTCTTTATGTATGTATATATATATGTATATATATGATGTATATATATATATATATATATATTATTATATATAATATATATATATATATATATATATATATATTATATATAATATCATATTTATATATATATATTAATTCATTTTTCGTTTGAAAGTCAACAAAGTTATTGAGATGTATTGAAAGGTACAGATAAGAAAATAATCTATTCATAAACGCAGGATAATGCTAATAATATAGCATGAACAGGATAAACTATCCATATTTTTGCAGAAAAATCTGTTGGCGGCCATCCATGAAACTCGAACTCACATCCCAGTGATTACGTGTCAAGTGCTTTACCATTAAGCTAAACTGCTCAATATTTCATTTTGTTTGCAATAACCTGCTCTTTTCGTCAAACTATCGTGTCTCCAGCTGCTTCAGATGAAAATTGTCAAAGTGCAGTACAACGGCTCAGCATTTCTCAAAAGTGTAGTAAGCCCCACATAAGACAGTTTTTGCAAAAATATCTCTAACTGAAAATATCATACATGCATGGAGTTACGGTTTTATCCAACCAACA
>NC_043007.1:68980473-68997973 GCF_006345805.1 Octopus sinensis | reverse complement strand
ATACGTATATATATATGTGTGTGTGTGTGTATATATATGCACGAATTTTTATGTACATTTTGATAGATATATATTTCTATCTATCAAAATATACAGCATATTTTCCAAATGTTCTGATGCATATGTATGCTGGATTCAAGTATCATGTATGTTTATAAACACGCTACGTACACATACACAAGCTTTTAGAAGCCTACTATCTTGTGTGTATGGGGAAACGTGACTGACATATCTTTATAATGAATATAAATGTATATGTGTGCATGTGTTCGCAAGGTTGTATGCGCGTATGTTACAAGCAAAAAATATATAAACACACGCACATACACATATATATGAGTATACACACACAAACATATGTGTATGGATATATGTATATTTATACACATATACACACGCATATATAAAACATACTTGCATACTTATGCACTTATATGCGGACCTGCAAACACGCTTTTTTAATGTTGTTGAGTGCACATGCAGCAGCATGCCTTGTACATTCCCCTACGTCTTTCACCCTCACACAGGCCACGCCCTCACTCACGCAAACGTGCTGATGTATGCATATGTATATATATGCTATATTTAAATATGCATGTACACAAATATATTCTTTAATTCTTTAATTCTTTTGTTCTTTCAGTTGTCTCCGTCATTTGACTGCAGCTATACTTGAGCACCATCTTGAAGGATTTTTGCCCAAGAAATTGGCCCCCCAGTACTTTTTCTATGTAAGCCTAGAAGTTATTCTGTTTCTTTTGCTAAAATACAGGGACATAAAGACACCAGCATCGGTTGCCAAGCGATAACGGGGAGACACACATACACATACACACACACACACAACACACACATACACACACACACACACCACGCATATATATATATATATGCTTATGAAGGGATTCTTTCAATTTCCGTCTACCAAATCCATTCACAAGGTCTTGGTCGGCCTGAGGCTATAGCAGAAGATACTTGCCGAAGGGGCCACGCAGTGGGACTGAACCCGGAAACATGTGATTGGGAAGCAAGTTTCTTACCACACAGCCACGCATTTTTTAAAAATATTACACAAAAGAACATACGAAACGCTAAAATGTCAACCAAAAATCACAGAGAAAAATATTCAAAAATGTATAAAAATTATATAAAAATATGAAATAAATATGATTCGGAATGAAAACTGAAAAGGTAAGAATAAATAAATAAATAAATAAATTAGTGTAAGAAAAAAGTAAAAACGAATACAAAAGAACTGAAAAATTGAAGCGTGATTGAGAAAGGAAAAGGAGAGAGATAAAGAATGAGTGAGTGAAAGAGAGAGAGATAGAAAGAGAGAGGGCGAGAGAGAAACGAGAAATAGAAGAGAACGAAACGTGAGACATTAAGACGGAGACATAAAGCTGAAGAGTGAGGGAGAGGGTGAGACAAAGAAAGGGAGAAGGAAAGATGTATATGCAAGGAACAACGGCGTCGAGAGTGAGCTATGAAGGGAGAGTTGTGGGTACAGAAAGAGGGGGTGGAGAGAGAGAGAGAGAGAGAGAGAGAGAGAGAGAGAGAGTGAATCAGAAATATATTCAGATGTGGAAGGGGAGTGTAATACTAGAAAGGCGTACAGAGATGGTCTGTGTGAAGCCTAGGGTTTGGTTATAACATGGATGTGAAGAAATGGTTTGTGTGTGTGGGTGTATGTAAGTGTGTGTGTGCATGTGTGTTCGTGTGAGTAAGTGAAAAGCTTTGCTATTTCAGAACATTTAGGTCATATCGATTTCTGAATACTTACTTGCATAGTACATATACACCAACATATATGTATGTATGTATGTATGTATGTATGTATGTATGTATGTATGTATGTATGTATGTATGTTGTATGTATGTATGTATATATATATATATTATATATATATATATATATATATATATATATAATATATATATATATATAGTGAGAATTTACAAAAGAACAAAAGACGAAGACGGGTGTGTAAACAATAAACAGATGTATTAGTTTAACGCTCGGGAAGTGAGAAAGTCTTTTACGTTTCGAGCCTATGCTCTTCGACAGAAAGGAACACAGAAATAAACAGGGAGAGAAAATAGAAAAAGGTTTAGTGCCCGTGATTACCCCTATACATATATATATATATATATATATATATATATATATATATATTATATATATATATATATATATATATATTAAACAAGATTCAGTTGAATAAGGTACTTTAATTTGAGGCACACAAGTTTTTTATAATGATATAATGTAATCAATTATCGATTCAAAAAATTGTGAGAAACGGAGGTATAGATTGACACCTGTCCTTCAATTGCTATTAGGTTGTTCCGAAAATAATGGCCAATTTCAGAACAATTTTATTCTGGACAAATTAACAATGCAAATGTTTTGATTAGCCAAAGTATGAGCCATGAGCATCTATGTATCTCTGCCATCGATCAATGAGATTATTTATGTTGATAAAATCGTATTGGCTTTGATGCTAAGAAATCTTTGAAAGCTGATTCCACCTATGGTCTGGACCTGAAATGTTTAAATGCTTTAAAAAATGGTCGTAAGTGGGTGAAAGATCAGAAGAATATGGAGGATGTGGTAAAGTCTCGTATCACAAGTCTGTTTCTGCAGTGTCATTCTTGTAACATATGGTTTGCAATATCGTGGAGCAGAATTGGGCCACACCGACTCACCAATGCAGGTTTCATTTTTTGCAAGTGAGCATGCATTTCAGCGTGTTGATTGCAGTAAACCTCCGCTGTAATCCTCTTATTGTCTTCCAGAAAACCGTAGTGGACAACACCAATTGCAGACCACCAGACTGTCACCATAATCTTTTGCTGATGCAACTTTGGTTTTGGGAAATGTTTGGAGGACTCATCACGATCAAGTCATTGACCTGATCGTTTACGGTTATCATAAAGGACGTACTTTTCGTCATAAGAGACTATTCGATAAAAAAAAAATCATTGGTGTTTCGCACACTTCAAAACGCTGAACTTTTTCATTTTCATTGAACTCATGTGGTACCCATTTATCGAGGTTGTTCCCCTTACCAATCTTCTGCATATTGCATGAGACCGTTGCAATACCAACACCAAGTGCCTGAGACATTTCTCTGACACTTTGACGTGGGATTTTTCAACAATTGATTTTCAATTGTTCATTGTCAAGACTGCATGGCCGTCCTCTACTTTCTTCACCTTCAAGGCTACGGAGAATATGTCTCATATATATATAATATATATATATATAATATATATATATATATATATATATACATCTATCTATACACAAACACACAGACGCACACACACACACACACACACACCACACACACACACACACACACACATATATTCATAGATATATGTATGTATGTACAAATATATGCTTGTATATATGCACACGCATTCACATGTATATGAATACGGATATATCTAGCTATAGATGCCTTCCCTTGACTATGCTTCGATAGAAGTTTAGCTCCCTCCTCAGCGGGTGCTGTGATTACTGTCCTACCGCATTGTAGATGTTAACCTGCACCAAAACGGGAATATCTAAAGACCTGTGATAGACATAGGGAACGTTTCCAGCTCATATGATAGAACGTTTACAATATGTATGTGCTAATTCACTTCGTAACTCTTATTACATTGTCCGTATATATATATATATATATATATATATATATATATATATATATATATATATATATATAATAGATCTTAATTCGTCTAGTCGGGGTATATATCCATTTAGAAATCTGTACGGCTAGTTCGCTGGGTATATGATCAATTGTAAAATATATGATAAAAATGAATATCGAATTTACTGGATAAACTACAAACACGCATAGATGTGTATGCGTGTATATGTATTTAAGAGTATATCCCAATAACCATAAATATATCGAACGAAATGATCTTGTTTTCTTTTGTATTCTAGATACTTTTTATATTGTAGAGTATATATGAGACAGCATTCATAACGATGCTTGATCACGCCTCACAGCATGTCGCTGGGATGTTAATATTTTTCTCTATCTTTCTCGCATCTTTTAATTTTTTTACAGCTTTCACTCCTTTCATGTTTTTCGGTTCTTTTCCACCCTCCATAACCAACCCCACCTGTTATTTTCCGACATATGCTCTTTCTTAGCAATACACACCACACAAATATTCTGAAATTCTAAAACGCTTCGCACATTGCAGCATCCCATCTATTATACTTCACCTCAGTTTTCCTTACTTATTCTTATTAGTTTGTACTTGTGATTTTTGCGAATACTGTTGTAGTGCTATCTTCAGTTGATAAACAAGATCTGAGCTGCCAGAAGACCAACGTTTTGAACACTAGTCTAAATGGAATTACGACGTGTAGCAAAACAATTTTTTATTGCACAGATGAAGACACACATAAAGATATGTTTACTTCCAAAAATTGTGAATATACTTTTTTCTAAATCATATAAGATAAAGATCTTAGAATTTGGAAATACCTTATACTTACCTTTAGAATGAGAGCATGAAGTATCTTCGTACCTTATTCAGTTTGATCTTTGAACTTTCACCTCTCCTGATATCAGTATTTTGTGGCACGTAGACGCTGGGTCGTGGAAGACGCACACTCTGATTTGGAAGATGAAATTCATGGAAAACAATTTTTTAATACTTACCACGATCGGGCAGTGCCCAGCGAGCACACACTAAGTGCTTGTATTAGATAAAATTGGCAGGTAAACCATCGAAGTGCTCATGCCCGTCGTTGAGCAAAATCAACAAACAATTGCTAGACAGTATTGCATTACTTCAAACACAATTTTACGCTTATGTCGCCTTCATACACCTGCCATAGATGGAGATAATTCCCTGAGTGAAAATGGCTTGAGACTCCAGTGACGGTTTTGGTAGCAAATAAACAAAACTCTAGACACTGGAAAGTGGAATAAAATAAAATAAAATAAAATAAAACTCTGTTTCGTAATTTCTCAATAGAAAGCTCTACTGCACCACTGCCATTAGTTAACAAACAAGTCAGCAGCAGGGGTGTTGTGGCTACAGTAGAGTTAAAAAATACAAACTATTTTACGTTTACTGATTAGTGATATTTACGTCAACAATGTTAGTTAAATGAAATGTTTTATAGTATAGAAAATACTTGCGATGGCAAAGTATGGAAAAAAACAGTCTTGGCAGGGAGCTGATTTCAGTTAACTCTAAGAAAACCACAGTTAATAGATTATATAAAAAACAACAACGACAAGAAGACTTCTTAACTAGCATCATGGTAGGTGTTTGGCAATTTTCAAGGTATTTATTTACGAAAAAATTAGACTTGCATGTCTCAAAACTGTACTCAGTTCTTATTGACAATAACATTATTTGGAGTTGAACACAATACTATAAAGACACTATTGTTGCAAAAAGATTTTACGTCATTATTACCGCCGCCTTAGCGAAGGCGGAGGTATTGTTTTCAGTCGTATTTGTTTGTTTGTTTGTTTGTCCGTGGACAATTATCGTAAGAACCGCTGGATAGATTCGGGTGAAACTTTCAGGGATGTTTGGCCTCGTGACTGGCGCGAACTGATTAGATTTTGGAAGTGATCCGATACAGGACTAGGATACTGAATTATTTTTCCTGTTTTGTACTTAATTTTTGAGAGCGTTCGCGTTCAATTTTCGTGTTCTCGTTTGTGAGAGCATTCGTGTTTATTTGAGCTATTCTCATTTTAAAAATCATCACCGGCTAATCGTCGAGAGGACGGTGGTGTTGCCATGGCAGAGGTTTGCGCTCTCTGAGTGCTCTTGTTATAATTGCTTTGACTGTACTGAGAAAATGGTAAAGTCGAAAATTGTCCACAAAAACAATGAGAATTCAAGAAAAACCCTTACAATATACACTTCAGAACCACGCTAATAGCTCAGGAGTGAAATTTAGGATTTATTGGTTTTCTGTGAATCGATTTTGATAAAACTTTTCCCAGCTGGTTTGTACACTATGGCAACACCATTATTATAGTTCTATATTTAAGAGATAAGGAATTACGTACATTATTTACATTTAATGGTTATGTGTCCTCATCTTGTTTGTTGTTAACACAACGTTTCGGTTGATATACCCTCCAGCATTTATCAGGTGTCTTGAGGAAATTTCGAACGTGGGTTGTCATTCCTAAGGTATTTTTCGATGTTGTTGCTATTATAATAATAATAATAATAATAATAATAATAATTATTATTATTATTATTCAGGTCACTGCCTGGAATCGAACTCGGAATCTTGGGATCAGTAGGCAGTGCTCTTAACCACTACGCCATATTACAATGTATAATTTTTATTTTTATTTTTAATTTTTAACGTTTAATTTATTGCTTAATTTAACGCCCTTTTTTAAAGGGATGTAAAATTAGATTTGAAAAAGGACATGCAGATGTGTTGAATTAATTGTAAATCTGATGATTGCATATATATATTTATATATGTATAAATATATATGTATACATTTGTGTGTATGTGATATATATTGTAATCTTCCAATACTGAAGCACGTGTAGTTACGTCATAATTAATAAATTTAAGTGTTAACTTAAGTAGGATATAATTAAAGAAGTATATTATGTACCCCGCTGATATACTGGCTATATCCTTTAAAGTATTATTTCGTGATGTGCAAATGGATACCATGAGTTTACTTTCAGATATTCTCATTAGGTTATTTAGTTTTTGTATTATCTGAAATAGAATACCCGCATATCTATTAATCCCCCAAAACTGAATTATTATAGACTTTTATTGGATACTTTGTATATTTCTAGATATATATATAAATATATGATAAAGAAGACTCCAAGGCACGATATGCAGATGCATGTAATGCTGAAGGGTTGTACCTGATTGATTTGGAAATTCGTTTTCCCAAATTATATATATATATATATATATATATATATATATATAGAGAGAGAGAGAGAGAGAGAGAGAGAGAGTTAATCCAAACATGAAAACACAAAGAGAAAACACAAAAACGCGAGGACGTGGAACAAATATAGTATTATTGGACGCTCAGGAAGGAAGGGAAGAAGGAGGGTTTAACGTTTCGAGCGGAGCTCTTCGTCGGAAACATAGAAGGAAAGATCCAGAGAAGGGAAGACAGAGGAAAAAAAATCGCGAACTGTACACACGCGGTCATATACATATGTATATATACATACATATATACATAGGCGCATACATGCACATATACATGTGTGTGCATGTGTGCGCGTGCTCGTTTGAATGCCATTAATAAGTCTTTCTAATGACTGTATAAATGCATAAATGCAAAATGGTTGAAACGCGGAGAATGTGAAAATGGTAATATATTTTAGCCAATATCTTATCGAAATATTCCGAATATATCATTTCATCAATATTTATTTGAGGTCGATATTAAAGAAGCCGAAACACCAGATGGCAACTGTTGATTGTATTCACTTCAATTTAAAATAAAACTATCCAATTTAACCAATCATTACAGGCTTCCGATAACTTGGATCAATCAAGCTTTATGAGTTTTATACGTGGCTGGAAATTTCAATTCGATCACATCAAGTTTAAAATTGTTCAGTGATCACAAATCAGATTGATCAAAGCAGCAGATGTGAGTGCTGTTATGATAGCCTTGGACCATGGTAGTTGTTAATTTATTTCGTATCTAAAAAGATTTGTAAATCTGATTTTTATACAAGAATGGTTCGCGCAGTCGAACAAATACATTACTGATATATACATTGGTTGTTATACGTTGTATATTCAAGCGAGATTCGATCTCGCAACATTGAAGGAAGAATTAAAATGAGTGATGTTCGTTCGAAGGGTCTCTAGAGTAATGCTACTCGACAGGTTACGCTGCTCGGTGATCGAGTTTTTTTCGGATTGAGCCGCTACTTCACAACATCGAGACATATTACGGATATGTAATTAAAATGACGCAGAAAAGAATCACAAGGTGGATTTTTCAAGCCAAATCAACCAGTAGGAGACATAGGGATAAACCAAAAACGAAATGGTTGGATACTATCCATAGACTTATTTGGTCACGCTTGGGAATCGAGCCGGAAAGTGTAATGATGGTTGCTGTTGATAAGTACCTATGGAGGAGACTCTAACTATACGACTCGCGCAGGAATAAGTGGATGGAGAAAAGTGATGGATGAATGGCTTCTTATTTAGGAACAAGGCCAGGAATTTTGAGCGGAGTGTGTCAGTACTCGACTGGTACTTTATTTTTGTAGACTCCGAGAGAATTAAAAGCAAAGTATATTTCGGCGAGATTTTAATTCAAAACATAAAGTCAGAAGAAATATAGAAAAATACTTTTATCTGCAATCTAACGATTCTGCCAGGTGGCTGTCTTTAAAGCAAATTAAATTAGTACTAAAGTGTTACACTTCTTGTGATGGTTAACTTTGAAAGTATACGTTTGCCACCCGTGGGTAACATCAAGAAATTAGTCGTACAGACAATAATCATAATTCGACTTTGTGCTTCTATGATGAAATGAATACCGATTTTCAAAATAAAAATATATATTGCCTTTAAAAGATTAGATAAAACGAATTTCTTACTTGTTTAAGTCCTCCCATAATTAATAAGCACTTCCGGGAGGATGAAAGGTAATGTCAACCCCGATGGAAATTGAATTCAGAAGGTAAAGACAAACGAAATGCTACTAACGCTTCTTATTTCTTTATTGCCCACAAGGGGCTAAACATAGAGGGGACAAACAAGGACAGACAAAGGAATTAAGTCAATTACATCGATACCCAGTGCGTGACTGGTACTTAATTTATCGACCCCGAAATGATGAAAGGCAAAGTCGACCTCGGCGGAATTTGAACTCAGAACGTAACGGTAGACGAAATACCGGTAAGCATTTCGTCCAGCGAGCTAACGTTTCTGCCAGCTCACTCCCTTACTACCATTATATATTAAACCAACAATATATCTACCCTTTAATTCCTTATTGTCTTTTACATACTTCTTTCTGTATTTTTCCTTACCATTTAAAAAATTTTTGTTTTCTCTTAGTTCACCTGCCTCCCCTCCTACCCAACTCTATTCGTAAATTTGGAAGTACATACGCCAACATACGCTTCTACTACTTCATACTGTAACCACGCTCACGGTACACAATATACGTTCCTCTACTGAAAACCAGTAGTAGCCGCCACGATTCTGCCCCATCCTTTCTATGCTTTCTTCAAGGATATATATTTTTTCTCCTCCTTGACCAAAAACATTTCCCCACTCTCTTCCCTCCACGTTATTTTTTTTCTAATGCCACTCCACTTGCTAAATTCTGTGATTCGGCCAAAATAGCCCTATTGATTATTACCAGTCAAATGATCGTGCTTAAATTCGTCATTCTGTCTTGCTATCTTCATGCACACTTTTCCCCCCCTTGGTCAACAATATTTCCCCACCCTCTTCCTTCCACATTATCTTTTTTTTCAAATGCCACTCCCCTCGCTTATTTCTGTGATTCAGCCAAAACAGCTCTATTGATTACTACCGGTCAAATAACCTTGCTTAAATTCCTCATTCCTCTCACTCCCTTATATTTTCTTCTTTTTTCCTTCTTTTAATAATTATTTCTGTCTACATTTATATTCTCCTCTCCAACTATGATCTCTACACATTCTGATTGAATCTTCCATGCGTTAACATATACCTCCTTGTGACAATGTAAACTTTCATTCAATCAGGATATCCTTGGCCTGAAGAGTAGCCTGCGATATACACCTCGCTTGAATATTTACCACTTCTTAGGTTCCGCTCGCTGTGAAACATATGTAGCCCCGTTCTATATATATTGATGAGTCTGTGTATAAATGTGGAACGGCGCACGTGCGTGTATAAATGGGTGCTTATGTACGTGTTAACATATATGTGTATATAGGCGTATGTTGGGATATTGATGTGTGGTAGATGTTTTGCAAACTTGCACGTGCAAGTGCTACCAGTCGAAAGCTCCGCATACCGGAAGCCAGCAGGTGAGAATGAGTGCCGTTTTGGGACCTACCTCTCGATGGCATCACTGTGCACCGGTGCTCCTCACTGATATGAGGCCCCGCTTGCTAGTAATCAAATATAGCTCAATATTCTTATAGCCATTTCTCATCGTCTCTTTTTAGCCAGATCCAGTGGCTAGCCTTTTCCACTGAAGTTTGGGTACCGTTCATCGTGGTATTTACTTTACGATGAGTTAGACCTAACGATAACAACAGTCGCCTAACACTGTGTCCAACAAATCCTCTACGTCCGACTTCGATTGGAAAATGTTCCACTTTCCAGCCTGCATCTTCACTAGGGTATGTTAGGATATTGATGTGTGCTAATAGTTATTAAGTGTTATGATCCGAACAACATCCTGAACCCATTCCAGCCCAATATGTCTGCTTGACGACAATGATCGCCAAACCATCAAACAATTTATTACCAGTAGGTAATCTTTGGAGGAGCTGGTCAGACACTGACACACATTATAGTGTGTCTTATTTTAATTTATTGTATGCTTTATCTTTCCTTATTCTTAGTATTGCATTTTTCTCAATTACTTCCTGTTTGTAACTCAGTTTAACAATTTTTTCTTGCCATTCCGTTTAGATACGACTATCTAACATGCTCTAGTTAAGCTTAAGAGTGATACGTCAATTATATAACAAGAAACTGAGTTATATCACCCCAAGAGATGCTTCTGCACTGATGCGTACATTGGAATTCGTTGTATGGTTTCCCACTAACAAGAGAGCGGTGCTGAATGCGGCGAAACGATCGTTGTGATAAATAAAGTTTACAGTATATTCTGTCTTCCGTATCAACTTTTTATACTATACTCAACGTGCACTGTGGAATTCCTAACGTAGATCCAGTGACGATTGTGCAAATAACGTGGATGATGCCAGGTAGCCATAAGCAGAGAGCATATTTTGCGGTCACACTACTAGGGACATACCTAAAACGCAGTTTGAATTTGAAAATTTGAAAATTAAATCTAAACTTTAATAATAACTTATACACACACACACACACACTCGTACATACACGCTTATGCGCGCACACGCCTAGAAATCCTTCAGATTTTGATACAGACGGGAAATTGAGATTAGTAACGAATAATACACGTAACTCAACATAATTAACTTTAATTACTTCAATTATTTTTCGCAGCTGTTGACTTTTCGAAATGATTCTTCGAAGAACCTCCCCTTAGATACTCTATTCTTCCTTTTAGCAAGACCATTTCTTTGGTGACAATACCTGGTTAATTTGAAATAGCGTTGAAATTAAAAGAGACCAAGTAATGAATCGAGTTAAATGAATTTTATTACAAACTCCTGTTCTCTTAAAATTTTGGAGAAAACTAATTATTTTTTAGTGTGGACAAATAAGATTCTGAGTTTATTGATTTCTTTAAATATACCTCATAGACCGAAACTCAATAACAAATTTTACGCTGTGTCTATACATACATACTATGGCTATGTTTTAGATATATGTTGTAAACTTTGCGATGTAGATGCAGGCGTAGCTGTATGGTAAGAAGTTTGCTTCCCAGTCATATAGTCCCGTGTTCCGTCCCATTACGTGGCACATTTGGCTAGTGTCTTCAGCTAACGCACCGAGCCGGTCAGATATTTGTGAGTGGATTTTGAAGACGGAAACTGAAAGAAGCCCACTATGTATGTATGCATGTATGTATGTATGTATGTATGTATGTATGTATGTATGTATTTATGTATGTATGTGTGCGCGTGTAAGTGTGCCATTGTGTTTGTACTTGTCCACCGCCACCGCCTGTCAACTGGCAGTTCAAGAAAAAAAGACCGATAGAATAAGTAACAGGCCTAGAAAAATATAAGTACCGGGTCCAGTTCGGTCGACTAAACCCTTTAAGGCGATGCTCCAGTATGGCCGCAGTCCAATGAGTGAAACAATTAATAGATAAAAGAAAACAAATATATCGAAAAACAAAATTCATCTCATAAAAGCGGGATGCGGTGTTTTGGTAAAGCCACAGAAGAGGATCGCAAGACAGTCTTCAAGCCAAGCCAAGCGGCAGGAGAACTAGGGCTAGACCACAAGCGAGATGGTTGGCTAATGACTATAGTCTGAGTTGGTCACGCTTGAGAATCCAGCTGGAAAGTGTAACGATGGTTGCTTCTGACAGGATCCTATGGAATAGATTTTTGAGAGATTTACTCCATGACTCTTCCAGGATGGTCAAGTTTGTCATTGATAGAAGTGAGACGATTGCTAACCATCAAGATTTGATTAAACGAAATACAACATATAAAAAGAGAAGTGAAGAAGGGACAGAGATTCGCACGGAGAGAAAGACAGACGAGAGAGGACCTGATGCAGTCATGCGCCATATCAAGCGCTGCTGCTCTCTCAACTGGTGCCAGTGGATTGAACCACCAAATATGAAGAATCTGCAACATGAAGTGACAAAACTCTTAGTATAGATATAACGCTGTGGTCGTAGACATTAGTATTTATTCATTCATACCACACTCCCCCTCTTTCTGTCTCTCTTTCTCTTTCTCCCAGATCTTCTCTCTCTCTCTCTCTCTCTCTCTCTCTATTTTTTCATTCTCTGTTTCTCTCTCTCCCTCTCGACTACACATAGCCGCAGAAACTGTTCAACTAAATCACAACAAGCAGAACTGTGGATTCATTCTCGCGTGTGAGTGACGGCTATGTTTTTTTTATTATTATTACTATAAGTTGCTCGCATCAGTGTAAACATTACGGCTATTGTTTTGTAGTTACGGGTATTTTGGGGGTTTAGAATGTGTAATTCCAGTCAATCAATCAATGGAAGAA
This sequence comes from Octopus sinensis, assembly GCF_006345805.1. NCBI lineage: Eukaryota > Metazoa > Mollusca > Cephalopoda > Octopoda > Octopodidae > Octopus > Octopus sinensis. Next base: position 68,985,081 of record NC_043007.1, on the reverse strand, counting down.
TTATAACATATTAAGCAGAACACTATATAAATTATGTTTATGCATATTCGTGATACGGAAAAAAAAGTATTTGTTGTTCTTAAATGGGGTGAAGATAGACGAGTAGTAAATGCAGTCAAAGAGCTCTGTCAGTCAGGTTTTATAATTCAACTTCATATGTGTGTACTGGACTGGGCACGATACTTTTAAGGAAGACTGACAGCTGTTCATGCATGCAAAATCTCTCACTCCAAGCCATTAATGTTTATCCTGGAGAAAGGCCACTGACTTGGGCCGAAAGATAAAATCGACTTGGGTCGATCTATTAAAACAAATATTTTAATAGATCAAGACATCAAAGACTATACACGATCTGTAGCTACTCTCGATTCCCAGTAGCCATACAAAATGTTCCACTGCACCAACAACATTAGGAGGCAGTTACGCACTGGGTTCAATGTAATCGACTTAATCCCCTTGTCTGTCCTTGTTTGTCCCCTCTATGTTTAGCCTCTTGTGGGTAATAAAGAAATAAATATATAGTGGTAGTAAGGCGGCGAGTTGGCAGAAACGGTAGCGTGCTGGGCGAAATGCTTAGCAGTATTTCGCATGTCTTCACGTTCTGAGTTCAAATTCCGCCGATGTCGATTTTGCCTTTCATCCTTTCGAGGTCGAAAAATTAAGTACCAGTTGCGTACTGGAGTCGATCTAATCGACTTGCTCCCTCTCCCCAAAATTTCGGGCCTTGTAGAAAAGAATATATAGTGGTAGTGAGGGTAGATAAGAGGGAAATGTATGATGGTTAGGGAAAAAACGGAGTAGGTTTGTTGCTATTTGTATTTTGAGAATAGATTTAGTGACCGATGTTAGCAGATAAAAATTATACTGTTGCGTTCAGGCATTTAGACAAATATACGTCCACATATACATACTGTCAATTACGTGCACTCACACAAACCGACACACATACAAATAAGCGCACAGATGAGGGCACATACTCACATATGTCCTTTCGCGTAGGTTAGTATATACCAATAATAGGACAACAACGAGCGCTTACGTACATGTTTGTACATGCACGCATATACACATAGCCGTGTACGCACATGTGTCTTTGTAGATAGACACACGCTACATAATACCCACATATCAATGCATGCATATACGGAGGGAAGCACTTACGTATATGCGTACAGACAGACAGAAACGCACACACACACACACACACACACACACACACACACGAACATATGACGGGCTGCTTTCAAATCCACTCATAAAGCTTTGGTTGGTCCGAGGCTATAATGCCCAAGGTGCCACGCAGTAGGACTCTTACCACATGATCACATGACCGACCTGGTTATCAAATATTGTTACACATCGCTGATCACAATGCGCTTTTTGCATTGTTTTAGCATTCAAATGACGCTATCCCGCTGGCTAGACGAGTAGGTGAACAATTCCCCGTGATCGAAGCGGTACTGGAGCAATGTGAACACAACAGGCCGCCCAGTCAGGGAATCGAACCTACGATCTACCGATCAGCCTAACCACTAGGCCACGCACCTTCACCTTACGTCCATATATGTTCGTTAATTTCTTTTATTCTTTTATTTGTACCAGTGATTAGACTGCGGCTATGCTGGGGCACCGAGTTGGTAGGTTTAGTTAAACAAATTGCCCCAGTATTTATTCTGTCGATGTTATGATCATGATTTGGGAGAGGTCAATGGTTGAAGTTGGGTGAGAGTAATGATGAGGAGGAGGCGGAGGATTGATTCTGTAAAGGAGGTTCTTTTATCCTTCAACTTGTTTCACCCATTTAACTGAGGCCATGCTACTACACTGCCTTGAAGAGTGTAGTGGAAAAAAATTTTTCCCTATTTCTTACTTTCTTTTCTAGTGCCGGCACTTATTCTGTCGATGTCTTCATGCCGAACCGCTAAGTTACGTAATGTAAACAAACCAACACCGGCTGTTAAACGGCGGTGGGTGGGGTGGGGTCACAAAAAAATACGTACCTGAGTTTGGTCGAAGTAACGTATTAAACACTGGGTCAATAATTAAGGTCAAGCGGTGATGCATCAAATATTCATTTATAGATAGTCTGACCGTCCTCCCGGACGCTTCAGCATTTCCACGCAAGCACATCCCTCATGGATGTTCTTAATTCGTTAACATTTGCCGTTCCACTGTCCCGAAGCAAGTTGTCCATACAGGTTAGACGTTTTCTCCCTCTGTTGATACTTCCTTCAACGAATCGATTCAGTGCTATTTTTTTAAAGCTGTCCATTTTGCCGAGTGGTGCATCAAATATTCCCTTACTGCAATGAGGTGCAATGGTTAGTAATTACCCATCTCAAACTAGTACCTGGATCTAAATTATTCTGGATACAGTGAATATTTAAGTACCAAGGGACTGTTGAATAAAATGTTAGTAACAGAAAAGGGATTGTTAAAAAATTTTGAAAAGCACTTGCATTATTAACTTGTATCTGAACACTTCCAGTTACGTAGCATTAACCCTATTCCCAAAGCAAATCAGCGTAACATATAATAAGGCTGGGCCTTTGAATGATGGGTACAATAATTACCACAATCTGCCAAATACAAGTGCAGATTATAACTACATTCCTTAACTGCCAAGATGCATTTAAGAACAGCCTTAATGTGTTTAATTCGACAGTTAAGTCTCTGAAGTTTCTTAGCTGGCATCTACAGTTTTGAAGTTAATTCACTATTACTGGCTTGATAATTGGAACGTGGCTGTCGTGGGAAATCATACCAGGATCTGAATTTGCTATCTGTTGGTTTGTATCTAATTTCTTCTTCTTCTTCTCACCACCACCACCATCATCATCATCATCATCATCATCAAGAGGGAAATCACTATGAGCTACTGATAGTTCACGCGTCCTCCATCGGTTTCCACAATGAGCATTCAGCTGTTCAAGTAACTGAATTACCTGCGAATTAAGCTAATGTATAAATGGCAGAGTATTCCATAAACGCTTGTATTCATAACGTAATCCTCGGGCAAAATTAGTGTGGCACAATGAGTGAAAAAAACCCGGCCTTTCATTCATAGGGCCAATAAAAATGATACCTGTGAAACACTGGACAGATTAAATCCAGTCTATTTTATCTCTTTAATAATAATAATAGCCTTGATGAATAAAGTGTTTGTCAAATGCTGAATGAACTGAACAGAAGCTACTTCTCCCTATTAAAATGTGTAACCTTGGTGAGTTTTGTCTTTCATTTCTGAGTCTCAAAATATAAAGGATAAAGCCCTATCCTGAGTCATATAGATTCATAGGGCCGGGTTCCCGGTTTCTGTAGCGTATATAGTTACTCCCGAGAGGGACGTCAGTCCGTTGCAGGATTGCTTATTTTAGTCCGCTGAGTAAAATTGAGCAACGTAAAATGAAGCTGTTTCGCTCAGGACTACAATGCACCGCCTGGTACAAGAATCTAAACTACAATGTTACGATTAGGAGTGCAACGCTCTAACCACTAAGCCACGTATGAGCCTTATAAGAGGGTATTTGTAGAATAACAGTCGAATTAAACCAATATTTTTTTGAACAAAGAATGTAAAAACGGACGAAATGCTTTGAAGCATTTTGCCCGGCGTGCTAACAATTCTGCTCATCGCCTTCTATGTTTGTTCCTTCTCGAGCCACGCCTGGCTCATAAGGGCCGGTTTCCTTGGCGCATAGGTTCCCCACCTGGACGGGACGCCTGTCCGTCGCAAGTGAAGAAGAGTGAGAGAAAGTTGTGGCGAAAAAGTCAGCAGAAGTTCGCCTTTACCTTCTGCCGGAGCCGCGTGGAGCTTAGGTGTTTTCGCTCATAAACACACACATAGCCTGGTCTGAGATTCGAACCCGCGATCCCTCGACTACAAGTCCGCTGCTCTAACCACTAGGCCAAGTGCCTCCACGCCTTCTATGTAGGAAATGATAATTATTGTTACTAACTCTGTCATTTACTGATCTAATATTCATACATTTATATATTACATGCTTTTAATGACCAATCATCAGGAGATTTTTTTTTGGTTCCAGTGTCGGTTACGTTTGATAAATGTGCCGCTTATCAACATTAATATTGATTCTGTAAAAAAGAGTTTATAAACTAGAGGTGTGGATGCCTTTTTTCGATTTGCAACATAAAACTATTGCTAGACATTGCCAGTTTATATTTTGTTAATGGTAGTAACTATTAAATTTTATTTGCCCCGTCTTTTATAGAACATCTTTGATACTTGTCGTGTACCGATTTTTTTATAATTCAGTTCTTTGAATAGAACTGCAGTTAATTTCAGTAGGAAGTTGTCGGTTATATTTTTTATAGTGGATTAATTTAGTAGAACAAACATTTAAAGTGAGAATTGTTGGTGTATTATTTATTCAGTTGATATATGAAGTGGTGGTTGTGGTGGTGGATCTCCGTCGTTCGATAGTGAATTCGATGTGGTTTGCAGTTCAGGACCTAACGCCGAGGAAAGGCTTTGCAAGTGTAAGAATTGTATAGAAGTGTGGCTACAATCCAGCCTACCTCTACTTCGGGGGTGGGGGGCATTTTTATATAAAGGCAAAAATAAAGTATTTCCACTTTGCAAGTTCG
>NC_043007.1:68935473-68970473 GCF_006345805.1 Octopus sinensis | reverse complement strand
CAATTCTTTGCTGTACAACCACACAGAAGATTTGTGTATATTGATCAAACGTTTGTTTTTCCTTAAATCCACTCTCTCCAAATCGACATTACCTATACAGGTGCACGACATGCCACATGTCAGATGACGATATATATATATATATATATATATATATACAATCAAAGACCAAACTATATAGAGAGATTAACAAAGGCAATCTCCATCTGAAATCTTTACCGGAGATCACTCAACTCCTATATTTTCAATATTCATTGCTGGTGTTCAGTTGTACATTTGGTAGTTTTGTGTCACTAGCCAGGGTTTTCTAGTATAACCGTTAATAGTTTGATCTATGGTGCCGTTTTACGAAAATATGCCCCTCTATTTTTCTTCTTTCAGCAATTCGTAGGAGTATTCATGTTCTTCCTAACAATTTCTTTGCTAGCATTTGTTATTCCGATATTTGTATTACAAATTAAAAGTGAAACAAAAAATCCCATTTTAAATTTCATCATATTTTTCTCACTTTCAGTATCTAACAACCGTCATATGTACCTATGGAAAATAGTTCAGTTTACTGCTTCTTAATAAAGACGATTTTGCTATGTCTATCGTTAGTTATTTTTCTAAACAGTCTACTTTTATTAAAACAGCGACAGGTACTGAAGTATGGCCTTTTGTTTCTTTTGCTGATCTTGCATCTACCAGTTATTAATTTACCTCGAGCGACTTCGTCTTCATCACAAGCATTAGCAGTACTTATCTACGTAAATGATACGAGTATACAAAAACCAATTCATGAAGTAAAAAAAAAAAGAAACAACACAAAATCGAAGTCAATGCAAACGTGGCAAAAGAAGAGACAGGAAAAAGTAGGCTACGTTTCGGTTAGAAAAGGTAAGTTAAGGAAAGGAAATGGAGAAAAAAGGAAGGCGGAGGAAACGAGCGTGTACTATACTGGAAGTCAAGGAATGAACAAATTGTTTTCAACAAAGGAGAGTGAAGATTAAAGAAGATAAGCGTGACAAGTGTACGTGGTATAAATTGTTGTGCTGAAATGAATTATCTGTACGATACATTTATGCGTGTTCTAGCTGAATAGTTCGTTTTTGCCGAGCAATTTTTACAATAAGATGTACACTAAACAAATTTTTGTTTATTCTATGTCAGACCATACCTTCCCCGACAGACAGGCGTCTTGATCGGGACAGATTTGTGCAAATTTCGCAAAAAAAACTTCGTTGAGAATTTTTTCCTTTTTAAATTATTTACATGTCTGTTCGACCATTTCACATGACTTTATTCATTAAAACTTATGAAAACTTCAGAAGTTCTTACAACGTTGGTCGTCGTAATGCTTTGCTTTCATTTGTTTAATAAAAATTCCTCCGCGTAATGATTTTGCTTTCATTTTGTGATAGACAGCTATCATGTAAAAAAAAAAAAAAAAAAAAAAATGCCAGCTTTCAAATTCTGTTTTCTGATCAGGTGAAATTGATTAAACTTTAAACCTCAGTAATATTTTTCTGAAATTTTTCTGCAACAAATAAATAACAAAATCGGATTTAATGTGGAAAAGTATCACATTATACCACATTTGAAAATTTTGACGTAATTTCAAAATTTCACAGTATGTGACGGCAACAGGGAAAACACTACAAAAGTAAAGAGACAAACTCTTATAGAACGTGACTAACATACACACACACACACACACACACACACACACACACACACACGCATGCACACAAACACACACATACATACGCACGCAGACATTTACAAATGTACACACAGGTAATCACGAGTATAAATATATACGTATATACATATGTATGTATATGCGTATATATGTATATGTATGTATCTGTGTGTAAGTGTTTCTTTACGATTGACAGTAGAAAAGCCACCCTTATGTATTCCTCACACCCACCTTTCTTTCTCTTCCTCGGTGTTTTAAAAGTTAGTTATATGTATGTGCATGTGTGTGTGTGTATGTGTATGTAGTGTGTGTATGTATCTATGTATTTTATGTATTCAGCATCGCGTTTATATCCGTGAATGACAGCTATATTAACATTAATATTCCATTGCCACTCCATATTTGTCGCTTACACAACGCTGTTGTCCCCTTCCCTGATATCAACCACACTCGCTATTCCACCACATATCCCTCACACTAACACTCTTTGCGCCCTTCTCAATCTATCAAATAATAGCCCAACCACACTAAGGGGCCATTATAGAATTTTATTGAAATCCAATTAGCCTATAAGTGAACTGGATGTTAGTATAACAAGTATGCAAAGTTTCGTCAAGATTGGTTCACTGGTGTAGACAGCAAGATGGTAACAGACAGATCGATAGACCGAAAAAGTATGGACAAAACATGTGTGATGTGCGGATAGTGAATGGAGGTAGCTGTTCATGGGTGGTGTGTAGTATACAAGACTTCGTAAAATGAGCTTGTGGAGATAGATGAGGAAGAATGATGAGCAATTGAAGTGAATTAGATGTTTAAACAGTTGTGCGCATGTATGCGTGAGCGCGTGCGTATGTGTGTGTGTGAGCGAAAAGATAACTTTGCAAACATTGTCTTGGGTGAATGTGTACAGCTTTGTGTACAACTTCAAGTAAGACATTATGTTTGTGGGAGGGTATTATGAGAATAGGCAGTGATTGTGCACTGGAGAGGTTACGCAGAACGGTTCGATACTTCGGTAGAGAAAATGGGTGGTGAGGGTTACGTGCGTATATGTGAATAACATGAATTTTTTATCTTTTAGTCATACGGCTAGGCAGTGTCCATGACACGGTTCACGGATTCCAAGATTAGTTGAGGAAAGTGGTGGGGGGGATCAATGTATCCCTAACCCGAAAACTTAGGCAAGAGAATTTTAATTTGTATGCTTTCTTTCTTACTAAGATTTCATGATACTGGATAGAATAAGAAATTATATCTAAGTTGTTTGAATCATGATAGACAACTTAGATATAATCCCATCTGACTGTGGTGCATTAGGCGGTCACCTTGTGTACTAAACTCTTATTGCGTGTCCTATTCAGAATTATTCCATTCGTCTCTGTTGAAATACTTCGGAAATTCTAAAACTATTTCGCTCTTTTTTCCTAATAACTACTTGTCCGCTTGTTTCCACACCTGTATAACAAAAAACCCCTATAAAATTTGTTGCTAGTATCACCTGATCAGATCCAACTGATTGACATGTATATATATATATATATATATATATATTATATATATATATATATATATATATGTATGTATGTATGTATATATATATATATATATATATATATATATATATATACATAAGCATGTATGTATAGAAATGTGCGTGTTTGCGTGTATGTGTATGTATGTCTATAGACACACATGTCAATAGACTGGGTATTTTAATCGAAGTGTACAGAATTCCATATTCATTACGCCCGATCTTAATCGAGTTCGTGCGAGGGATTCAACGGAATTTCATTCCACAACAGGCACCTCTGATAATCACAGGGATACATAATCAGAATGTTACCTAATACTCTTTTGAATCCCTAGCGCGAAACCGATTAGTAAAATCGGTCGTAATGGATAAATAATACTGTACACTTCAATATATATATAATATATATATATATATATATATATATATATATATATATATATATATATATATATATATATATATATATATATATAACAATTTAGGAGTGACCTTAACAGGCCATTCGTCCACCAGAGAGAGCAGCAATAACTCACACCGCCAAGTAGTAGTAATTCAGAAATTAGGTGAAAATTTAAAAACATTTACCCTAATTCATCTTTTAGACGATGCATCGTTTCTGTGTTATTGATGATTAAATTAGCTTATTAAATTAAATTAAGCTAATCTACCATAGGTCACACTTCATCAGTAAAAAACCCTGGGAGAGACAAATATACACGAGGCGTCTGTATCGATGCCTCCGGAATATCTGTCTTAAAATTTTCAAGACCGACGTATTCGCGCCAATACGTCGGTCTTGAAAATTTTAAGACAGATATTCCGGAGGCATCGATACAGACGCCTCGTGTATATTTGTCTCTCCCAGGGTTTTTTGCTGATGAAGTGTGACCTATGGTAGATTAGATTAATTTAATTTAATTAAGCTAATTTAATCATCAATAACACAGAAACGATGCATCGTCTAAAAGATGAATTAGGGTAAATGTTTTTAAATTTTCACCTAATTTCTGAATTACTACTACTTGGCGGTGTGAGTTATGGCTGCTCTCTCTGGTGGACGAATGGCCTGTTAAGGTCACTCCTAAATTGTTATATTTTTTATATATTTAGTCTTTGACTATTTTCTCTTTTCCACTAGGCCGCTGGTAGCGATAAATTTCTATTGAATTTTTTGCTACCCTAAATTGACTAATTGATATATATATATATATATATATATATATATATAAAACTTGTATATAAAACTTTTGAGAGAAAGTTAATTGATTATTTTTGGGGAATAATAATTTTGGAAGCAATACATATACTCCTATAAAATTTTGGGTTGAAACACTCTTTTGGTTAAGACTGTCCGTGGTACATGCGCCGACCTCTCTTGTACACGTGACAGGTAGTCTGTCATTGGACCAACACCTTCGAATTTCTCTGTCCATTTTCGAAATTTTATCAGCGGGAATTGTATGTTGCTGAGGTCGTAACAATTTAATAAACTTTCAAGAGAACTACAGCTCCAAAGAATAGATAGATAGATAGACAAATAGATAGATAAATAGATAGATAGACGGATAGACCGACTGACTGACAAGCAGACAGACAGACAGACAGACAGACAGATAGATAGATAGATAGATAGATAGATAGATAGATAGATAGATAGATAGATTCACACACGCACATACACACATTCACACACACTCACACGTACATACACACAGATACACACACGCGCACATACACACATACTCGCACCAGAATACAGGATAAAAAGAAACCATAAGTTATTTTCTCAGAGAAAAGACGTTGAAATATCGATTAGAAATTTGATTTCTCTTCCCATCTGATATCAGAATAATAATCACGATATCATTGTGTACAATTCATGTAGTGTCAGCTAATAAGCAACTTAAAATGTTTGTTTAATGAATTCATGTTATGGTAATGAATTTATGAAGTTCCACATTCTTTCTGATGTTCTTTCTCCTTCACTCTCTCTCGTTCTCGCCCTCTCGTCTCACTCTCACTCTCTGTTTTACAAGACTGTGACATTAATTCCTGATAGATTAATTCCCATGGGATAAGTGTGTTTATGGGTTGTATGTATGTATGTACGTACATACGTATGTACGTATATATATATGTATATATGTATATATATATATATATATATATATATATATATATATATATATACATATCTACAACTACCTAACTGCCTATACATATATATATATATGTGTGTGTATATATATATATATATATAATATATATATATATATATATATATATATATATATATTATATATATATATATGTGTGTGTGTGTGTATATATATATATATATATATATATATATATATATATATATATATATATATATATACTATAATGGAGAAAGCTGCTTATTAATTAGGTATGTAACAATTACTAAAAATACTAAAAGAAAGCAATTATTAAAGGGTTGACCGTAGGGAAATATTTTTATAAATTCATGTTTTAATAAATTTCCTTTAATTTCGATTTCTCAAGTTTATTGAAGTTTTTAAACTTCATTTTCTCACAAACTTAAATATCGATTGTGTCAAATTCATCATAGATTTAAATATGCGTTGCATTCACTGCGGTGTAATCCATTCTCATTTGCAAAGTTTCTCACTTTTTCTTTTAACTTATCATTCGCTATTAATAGATACGCAATGTAAAATTATTATTTATTGTATGAAAAAAATTTAAGATATCCGTATAATTTTTGAACGCAGGATAGCTGTTAGAAGAGCCAAGAAAGTTGGATAATTACTATTAGAAGACGAGAAAAATACAAACAAAAAGTTACCGACAAGTACTCGAAACTTGCACCTTATTCACAGTTTCCAAACACAACTTCCACAGTCTCTCTCTCTCTCTCACACACACACACACACCAATGCATACTCTCACACACACATAGATACACATACACACATGAAAGGCAATGAATGTGTGTGTGTGTGTGTGTGCGTGCTGTTCACTCACAAAACTTCGTGCTGCTTTACTTTTGTGAAGTTTTGTCTGTGAATAGGTCGCGGTTTCAAAGCGACGAAAATATTTTGACACAAATGAAGTTTCAATGTTGAAGTGAAACTAACGGTATTTGTGTGTTCTTGAATGGCTTACAAACATCTTCCTCGCTGCAATTGCTTTTGTTTCAGCACCCGATCTCAGATCACGTCACTTACTATGCAAGTACATCTCCGTAATTTTTTTAAACCACTGTGGATAAATTCTGTCAATGACCTCAGGCTCTCCTGTATCTTAATTTCTAAACAGACACAATCAAGGGCAGGGTGTGGGATTACAAAAAATTCATAGTTTCTCGAATTTTCTTTTTTATAGTATATAAATGTAATTATAAGGGAAAATATTGGAAAACATCAATACATGAGAGAGTGATAAAGAAACGAGGAGGAGTTTCTTTGGATGTGCAAGAAGCAACAGCCAAATCGCCCTTAAATCACGTTTCCCTCCGAAAATATAAACAATTTTTAAAACTTTTTTTTTTACCGAAAATGCTCATCCCATGGTTTTGAAGTGCAAAAAAAAAAACTGGCCAAAGTAGGTCCGGAGTGGGATGATGAGGGAGGGGGTGTATAAAAAAGAGTTTTCAAAACTTTTTTCACACGAAGATGCCCCCAACCCCATCATTTCGATGGCTGTAGTTTTTAAAAAATGGGGAAAATCCCCGAAAAAATTTCCCCCACAAATTTCTTTATAATCGTAATCTATGCAATTTGAACGGGCTTTGTATGAATTTTCATTAAAAGATATTCATCTTCCTGACAGATATGAGGGAAAAAGCATCAGATCGTGTGAATTTTCTGAAACCCTCCTGTCCACCCCCTCGCAAAAATTCTTTCCCATAAATCCCTTTATACTCTGAAGCCACAAAATCTAAGCGGTATTTGTAGAAAATTTTGTTAAAAAGTATCCATTTTTCTGGATGTTATGAGGCAACAAAGTCGAGAGCGTATACAACTGTAGTAATGCCCTTTTATTTATACGATAGTTTTATTTCATGTTTATTTCATTCATTGCATGTAATATTCTGTCTCTCACTCACACACACGCTGTAAAGCTTACAGATGGGCCGCTGAATTGAAATCTTTATGTTGCTTTGAGGGGGAGGAAAAACTTGACAAACTGCTCCCCCTCTGTTGTTGGACCACTCTGATGTTTGTTTGAATAAGAGAGATTATGAGTGTCATACAATAATGAAAGCAATATTTACTAAGCAAGTGAGCACTATTATACAAAGAAACAATTAGACGTAAAATATAAAGATTATTATAAATTGGAATCAAATGAAAATATTATCAAGTGGCTACCAGTATATATAATATACGTATCTGTATATATATGAATATATTCATGGGTACGACTTCAAATTGCGCTACTGGGGCTCTGGTTCAAGAGTTTGAACATTTTTTGGGGTGTGTGAATCTACCTTTTAGACACTGTCTCTCCCAGGTCTCCTCTGTCCTGGAATAGTAGCACTAACGTGTCCCATTCATGGATTAACTTGTATATGAGTGGTCTTGCATAGAAATACTCGGGTTAGTGTCAGAGGCGCAGTAAATCCACATGGAGCGAGGGATACCTGGTTCTTTTTTAATGCATCCTTCTAGAAGACTAACTCGTATATAAAAATTGTTGCTCTATTGAACCAGATATATTGCACTTTGCTTATCTCTGGGTTTCTTAGTATTGCTTCTGAGAGTCATTGAGGTGCTATACATGCCACACTCGACTTAAAACACTTACATGAGTACTGTTGGCATTACCAGTCAGTGATAGTTATGTTCATCTTACAAGTAGACAACCATCACATGTACATGCATATATGCGTACATTCATACATATATGAATGGCTATGTTGTAAGAAGCTTGCTTCCCAATCACATGGTTTCGGGTACAATCCCACTGCGTGGCATCTTGGTCAAGTGTCCTCTACTATAGCCACGGGCTGACGAAAACCTTGTGAGTGGATCTGGTTGACGGAAGCTGAAAGAAGCCCGTCGTATGCATGTATGTATACACGTCTATATATGTAATCTCTCTCCCTCTCTTTCTCTCTCTCTCTCTCTCTCTCTCTCTCTCTATATATATATATATACACACATGTATATGTATGTAATAAATATATATGTACGTATGTTTGCGTGTACGCGTGTTTTTCCCCTCACCGCTTGACGACCGGTGTTGGTGTATTTACGCTCCCGTAACTTAGAAGTTGTGTAAAAGGCCTGGACTCGATTCGTTTGAGTAAAACGTTTCAAGGCGGTGATCCAGCATGGCCGCAGTCAAATGACTAAAACAATAAAAAAAAGTAAAAATCTATCTATCTATCTATCTATCTATCTATCTATCTATCTATCTATCTATCTATCTATCTATCTATCTATACAGATAGATAGATAGATAGATAGATAGATAGATAGATAGATAGATAGATAGATAGATAGATAGATAGATAGATAGATATATGTTCTCTTAGATTAAAAAATCTGAGAAATGTTTTATTGAACACATATATTAATATATGAATTTGTAAGACGATGGTGATTGATTCTAACATTTTCCGAAGTTTGTTGCTTAATGCGACACTTGCGTGGAGAAATTATTGCTTCAAGCAAAAATGTCTGTACAGCAACGACATAAATCACCACCTTTTGTACAAACTTCACGCACACACATATATATGCGTGTGTATCTGTACATACACTATTCATATATGTGTGTGTGTATGTGTATATATGTATGTTTGTGTGAATGTGTGTGTGTATGTGTAAATATACATGCGTGCGTACGGGAGACATAATGAATTCGTAAACAAGAATTGAAACCTCAATCTTCATGTTTGATTCCATTCTTTTTGACTTCGTTCTTAGAATTTGTTGGTTCAACCTGTCAAGTTCTCCACCATCTTAAACGAGACAAAATTTGATTTAGATAGATCATCTAATTTCATTGTTATTGACCTAGTTCAACTTCAGGACAGCTATAAATTCGAGTTACCTGTTGAGAAACAGTCTCTTTCTCTGCGCAACTTTCTGAGAATTAATTTCCCTCATATTTTACTCAACCGCTTGTAGACATTTACTTTCTCATCTATGATAACCTTACGTCAACTTCACATAAAGTCTGCAGCAGCCCACTACAAGAGATTCTCTATCAAAACTATCATTTGTAATTACTTCCAACTCGTCGTGATTGTGAAAAACTTCGTAAGGTTGAATAAAATATGAGTATAAATCATCTCGCTTCAGTTTCTCTCAGTGCATCCAGAAATAATTAACTGTCACAGACAACCTTTCTCAGCCTCTTTTTATCTCCATTCTTCCACGTCTCAACCTACCACGGTCTACCAGTTATAATTATACCGTTAACATTTTCTGACTCCAACGTACCACTTACATCTGGTAACCCGACACATCAAGTCTCTTAAAAATGGCTACATTTTGCCTTTCAACGTCATAATTGTTGACATTTGCATCTTACAATTAACTGATATACATAGGTGATCTTCGACATATAGTTTATAGTTTTGCTGCCGAGTGCTGCTGGCAGGAATGAAAATCAGTGCTGCGAAGACAGACACTCGTCCTCTCAAGGAAGACTGCGCAATGCACTCTACATGTGAGTGAGTTCTACTGAAACAGGTAGAGAAGTTAATGTATCTCAAGGACATTTTCACGAATGATGGAAAGTAGAAGGCTTAACTAAGTGCAAGAATTGCAAGAGCTGGTGCAACAATGCACCAGTTTCACCATACGTTCATCATTAAGATGGAGGTAGGTGTAAAGAGCAAACTCGCTATCTTCAATTTGGTGTCGTGCCTGCATTTACTTATGTTCGTGGATCTGGTGTAATGAGAAAGAATACGATCAGGAATACAAGCGGCCGAGATAGGGTTCGTCGGAGGTGTCTTTGGAGTAACTTTACACGACAGAGTGTGTAGCTCGGAGATCAGAGAAGCGCTAGACGCTACTTTTCCGAATTGAGAGATCACAGCAACGATACGACGGGTAGGTGCTAGAAACGTCTTGGGAAAGAATCGCTGGACAGGTTTTGCGGGCAAGACCAAACAAGAGACCAGGAGTGGACCACGTGCAGGATGTTTTGGATAGCATCCGTGAACTTGGTTGGTCTTGCTTGAGGATCCAGCCGGATCAACTGGAGACGGTTGCTTCTGACAGGAGCCGATGGATAGTGTGCTTGAGGACACTGCCCCACGACCTTTCCAGCATAAGTGAGCGAAGAAGATGAGATGATATGTGACACATACACACGCACACATACACACACACACACACACACAGACACACACACATGATGGTGCTCCAGTATGGCCACAGCATTAGGGCTGAAACGTATAAAAGAATTAATGAATATAAGTATGTATATGTGTAAATACATATATATGTGTGTGTGTGTGTGTTCAGACACCGACACATATATATGTATATGTGCATGTGCATGTATATATGTATATGTATATGTGCATATATCAACTGTTTCTTTGCTAAGTTTAAATCACCATCCCTCCCAATCATCAGATTATGTAATGGGAAGGCTGTAAGTCATTAAAAGTACTGCTATTACTAAAATATATGTTCGAAATACTTATAAAAGACACACATATGAAAATTGCTTTGAGAAGCGAATATTGAAGCCAATTATTTCAAATCTCAGACACAATACATTAGATTGCTGACACACATTTTAATTCCATTTACATGATTGATGCAAAGCATATAAAAGCTATACATGTCACCTCATTAACGAAAAAGAAAGAGCTAATGATATTATTTTTATTAGTATGCGCACGAGTGGCTGTTTGGTAACTGTGTGGTAACCGTGTGGTAGCTTGCTTACCAATCACATAGTTCCGGGTTCAGTCCCACTGCGTGGCACCTTGGGCAAGTGTTTTTACTATAGCCTCGGGCCGACCAAAGACTTGTGAGTGGATTTGATAGACGGAAACTGAAGGAAACCCGTCGTATATATGTATATGTATATATATGTGTGTGTGTTTGTGTGTCTGTGTTTGTCCCCCCAACATCGCTTGACAACTGACGGTGGTGTGTTTACGTCCCCGTAACTTAGCGGTTCAGCAAAAGAGACCAGTAGAATAAGTACTAGGCTTCTAAAGAATAAGTCCTGGGGTCGATTTGCTCGACTAAAGGCGGTGCTCCAGCATGGCCGTAGTCAAATGACTGAAACAAGTAAAAGAGTAAAAAGAGGGTATGGTGTGAAAGTCAGCTCAGAAGCGAAAAATAAAAACTGTACTCTTACTAATATGGCTCAGTGTCGGGTTTTAAGCTTCACGTTAGATAGACGTAAAGCAGTTTGTTGGTTCACAGAGTCTTTCAATTTTATATTTCATGACACCGAGTTAATAATCCTTTCTACTATAGGCACAAGGCCTGAAATTTTGGGGAATGGAGAAAGTCGATCACATTGACCCCAGTACTTGACTGATCCTTAATCTATCGACGCCGAAAGGATGAAAGGCAAAATCGACCTCGGCAGAATTTGAACTCAAAATGTTCTGGCGAAATACCTATTTCTTTACTACCCGCAAGGGGCAAAACACAGAACGGACAAACAAGTACAGACAAACGGATTAAGTCGATTACATCGACCCCAGTGCGTAACTGGTACTTATTTAATCGACCCCGAAAGGATGAAAGGCAAAGTCGACCTCGGCGGAATTTGAACTCAGAGCGTAACGGCAGACGAAATACGGCTAAGCATTTAGTCCGGTGTGCTAACGTTTCTACTAGCTCGCCGCTTTGCACTATGTCAATAATGACGTCATGAATGAAGTATTATTGGAGTATTTCCACCGTACATAAAAGAACGTGTTACGACAAGAATATATTTATTAGCTGTAATCACCTGGATTTTTTAATCATGCAAGGTATTGAACATCCATCGGATGTACCCATAGTAGGGCAAAATATCAGCAATATCCTTTATGCAGACGATGCAGTAACCACAGCAATATGAGAGAAAGATCTACAGAAGTTAGTTTAAAAGTACGAAATAAGTACCAATCGCGCACTGAGGTCGATGTAATCGGCTTGCCCTTGCCACAAAATTTCAGGCCTTGTGAGAGTAAGGTGGTGAGCTCGCAGAATTGATAGCACGCTGAAAAAATGCTTAGCGGCATTTCTTCCGACTCTTTACGTTCACGTTCTGGGTTCAAATTTCGTTGAGATCGGCTTTGCCTTTCATCCGATGAAATTAGTACAAGCTATCCGCTTACGCTTAACACCTGGCCTTATGCCTATAGAAGAAAATAATTATTTATGCTAGCAGACTGGCGAGTTGGCAGAATCATTAACAGACCGGACAAAATGTGCAGCAGTATGTTTTACAGCATTTCGTTCTGAGTTCAAAATCCATCGAGGTCAACTTTGCCTTTCATCTTTTCGGATTGATAAAATAAGTTAGCAGTTGAGCACCAGAGTCTATGTAATCGACTAGCCCCCTCCCCTGAATTTTCAGGCCTGTAGTAGAAAAAAATCATTTTGCCTATAGTAGAAAAATATTAATTATGCGAGTTTGGGTTTTAATGGCGATTATGATAATTTAAAAGAAAGTACAAGGTACGACAAAAACACTTCAGATTTGCCATTCTTGATAAACGTTTCAACAGCAAATGAACAGTGTGCCTAGGTCTCAGTCACGATGGTGACTAAAAAATACCCAAACAATAAGATATTTGCTACATGACGAAATCATTATCATCTACTATAACTCCACTAGTTCCAGACCGACGGCTATAAAAATTTGAACTTTTTTTTGCGTCTTCTGCATCACCCGTTTGCAACATAAGAATTATTGGAGCAATTTTGAAAAGCATCGATAATTTTAAATATTTACGAACCAGTCGGAGAAAAACATCAAAAACATTTAATCAAAGACTGGAGAGGCCACAAGAGAGCTTCTGGGAGATTGCACTTCTTGCAAAAAGTAGTAGTCAAACTTCTCTTGCACCACTGCCTAGTGTCATTGAAAAGGAAGCTAGATATAGACCGTCATAAAGCAAGATGAGGTTGTCACAGCTGGAACTCCTTTGATAATAGATCTGGTCGGCCAGGACTAACTGAGAACTAAACAATAACAGCAAAATAAGAGCAACAGCAGTTAAGAGAATGAGCCGAAGAGGGCTTCTCTACGTTGTTACTTGTCCTGTAAGATCAAATATATCTGTTCAAATATTCGTCTGGCAATACATGAGGAAAAAATTCCTAGGAGAAGGCATAAAACCCATACTTACATATAGACACGTCTCCTTGAATATCAACAGACAAGTGCAAAAGCTTATAAATGTTGTAGTAATGTCGTTCTTTGACGAAACCCGAATAAGCCCTATACAGAGAGAGTAACAAGCGCTGAAGTACTTAGACAAACAAAAACCACCAGAAAACTTCTTAACAGCTTCATGAATCAGAAGGTTAAGTTTATTGAACAGCAGCGAAATAGATACAGACTCGGACACATGAAAACATCTACTGGAAAACTAAAGGGGAAAAGAAACCAGGGAAGGCATAGTAAGATACTGGATAGGCGACAGCGCCTGTAAGTTGTTCACTGGTGTGAAATACATGATGGCATGAAGAACCACGATTGGTTTCGTATGTCGGTATGATAAAAAAAGAAGAAAATATACATATAGAATTATATTCTCAAGTTGAAGATAAAATACATCACGATCTTAGCAATATCTTTATGTAATTATGTAAACATCCATTCGTTTGTATCTTTAGCATAATTTTTATGGTGGTTTTTGGAGCAATGGTTCTGACTTTAGCAAGTAGTATTATATACCCCACCTAATCTTAAAGTATATATATATATATATATATATATATATATGTATGTATGTATGTATGTATGTATGTATGTATGTATGTATGTATGTATGTATGTATGTATGTATGTATGTGTGTATGATGTATTATGTATATATGTATATATGGGTGAAGGCGTGGCTGTGCAGTAAGAAGTTTGCTTCCCAACCACATGGTACCGGGTTCAATCCCACTGCGTGGTACCTTGGGCAACTATCTCATCTACTATAGCTTTGGGCCAACCAAATCCTTCTGAGTGGTTTCGGCAGACGGAAACTGAAAGAAACCCGTCTTATGTATATATGTCTATGTGTCTTTGTGTGTGATTGTTCCCCATCACTACTTGATAACCGGTGTTGGAGCGTTTGCGTCCCTGTAACTTAGCGGTTGGGGAAAAAGAGACAGATAGACTAAGTACTAGGTTTTAAATAAATAAGTACTGGAGTCGATTCTTTCGACTAAGAATTCTTCAAGTCGGTGCCCACAGCATGGCTACAGTCAAATAACAGAAACAAGTAAAAGATAAAAGATATACTATATCCCTTTCCTTGGACTGCTGCATCGCAGAACATCGGATTCCTCTCAGTTGATATTTGAAAGATATTGTTTTGGTTAATATACCTAAGCACACCTAGTCGTCACTCGCATACAAACGCAGACTTCCTCACAGCCCTCTCATCTTATGATAAAAAAGGAGTAAAGTTCCTTCCCGAGTCATATAGACACATAAGGACCAGTTTCCCGGTTTCCATGGCATATATATATTTCCCACCTGGATGGGACGCCGATCCGTCGCAGAGCTACTCGTTTTTGCCATCTGAATGGACTGGAGCAACGTGAAATGAAGTGTTTTGCTCAAGACCACAACACGTCACCTGGTTCAGGAATCAAAACCACAATCTTACGATCATGAATCCAATACCCTTAACTACTAAGCCACTCGCCTCCACTCTCACCTTATACTTAGCGAAACATCCATGGCGTGGAAACTGGAGGTGAACTTCTTAAACAAACACTTACACCTGCGCTCATTTTATCATTCATAAGCACTGGTCCTGTGAACTGTTAAAATTGTGAGAGAATGTATTAGAATTTAAGGAATCTTTCGTGTCAAAATATCAACACAATAGTGACCAATCGAATCCAAGAGAGCTTCTGGGAGATTGCACATCTTGCAAGTGTCATTGAAAAGGAAGCTAGATACAGACTGTCGTAAAGCAAGATGAGGTTGTCACAGCTGGAACTCTTTTGATAATAGATCTGCTCGGTCACGTCAGGACTAACCGAACTAAGCAATAATAGCAAAATAAGAGCAATGGCAGATAAGAGAATGAGCCAAAGAGGCCTTCTCTTCGTTGTTACTTGTTCTGCTAAAATTAATAATTAAATCTCGCTAAAAAACAAACCACTTCCTACTATCTGAAATAACGCGAAGACACATTTGATCATCTATTCGTTGCTACAATACAGTAGTCGGAATGGTAACTGTTGGAAATCCTTCGGTCAGGACTCACCTGGGGACAAACAACAACAACAACAACATTAACAACATCAAAAACAACGACAACACCAACAGAAGGATCCAACAAAACATCTCTATCTTGCTTTTGCTCAGCAAGAAATAACATCTAAATTTCCTGCTAATCAATTGCATGCTATTGTCTAAAATAAAACGAGTATTTATTAGATAAGCATGCGTTTAGATAAACTAAAAAGGGAGAGGTGGACATAGAGGGAACTCTTTTAACGAAAGGTCTGTTTGATTTACCCGAGGCTAAGCTATAACAGAAACACCAACAATAAAATAAAATGGTAAAGCAATTGGACATACAAGTAGTAACATATTCCAATCCTCACAGTAGTTGTCGTTACATAGAATTTTTATCATTCTTAAATAGCTAGATAAATTGCCAGAACACTATAACCTCATTTTATGAACACTATCCCTCACTCTGTCTCGTCTCAATATACAAATGATGATGATGATGATGATGATGACGACTTCAACGATGATGATGATAATGTTTGGGCTGTACATTAGGTCATTCTGTCCTGAAAATCGACATAGCCTGTACCACACATCAGTTGTCGAAGTGAATGCAGAACAATGTGAGATGAAGTGTTTTGCTCAAGAAATCAACACACCACCCGATCCAGGAATCGAAACTACGATATCGTGATTGTGAGTGCAACACACGAACCACTAGGGTATGCTCTCCTCACACATACACAATATACACTCTCCAAAACGGAGGTAGTTCTAATAATTTGGCTGGTAAACACGATTCTTCTTCAGTAAATTCCGATAAATTAAAGTTGATTATGGAAAATGAATCACAAAAGCAAACTAAACTGCAATAACAGTAATAGAGCACCTATGTAAACGCTTGACTTACCAAAAATAACAGCCAAATTCCCACTAATCACATCTTATTTTCATAAAGGCGTAGGCGTGGCTGTGTGGTAAGAAGTTTGTTTTCCCAACACTTGGTTTCGGGTTCAGTCCCACAGAGGGACACCTAGGGCAAGTGTCTTCTACTATAGCCTCGGGCCGATTAAAGTCTTGCGAGTGGATTTGGTAGACGGAAACTAAAAGTATTCCGTCGTATATCTGTGTGTGTGTGTGTGTGTGTGTGTGTGTGTGTGTGTGTTTGAGCCCCACCATCATTTGACGATCGGCATTGGAGTGTTTTGCCCCCTTAACTTATCGCTTCGGCAAAAGAGTGCGACAGAATAAGCACCAGGCTTTAAAAAGATAAGTACTAGGTTTGATTTTTTCGACCAAAATTCTTCAAGGGAGTGCCCCAGCATGGCCGCAGTCTAATGGGTGAAACAAAAGATAAAAAAAGTTTAAAGAAATGAAAGATCACTGAGACTATGTATGCCTGAGGTTTAAAAAGACTTGATAGTCGTTACTGGAATGTCCTTCATCATAGGTTTGCTTTGTCATTGGGTCTGAACTAAAATAACTTGTGAAACTTACTTTATCGATCTTGAAAGGATGAGAGACAAATACACACCTGAAGGAATTTGAACTAAGTGCTAAATACTATAAAGTATATTGTCTGGCAGTTTATCAGTTCAGTTATCAGCCTCTCTACATGAATATCACTTTTAAATTTTGGGACAAGACCGGGAATTACGGGGACGGGGTTAAGTTGATTACACCGACCTCAGCGCTCAACTGGTCAGGCGCGGTCTCAGGAATTTTTCGAAGGAAGGGTACAAGATCAGAACGGAATACAATTCCAGGAGAAAAGGGCGTAATATCATTATTTAGAAGAGCGCAGTTCTTTTCTTGAGGCGGGGCACGTGCTCCTCATACCTCCCCACCTTGTGCCCGTCCCTGCTGGTACTTATTTTATCAATCTCGAAAGGATGAAAGGCAAAGACGACCTTGGCGGAATTTGACCTTATAACGTAAAGAAGGACGAAATGCCGTTAAGCGTAACTCGGCCACATTTCCAAGGTGCCTACGAGCCTGTTGTCACACCAGTTAAGAGAAGTGTACATGGCTGCTAGTCTTCAACCTTCAATGATCCAGTTCATATGGGAGTAAATAGATCCAATAATTAATGTACAACTTGGAAATTAAGTTATGCTAATTAATATTTGAGAATATCACACTCGGCTTAAACAGCAGCAAGTATTAACATTTTAAAATCGAAATTTTATGTTTATTGATGGCTTTCAGCTAATCGATTATGGATGATCACCGTATTTAAAATATTAAGATTGCGTATTGAACTTTTAAGTTCAATTAGCAGTCACTTAGATCTCATAACTGTTTCATCTCCAGGCGCCAAGGGGGCTAATTTCATATTAAGCATCCATTGAAGGATCTGAACTCAACATGGTGACATATCCAGCCGATTTCCATTTGCTCAGCTCTACGATATGCATCAATTTAAATGCTTCAAAATTTGGTATTATTTATCTTTTATCTTTTAAATGTTTCAGTCTTTGAACTGTTGCCATACTGGGGCACTGCTTTGAAGGGCTAAGCCGAACAAATTGACCGCAGTACTTAAGTTTTTAGCCTGGAACATATTATATTGATCTCTTTTGCCGAACCGCTATGATACGGGAATTTAAACAAACCGAATCAAGTTGTCAAGTAGTTCGGCCGGAGAAGGGGACACACACACACACACATACACATACAACTGTCTTCCCCACTCTTTCCTCTTACCAAATACACTTACATGATATTAGTCGGTCCGATGCAGTAGTGGAAGACTTTTACCTAAGGTATCGCACAGTGGAGCTGAGCCTGAAACCACCAAAGCAAGTTTCTTTATTGCATAAGCATATCTGCTTCCAATTAACTTAGAAAAATGAGAATTGGGATGAAAGGAAAGAGAGGAAGTTTATGTAATACCAATTAAAACGAGAATCGAAACCGAAAAGACAGAATGCTTAGAATTTACAACTATAATTGTTTGATCTCTGAGTGGGTCTTAAATGTAATTATGTTTTCTCTCAAATTAGTAACAAAGTTAAATGTAACATGAAAACAAAAATTCGGCTCATGAGAACTTCGAATTCTAGCCTTGGCATTCTGTTAGAAATACTAAACACCAAACATCTGACTGAAAACAATGAAAAAAACGTTACAAATGACAAACAGCAGAAATATAAACAAATTATGGGTCTTTCGTCAGTTTGAACGATGATTATTCAGTTGTTCGATCAAGTGTATGTCCGACTCGTTAAATTATTCCCTAAGTGGCTGAGTACTCCACAGACAAGTGCACCTTTAATTTAATTCCAAAGCAGAATTAGACTAGCGTAACACTATATATGAAAAGGCTGTTCCTCTAAAATTTATGCACATCTATTCGAGGTACTGCCGAAAGTGCATTGTCTGAAATGTCAGTTTTTTTCCACTGCGCGAAGGGACCAAAGGCTACTGGAAACTAATTACTGTTTGGCATTTAATTAAACACATTTAATTTCAATCAAAATGCTTAATTTAGCTTGAGGCCTCAGCGTATAATAAATATAATGACAATAAGGGAACCCATCATCCACGTGCAGACACTGATCGTCTATACATGAAGAGAACAAATGTTGGAAAGGGACTGATAAATGCGGAAGACTGCATATCGAACTCGAAAGTGTACTGAGATACCTTTCCCTAAGTGAGGAATGAGTTACGAATGAGGGAGTATTGAAAGTATAGAAAAAAAGGAAAAACAAAATAAGTACAAAAAGGACATGGAGAATCATTATGCAACAAGGGACTACGCAATCAATTCCGGGTAGCCACAAATGAATTTACTGAAAAACATAGGTTGGATTGGCTGGTGAAAGGAACATTGAAAAAGAGAATGAGAACAATATACAGGCAGCGCAAGACCAAGCTTTGGCCACGAATAGAGTGGACGAAACCATTGCCCGTATCACGAACGAATGCTCTAGACTTCTCCAAAGCCACTGTAAGTTGTGACAACACGATGAGGTAGCGAAAGTGCTACATTAGAAACTGTGCATAAAGTGGGAACAAGACGTGGTATGAGCACAAACCGCACAAAGTGACGCTGTTGGAGACTAGCAAAATCTAGCAAGTTGATGTTGTTTGCCCCTTTTATCTACGGAAATCAAGAAGGAAGGCGAAGAAATAGATGCATATCATCCTTTTAAGTATGAAATAGCCCCGCTATGAAAAATGAAGGTAAAGATAGTGCCAATTATTGTTGGATCCTTGGAAACAGTATCAGAAAGCAACAAGGGGAATATAAAGGAAGTTGGAATAAGTAGAACTGTTACAAAAAATTTGCCTTCTTGGTACGGCCAGAATAATCAGGAAAGTATTAGATAGTTGAAAAGAACAGATAGCGTGGTACTGTAAGCTTCAGGCACCAAGCCCGCTATGCATGCAAGACTCCAGGAATTCCAACAAAACCTGAGATTAAAAGAATAGTAATAATAATAATGATAATTTTTTTACTATAGGCATAAGACCTGAAATTTAGGTGGAGGGGGCCTAGTTGATGCAATTGACCCCAGTGCTCGACTAGTATACTTTATCTATCGACCCGGAAGGATGAAAGGCAAAGATGATCTAGGAGGAATTTGAACTGAGAACGTTGTGAAGGACGAAATGCCGCAAAGCAATGTGATTAGTATCTGTACCTGTTTTAGTGGAAGCCTATATATGGTCGATTGTAATGCTAGAAGTAGCAATTAAATTTCCTTCATATCACTTAATGCAATCTTAAATATATAAAGTACACGTTTATTTAGCTAATCCTGCATTACCTAAAAGGACGAATGGGCTATGGTTGGAAAACTGCTGATCATTAATCTGCTCTCTCAGGGCTGACCAACCTTAAGATACACCCCAACAACTCCAGCAGCAGCAGCAGTAACAACAACAGAATCATCTGAACACAACTGGTGTTTATTTCAGGTAACCTACTCAAATTCAAACTTAGAAGTTTGAATGATAAAATTAAATACTAGTGAAATTTCGAATTCAAGAAAATTGATGAGGAACTGTGCTGGCAAAAAAGGTAACTGTAAATGCAGAAGTTATTGTAGTATGTCAATAAATTCGATTACGTTAAAAAGACAAATATATATATATCCAACCGCGCTCTCGGCTCTCCATCTTCGCCACCACTTCCCTGCCCTAGGTATATATATTTAACGATGATTGCTCATCTTTCTAATGTCCCTACCAAATAATATATTCATCGTTTTCAGTTTTGATCGCCATTACGTGATAATGTCCAGTCGAAAGGGCATTGTCTGAAATGTCAGCATTTTTCCGCTGCGCAAAGGGACCAAATGCTACTGGAAACTAATTACTCTTTGGCATTTAATTAAAGATATTTAATTTAACTCAGCATACGTAATTTGGTGTGATGCATCAGCGTGTAATGAATATTTAACTTAATAATAATAATAATAATAATAATAATAATAATAATAATGATAATGATAATAATAATAATAATAATAATAATAATAATAATAATAATAATAATAATTTTTAACATTAATTTTAGGTTTGGCTGAATAAACAGGATAAACAGAAATCAATACACGTTTCTATCTATTTAATTACTTTTATTCGGCAGAAGTTACAAAGCGATTCACGGGCCGAGTGTTTCGTGCTTAACATTAATCGAATTGACTTTAAATGTGTGAATTTGCTTTTGTATAGATTGAATTATAATTATATTGTTTCTCTGGTTTGTACGAGAAAAAATCTGAAAGGGCATTCATTTATTCAATGAATTGCTTAATGGACAGAATATTTGAAAAATATGTATTTTTCATGCGACCCTCCATCTTAATTGTTTTTTCTCTCGAACAATCGTGAGATAATTATAACTAAAATTCAATCTGTATAGAAGCAGGCTCGTAAATTTGAAAACAGTTTTATAAGTACTATTGCACAAAAGTTTCGGCCTTTCAGTCACTTTATAACATCTGCTGATTGAAAATAATACAATATCGTTAATAATAATAATACTTGACAACATAGACACAAAACCAAGAATTTTGCAAAATAAAAATAAGTACTATAAACACCTGTGTTTGACTGGCTCTTTATGTTATCTGTCCTAGAGGGATAAAAGGCTAAGCTGATCAGTGGAGGTTGAACCCGGTATTTCAAGAACCGAAACAAATGTCGCAAGGCAATTTGTCCAGTGCTCTAACCGTTCTACCAATGTAGCCCCACATATAGGCACAAGGTCAGCATTTTCGTAAGGAGGGTATTATACGATATCATCGACTCTAGTATTTGACTGGTGCTTTATTTCATCAACCACCCGAAGGATGAAAGGCGAAGCTAAAGTGGGTGAGATTTTAACTGAGAAATTAAAGAGCCGGAACAAATATCTCAAAGCATTTTGTCCAGTGCTCTAACGATTCTGCCAGTTACCACTGATATTAATAATGGTTTCTAATTTAAGCACAAAGCTTATCTTGAGGGGATGGGGTTAGTCGATATCGGTACCATCAAACCTCAGTATTTGACAGGTACTTTATTCTATCGACCCTACAAAGATGAAAAGCAAAGATGTGTTCTGTGAGATTTGAACTCAGAACATAAAGAAGTGGAAGAAATGACTGGAGACATTTTGTCTGATGCTGTAATAATTCTATAAATCTTCTACAGTCATGTCATCAGATAATAGCATTTAATTTACTTTGGCATTCAATGTAACACTCCACTGTTGTGGAACTCCAGCCACCTTTTGGGAAATTAATAAACTTTCTTTCACATTGCTTAACAATTTATAGTCTAGGTGTCAATTGTACCAATGAGTTATTGGTACATATTTTATCAGTCGACTTCCTGTAGGTATTACACTTCATAGTTTAACACAATAATAATTGTTTTTAAATTTAAAGAAGGGTTAAGGAGTTATTCAATTATTTTGACAGCAGTACTTCACTGAGAACTTTATTATATCGGTACCAGAAGAATGAATGGTAAAGTTGACCTCGGCGAGATCTAAACTCAGACCGGCAAGATTTAAAAATATATTGCAAGGCATTTTATCCGACACCCTAATCTTTCCACCAATCCGTCGCCTTTTCTAAAATGATGATAGAATGATTTCTGGCATGAACATAGAATCGCACACTGCGGGTGGAGTGAGTACAATTAATTGTATCGGTTGTAGATTTTGATTTGCACCTATTTATCGGCCCTAGTAGATTAAAAAGTTAAGTCAACATCGACAGAATTTGAACTCGATACACAAATTGGCATAAGTAAATATATCGGGAAGCGTAACCTTCCCCGTTCCCTTTGCCGATTCTCCCTGCAAAGGGAACATACAAACCCCAACGCAGACATAAAATTGTATTTACTATGACACAGGGAGATAGGGTCTTATAAAGTTAGGAGGACATTATAAAATATCCACCGCAGAACTTCACAAATATTTAGTTTAGATCAATGAAAACTTATAGAAATAGCTACAAAGCACAAACAAATCACAATGAAACAAAATAACTGTTTTCTGTCATCAAGAAAAGCAAGAATTACATCGCAGATGCTGATGTAACAGATAGTTATGAAGAAAATGGTAAGAAACAATAGAAATAGTGCAAAAAGTAAAAATTAAGTAAAATTGGGGCCACAGAATGCCATGTTTAAAATGATGGCGACGAAAGGCCCTACATTGCCAATATCTGACGAAAAGGAAAATGTAGAGTAGGATAGAATTAAACAAAGTAAAAATGGCAGCTTTTAAGCTGAAACGCCATGATTCTTGGCAGAAGCATAAGATCGAAGACTTCCTATTGTAAGTTACCAAAAGAAAATCATGAAACAACCCTTTTGATAGCACATCGCCTGGAATCGACTCTGGTTCTATTATTCAAACGTCTTGTTTTAGAGTAATATAACAAAAAACCCTCCATTAAAATTCCATGCTTATTTATGTTCCAAACACCAGCTTAATAATAATAAAGTTAATTTGATATATTTTCATTATTTTCAAAATTAAAGGAAACCAAGTAAGGAAAGGTTAAAATAAATAATCGTAGGGGATATTGGATGTTGAGGCTGAGAAGAAATAATTAAAGATATTGTCCCTGTCGACCCAGCGGCAATACGCCGTGAGGAAGAACGGAGTTAGGGTTTTCTTACACTGGAAAGGTTGTCTGCAACGTGTAATACCAACATAAGACCAGTCGTATGAACAGGCAACAGAAATACTCTAAGAGACTGAGAAAGTGTACTACGTTAGGATATGGCAATCTAGATAAAAAAGGAAAATGTAAGAAAATGCGCTTGGTATTGTTGAGAAATGCAGGGTGCAACAGAAAACCATTTCATATTTTATACGGTCATTGGTATGAGGCCAGAGAAATTAGGCAGGTAGTAATGGTGTCTTCATGTAGCTAATGTGTTATGTTTTCGTAACCATTATGGTTTAGGCCAGTACATCAAAAATGATGAATCTGGGACTTTCTTTTTCTTCCATCCCGTACTTAATCTATGTATCAGTCACAATAGATGATGAAATATTTCTAAAAGAAACGGAGAAGTTGTCCAAGCCTAAAGATCTGGAGATAGAGGTAACAAACAGGTAGGGAGTGAAAAAAGAAACAATCCCCATATTGGTTTCAAATTTTAGCACAGGGCCAGTAATTTTTGGGGCAAGGGTTAGTCACTTGCATCGACTCCAGGCTTTAACTGGGACTTATTTTATCGAACCTGATAGGATGAAAGGCAAAGATGACCTCGACGAAATTTGAACTTAGAAAGTAACGACGGACGAAATGCCGCGAAGTATTTTGCCTAGCTTGCTAACTTTTTTGCCAGCTCGACCCCTTAAATCCCTATTTAAATATATGTTTTGCTACTTATGACTGAAGATCATTCAGTCAAAGCAGCAGCTAAACCCTTGCAAATGTGATCGTATTACAGAAAATAATTCTCGTAGGCTCAGCATACATATTATGTAAAATACAGTCAATATAATAAAAATGCAAAACCAAGAGAAAACAGTGGTCATACCTAATACGAACAACTTTGTCTTCAATAGAGCACACGTAACACGAAATAAAAATAAAAATACTAAAATATAAAAACGTCTGAAAATGACGTTTACTTAACTACAAGAAAGAAAATTGAAATATTGCTTACTTTATTAAGCCGGAGCATTCGTACCATGAGACAATTTTGCCATTCAGTGGTATATATATCGCTTCAACGATTGATAAACACGATTAATTTACTAAGAAAATCACCTTTTAATGTGCAACATATTTCCTTTATGGTTTACTAAGAAGGAAACGGGTTGGTTTTATTGATGACTTTCTCAGGGTTTCTGCGACAAAGTGAAATCAATAAGACTTGGATTCACATGGATCACCTTGATTATCAGTAGGGTGGTGTCAGCTGCAAATACTGATGAAGTTCCAAATGATTCACTTTATGGTGGTGGTCGTGATGGTGGTGCTAATGGTGCGAGTAGTAGTAGTGGTGGTGGTGGTAGTGATTATGTTGTTGGTGGTGCTGGTGGTTGCTAAAGGTCTAAGAGTTGATTTTTTATGGGATTGCCACTGGGATTAGGGAGTATGGGTTGATACAACTGAATGCTCCTTCTGGTACTGTAGAACATCTTCCTATTCTTGTTAGTATTGATATATATTTTGCTTTTGATATTACTGTTGGTGTAATCGTTAGTGTTGTTTGTGATATTTTGCTTTCATTTGTTACTTTTAATTGTTGTCGCCTTTGATGTCACGCTCCAAGGATGATGTTTAATATCCTGGTATCTACATAATTAAGTATACATGAACATCAGTAAATATATACATGTACTCGCCACCTACACACACATATGCAACAAATATATCTCCAAATATGTTTAAGTCTTGCTAGAAAAAGAATTTCAGTGATGAACAGTCACGCAATATCAATATAGTACAATATACACAACAAAACCTCATTAAACTAAAAAAATCTCTCTGCAAATTTAATCCTTACAAAACTAAAATCCTAAATGAAGAGCAAATCCAAAGCAATGAGAACACAAGATGCCAATGAATAACGCGTACAATTATCACAAGCACATCATCAACGAACAGACAAATGTCCACAAACACACACACACATTAATTATGTGCGCGTATATACACTCATATATATATACATATACATGTATACGTATATCTATTGATGTATATAATTTTTAGGTACCTGTATATATTCCTTCCATTTTTCGATGAACAACTAACGTACGAAACGTTATATTTTATCTTTCCAATAAGCGTCAAGAGAAAATCCAACATGGCAAATTTTGGTTCTTCTTTCGTGTCCTTTTAAATGTTAATTGTATTATTGTATTTACACTAAACATATAATTTCATGTATATATATACATACATACATATACATACATATATATATATATATATATATATATATATATATATATATATATATATATATATATATATATATACACATACATAAATATGTAGATATAGGCATATACATGCACATATAAGCATTTTCGCTAAGTAGTTGTAAAAGAGAGGAAAATAGCTGTATACATATATATAAGCATATATAGATTCACATATATACATGTACGTTTAAATATTTGTTGTGCAAGATTTTTTATGTGAAGTCGTGTGTTGAAACAGATATTGTTATATTTCGGAATGGTCATTTTGCCAGTTTAGCCAATATCCATATATCACATACACCTATAAATGTTTATACGAATGTATATATAAAATGCATTTGAATAAAAGTTGAATATGCATTTATATATGTATATAAATATGTTTATGCATATGCGTACATCTATACATATTCTTCATATAGAGCCAATGAATATGAACATGTATATATATGTGTGCGTGTTTATGTATGTATATATATATTAGTTTTCATCCAATAAACATCAAAAGAATATAAAGAAAAGAAATAACAAAAATGGCAGTATCATCATCCATCATCCTCATCATTACTACCACCACCACCAACAACAACGACAACAATACCATCACTACTACCACCACCATCACCACCCACCACCACCCAAAAACAACAAGACCGACACCACCATCACTATCATTACCGCCCCATCATTAGTTTTAAACTCATCATCAACCTCAAGAACAACAACAATGTTGAAATATTAAAGAAGAAGAGCAACAACTAACATGAATAGAATGAATAGATAAATATTAAAGAAAATGAATACAGAAGGAAAAGAAAGGGATCAAACGAACCAATAAAAGGGGTCTCAAATGTAGGCACAAGATCAGTAATTTTTAGGGACGAGTATTAGTCGATTACATCGGCGCCAGTAGTTGAGTAGTACTTATTGTAACGACTCCAAAAAAAAGATGTACCTGCAAAAGTGATCTCGGCGGAATTTGAACTCAGAACTTAAAGAAGTATAAGAAATGGAGTTAAACATTTTGTCCGAAATACTAACTATTTTGCCAACAATAATCCTTTCTGTTATAGATGCAATGGTATTCCTTTCTTCTATAGATACAATAATAATCCTTCCTACTAAAGGCACAGTGCCTGATATTTTGGGAGGAGGTCGTTCGTCGATCTCATCGAGCCAAGTGCTTACATGGTACTTATTCTATCGAAGAGTTAAAAATATATTGGGCGGATTTTGAACACAGAACATAAAACGCATAAAGTACATCTAAGCATTTCGTTCGAAAAGCTTACGAGTTTGCCAACTCATCTCCTTGAAAAGAAATCGATAATAATATTAAATAATTTGTGATGAACGTGCTAACTAACTTAAATATAAAGTTAAATATGATAAACCAAAAATAAAATGAACGAAGAAACATTGAAAAGTATAAATCTACTTCTTAACAACGGTGTCTGTATGGCAGGCCTGGAAAGCATTCTAGTCACCGGAGGAAAATTCGTTTGCATACAGATTAGAAATTGCTGCAAGGGGAAGACTTTCAACAACTCTCTTGAGAAATATGCTTTGAGCTTTCAAACAAAAATGGCAATTAATTATAAGTTACATACCTATGTGTTTGTGAAATTAAAGATTCACTATTTTCCTGGACATCTTTGCAACCCCTCGGGTTGTTATACACTTGGGTTTGGCAACTGATGATGAAAATGTCAACCACCTTCGCTCTAAGCGGTCGCTCGACCGGCTAGAAATAGGAGCTAAATTTCCGTCAAAACCTTTTCTTGTCTTTAAAAACAAAACAAAACAGAAAACAAAAAGAAAAACAGGAAGAATACGCTGGATAATGTGTAGTCCTGGACTTTAATAGAAAAAATGAAATAGAAGGCCGGTATATTTCAACGGTGATAAATATTTGAATAAAGATCTACTACTTCAGCTTTGACCTGGTGTTAAACAACAGCAACAGTAATAACAAGTACAAGAACATCAACATCGACAATTACAACCACAATAACAGCTACGTCAGCAAGAGCAGTAACAACAACAACAACAACAAAATAACAACAGTAAAACCAACGGCAGCAGTAGCACCACCAGTACCACCACCATAACAACAATAATAAAAAAAAACAAAATCTCCAACAATAACAGCAACAATAACAGAAGCAACAATATCACCAACCACTGCTGCCACCACCACCGCTACTACCACCATCACAACCACAACAACAATAACAACAAGTCTCTGTACTGCTGGGGTGGTTAGGAAAATTCGTTTAAACTTTAAGTTCAAAACTGCTGTGATCAGATCAACTTTATTTCATATTTACACTTCCGAAGGTACAATAAAACAAGTACACATCAGATACTGACTTCAATGATTATACTGCCAGATATAAAGAGATATCAACATTGTGAAATTGTGAAATTAATTCATCTACCCGCTTAATCCACACCCACGGCTTTCTGTCTCTTTCGGCTTCTGGGTTATTGTGTTGGTATATTAACATTCTAAAACTCGTGTTAATGTTCTTTGCCGAATCCTTCCTGTCCGATGACTGTACCTGCAATACCACTAGAACTACAATTTCTGCTGATCCAACAAGGAAGACCTAGCGAAACTACTTAGTCGATCTGTTAAAAATGGTAGTCAAAGTTTACCTCACATCCCACATTGAATTTTTTTTTTTTTTAATGGGAAGAATTCATTATATTAATGTAGTCCTAGATAGCCCCAAAACGATGCCACGATAACGGACGGAGTATTTTCGTTTATAGCTCTGCTCAGTTAGGACTGAGCTGGAGTTAAACGGCAATTGCCGTTTCTCCGGAACTTGAACAACCGACTGTTCGACTGACCGACGAACAATCACCTGTTCCGTTTCATACGAATCGTCCTCTTGCTTAATGTCCAGTTGCACAGGATGGACCAAAAACACAACGAAGTATAAAAATCCTGTTGGTGTAACAGCTGAAGCCGCTAGATTATGCCTACAGATCACAATATTTGTGACTTTTGTGACTTTTGGCGCATAATCATCTCTGTCAAATTTACAGAGCTATTCGCTTTCCTCACCCCCATCACCGTCCAACTCAGCATATCTGGATTCCACGCATCTACTTAACAGAGATCTGTCACAACTACATCCTCTGCTTCTCACTACAGGAAGGGGGAGCTTCCACGTGGTTGTACTGATGGACAGAAATAAGTAATAAAATATCCTTAAAATTGCACCCAGCTGTCTTAAAGAAAAGTTAGTGGAGCACGGTGAAGGGCATGTACAGAGATGTCCCACTGTTTAGGCGGAAGACGGGATTGTCACGGCTGGAATGTCTACATGAGACCTAACAACAAAAACAACAATATTAATAAGGACAAAAATGCTAACAACAGCTGCAGCAATACTATCAACAACAATACTAACGACACCAATACTAACAACATGAGAAACAATACTAATAACAGCAGCAGCAACAGCAGCAGCCGTGCAAGACTTTGGACCTGGAGATCTCCATTTCCAGCGACTTCGAGGGCCACCTTCCAGTGGTGTCGGGCATCAACGAAGAGCCCTCGACTACAAGAAGACGACCAAAGTTTTTTTTTCCAAGGTCTGGGGTCTCCCGCCCCAAAGCCCTAGACCATCACCTAATCAACCTATCAACAACAACAACAACAACAACAGCAGCAGCAGCAACAATAAGAAGAGAAATACTAAGAACAACTATACTAATCCTAACAACATCAACAAAACTTGAAACATGGACTGCGATATTACCAACAACAGAACAATCCTCGTTAAGCGTGCTACAACATTCTCTTCATGAAGTGGTAAAAGCAATAAACTTCACGCGCACACTCACGCATACACCAAGGAAAAAAACCCCTCAAAGTTAACTGTAGCTATAGTAATTACGCATATATAACTGATAAATAGTATAAAATGAACGAACCACGAGAGACAAACTCTAATAAATAATGAGAAGCTTAAAATAATATAAGCAAATAAAACTTTGTATAATTACAGTAATTAATAATGTAAATGTCATATCACGTACTAATATAGTTAATTAAAAAGAGATCTTTTACTTCGTATATACATGCATACTGACACGCATACGCCTCTATTATTCAGAATGATATGCATATATAACGTGTATAAAAATATATATAAATGTGTGTATGTGTATATATATAAAGATAGATAGATAAACAGACAGATAGATAGATAAATAGATAGATAGATAGATAGATAGAGAGAGAGGGAGAGAGAGAGAGAGTCAGAGACAGACAGAAAAAAACAGACAGGCAGATAGAGATAGATAGATAGACAGATAGACAGACAGACAGACAGATAGATAGATAGATAGATAGATAGATAGATAGATAGATAGATAGATAGATAGATAGATAGATAGATAGATAGATAGATAGATACATAGATAGATAAATAGATAGATAGATAGACAGATAGGCAGAAAGAGTAGTATATATAAATCTATATCCAATCCACATTTTAATAATTATACGGAATTATACGGATACACATAATGTTTACATTATGCACGGGCAAACAAACTGACGCACGCACGCATACACACGCACATGCAAACGAAGGCAATGTTATTGTACAAATAAAGTTTGAATCCAACTTTTACTTTTGCAACTAATCCGAAAGTAAAAGTGAAAGTAGATATATCCACTTCTTGAATAAACAACAAACTGTAGAATATAGCAATATAGCAGTATAATTTCAACAGGGCAAATAAACATTATGGAATTGGGCATCATTTCTGATATATATATAGGTATATATACATACAAAAACGTATGTGTATATACATATATATATATAAATTTGTGTGAATGTATAAGTGTGAATATGAATATGCATATATATACATGCCTACCTACATACACACACACATATATATACATATATATATATATATATATATATATATATATATATATATATATATTATATATATATATATATGTATATGTATGTATGTATGTATGTATGTATATACACTCACACAGAAATAGCAAGAATTAAGAAGGCATAAAAACAACGGTGCGATTTCAATTATTTTTTTTTTTACTTCATGATAGTTTATGGGTAGTGAGGAAAGATGTTGTTAAACTTCATATATATGTATATCATATATATATATATATATATATATATATATATATATGTAGATCGTGAGAGAGGAACGAGAAATAAAAAACAGAAGAAAGCTTGGAGCATGTAGGAAGGAAAAGGTAGGTAATTTAATTAGTAGAACTTTTAAAAATAAGTCCTGTTATGTGTTTTTGGTTTGTTTTTTTTTAGATAATATAATTTCCATTTCGACATTTTTAGTGTCATATCATCATAATCATCATCAACATTATCATCATTATTATTATTAATTATTATTACTTATTGTTATTACTATAATCATTCTTAATATATTAAAAATTATTTTACCATTATTATTTTCTTCCAAAATATAAATTTTATCTCGTTTTCTTCTGTTGCTATTTTGTGAATGTATATATATGTATATATATATTTCTTGAAATATATATATTTTTAAAATCATTTCACCTGGTTTTCATTTCTTTGATTTCTCATTCTGAAATGAATGTTAAATATTTTGTCTTTTTTTTTTTTTTTTTGAAAAATTTGGTTTCCTGAAATAGACATTTTTTAAAAATGATTTTTTGCTTTTCTTCATGTGACTTGTTTTCTTTCTCCCGGTCATTGTGTAGAACCTTTGTTTTTCCTTATTTAAATATTCCAATATTTGCATTAATTTTCGTTGCTCCTAGCAACCAATTAACCTTCTACTTTCTCTACATTTCGTTTAACGACGTTTTTACTGATATTTGATGGAACACTTCTTTTACCAACCAATTCTCTGATTCTCTTGTCAAAATGTTCGGCATTTTCACCTTCATTTCCACGTTTACCAACCAGTTCTCTGATTCTCTTGTCAAAATGTTCAGGATACTCAACTTCAGTTCCTCTTTTACCAATTAATTCTCTAATTCTCTTGTCTGGAAATTCGATTTCAGTGCCTCGTTTGCCAATTAATTCTCTAATTCTCTTCTCAAAATTTTCAGGATATTCAACTTCGCCTCCTCGTTTACCGATCAATTCTCGGATTCTCTTGTCAGGATAATCAATTTCACCTCCACGTTTACCAATCAGTTCCCGAATTCTCTTGTCAGGAAATTCAATTTCTGATCCTCGTTTGCCAACCAACTCCCTAATTCTTTTGTCAAAGTGATCAGAATATTCCACATCGTTTCCTCGTTTGCCAACCAATTCTCTAATTCTTTTGTCAAAGTGATCAGGATATTCTATTTCGGTCCCACGTTTGCCAACCAATTCTCTAATTCTTTTATCAAAGTGATCGGAATAGTCAATTTCTGTTCCTCGTTTGCCAACCAATTCTCGAATTCTTTTGTCAAAATTTTCAGGATATCGTTTGCCGACTAATTCTCTAATTCTCTTGTCAAAATGTTCTGGATAGTCAATTTCAATTCCTCGATTAGCAGCCAGTTCGCGAATGTAATTCTCTGGGCTTTCCATTTCCATGAAACTGTTAACATTTCTTTTTCTTAGCAGGTCTTTTATTCTGTCACCAGACGCCCTAAACCTTTTGTCAGCATTCGAGTAGCTTTTAAAGTCATGAGTTTCCACAAGCAGTGAAGATGCCAAAACGGCAAGACTTAATTTTAGAATTATTTCATAAGAATGCATTTCGTTGGTTTGAAGGATAGGGAATTTCAAATCCGTTTCATGCAACAGTCAGTGTCTTTTTATCTCTTGTTCTTTCTTCCTCTAAGGCAAGTTGATAAAAATATTAACTTCTGCTGATGCTGTTGCGGTTATCTTTATGTTGCTGCTGATGTACTTGCAGATCGATAAGTTATTAAGATTTCTTCCCTTGTTTTATTTGTCTCTAAAAGAAATGACCGTGCAGTGAAGGCAATATGCAAGCTGCTGTTAGATAAGTATTGCAGCTTTTACACTGGATGTTGTAGAAACGCGTGTATTTATAAGCAAGAGGTTTGCCCATCTTGCGTAGGATGCATAGGCCTCTCAGCAGGCAGTTTCACTTTTAAGTCCAACCCAAAGCGGCATAATGTTTATCGTTCTTTTTCTTTTATCGTCTACATAGCAGTAGCAGTAGCAGTAGTTCTACTACTACTACTAGTAGTAGTAGTAGTTTTAATAGTAGTAGTAGTAGTAGTAGCTTTTGCTGTTGTTTTGTAGTTGCGGAGGAAGTGGTGATGGTAGTAGTGACTGTTGTTGCATTTGTTGTTCATAATAAATCTATCACAGCTCACACTTTCTTTCAATCACTCTCTACCCCCTCCCTCCATCCCTCCCTCTCACTCTCTCCTTCCCTCCCCCTCCACCTACCACACACACACACATACACATACACACATACACGCACACGCACACCACCTATAATCTACCTCTTTCTTCGCGTTCTTGCGTTCATAAAAAAGTTCATACCTGCATCCACTCTGCTTCCACCGCGACCACCACCACTGACACTCTGATAACCACCCTCCTTCCCGTCCCCGATTATTCTTGCAAATTGTTTCTTCTTCTCTTTCTTTCTTTTTTTCTTTGTTTGTTTGTTTCTTTTTTTCTTTATTTCTTTATTTCTTTATTTCTTTGCATGCGATCGGTATTTGAATGTCGTTGATTTTATTCTTGTCTTTTATTGTAGTGAGAGAGTTATTGTTTGTTATAGTTGTTGCTGGTATTGTTGTTGCTGGTATTGGTGGTGTGGTGGTGGTGGTGGTGGTGGTGGTGACAGTGATAGAGAAAGCGGTGTAGGAGTGTTGTTCTTTTTGTATTAAGTTTATTTTTGCATATATTTTTTTTTGTTTTCTTCTTTTATATATAGCTCTTTGTTGTTCGTCTTGCTGCTGCTGCTGCTGCTGCTGCTGCTGCAGCTCATAGAATTACCTCTTCCCTCTCTCGCTATCACACTAAGGCGGGTGTTGTCGTTATTGCTGCTGCTGCCGCGGCTGCTGCTGCTGCGACTGCTGTTGCTGTTGTTGTTGCTGCTGCTATTGTATCTGTGACTACGACTACCATGATCAAAACTGCTGCTGTTGTTGTTGCTACTAATGCTGCGTTCTCCATCTCCTCATCAGCAG
The DNA here is from genome assembly GCF_006345805.1 of Octopus sinensis. Lineage (NCBI taxonomy): Eukaryota > Metazoa > Mollusca > Cephalopoda > Octopoda > Octopodidae > Octopus > Octopus sinensis. The sequence goes on along the minus strand of NC_043007.1, from coordinate 68,936,287 downwards.
CATCATTATCATCATTATCATCAGTAGCAGCAACTGCAGTAACAACAACAACAACAACAACAACAGCAAAAGCAACAGCAGCAACAACAAGCAACACCAACTGCAGCAGCAACAACAGCAACAACAAGCAACACCAACTGCAGCAGCAACAGCAGCATCAGTGAGAACAGCAGCAACTTCATTATAACTAATCCTTCCTAAAATCCCACCACAACCACAACCACCATTTCCTCTTCCTCCTCCTCCTCCTCCTCCTTCTTCTTCCTCTTCTTGTCCTTCTCTTCCTTCTCCTCTTCTGCCGCCACCACCACTACGACAACTCCAGCTGTTGCTGTTGATATCGTTGAAACCACATGGCACCACATCACAACCGATGCTGTTGCTGCTTCTCGTGCTGCTGTTGCTATTGCTGCACCTGCTGCCGCTGCAACCACCTCTCCTCTTTACTAACGTTACCACACTAGCATCACGACGACGACCACCGCCACGACCATGACCACCACCACCACCACCACCATTATTCATCATTTTCTATGTTCATCACCATTATCCCCACTACTATCGCCAGTAACGCCGTCTCACCGCCTACCATTATCACTACCACCACCACCACCACCATCACCACTTCCACCACCGCCGCCTCCACCATTGCCTCCACCGTTGACTCCGTCACCACCATCAATGTAAGAGGATCACCTCCTTGACTTCGCAATCCACCCAATCGCTATTAGCACCACCAACACCGGCCCCCATCATCACCACCACCATCACAACCAGCATCTCCACCATCATCGACACCGCTGCTGCCGCCGCC
>NC_043007.1:68892973-68925473 GCF_006345805.1 Octopus sinensis | reverse complement strand
GACTTTTTTTCTATTCCAAAGAAAAACGATTTTATTCACACAAATATGCAACCGAAGAGTTTAAAGTACCAGTAATGATAAGGCTGTTGACTGGGAGAACACAAACATGGTTTAAACAGTAAGTTTGGCAGGAAAGAAACAACAGAAAATGGAAGGTGCAGTTATGATCAGGTCGATGGAAGAAAAGCAGGACAAAAACAGCTTTACCGATCGCATTCTCACCTGGAATCGATTTTTGTAATTTTTTTAAAGACTTATACACGTCCTGATACCGTCGGTATCTGCATATCAAATTTGAGCGTAATCGGATGGAGGATGCCCAAGATCCTAGAAAACACACACACACACACACACACACACAGACAGAACGGATTTTTATAAAAGATACACACACACACACAACAACAACAACAACAACAACAATAACAACAACATATGTAAACAGACATTTTGTGTGTGTTTGGAAGCATCGAATATGTTTCATATTATACAGATAAAAAAGTAATACAGACAAGAAAGTAATATTTTGAACGCAATATAGCCAGAAACATTGCGTATGTCACTCTTATAAGACGGAAAAAGTTGCCAGCAACTTCTGGCAACTTTTTCCGTCTTATAAGGGTGAAATGCCCAATGTTTCTGCTGTTTTCACGGTTATATTGCGTTCAAAATATTACTTTCTTTTCTGTAAGACAAACACACACACACACACACACACACACACACACACACACACACACACACACACACACACACACACCACACAAATACACACACATATTCATATTTCATACAATGAGAGCAACATAATAGAAACTTCCAAGTAACTGCCAACAATTTCTTTGTAAATATAAAACACATATGTTGCTCTGTCGAAAAATATTGCACGGTCCTTAATCCTTAAACGTAATGTTTGACAGTTTTTATAAACATTTATACATGAAAACAGAATTATCATATATATGAATGTGTGTGTGTGAATGTTTGTGTGTGTTTATATACATATGTATATATAATGTATTATGTATACTTGTCTCTGTGTGAGTGGGTGTGCATGAGTATGTGTGTGTGAATGAGTGGGTGCAAGTGTGTGTATCTATCTATCTATCTATCTATCTATCTATCTATCTATCTATCTATCTATCTATCTATCTATCTATCTATCTATCTATCTGTCTGTCTGTCTGTCTGTCTATCTATCTATCTATCTATCTATCTATCTATCTATCTATCAATCAATCAATCTATCTATCTATCTATCTATCTATCTATCTATCTATCTGTCTGTCTGTCTGTCTGTCTATCTATCTATCTATCTATCTATCTATCTATCTATCTATCTATATGTGTTGTGATTGTGTCGGTGTATGTGTTGTATATGTGTGCGCGTGTGCGCGTGCGTGCGTGCACAGATGTGTGCACGTCTGGATTTTGTGTTTGTAAAGTTGTCTGTGTCTGTGTGTGCGTGGCAGGACAGCAATTGCTATAATTCGATGCCGTTTGCATTTGCAGTAGCATCTGAAAGAGAATCTCAATAGCGACGACATTGACAGCGATAATGACGACGACGACGATGACGATGACGACGACAACGACGACGACGATGATGGTGATGATGATGATGATGATTCTGCCTCTTATACTGCTGCTGCTGCTGTTGATGATGATGATGATGAAAATATTATAACGATGGCGCCGACACGGATGGAGTTATTGTTGGTGATGCGAATAATTGGTAATGCAAATCTTCATCTAATACCAATATTCCTATGGGACAGTCGTGCTAATACCGATCGCTGTATTACACGTGACTGGCTACTAAGGTCATCCTGTCCCAGCAACCAGTAGTGTCCAGCATCAGCATCTGTCTTTAATATTCCGTTTAAACGTATGCAGGTCAACATCAGCAAAGAAGACTTGAACATGGAGAAGATTACAGTGAGCCGATGTTAGCGGGTGGAAAGAACTAGAATTAGGTTAATGCGGAGCCGAAAGGTTTCGTGCACCAGTGATGACAAGAGATAGAAAGACGAGTAAGTCATGGGTGGCTGAGTTGCTGGGGTAAAACATTAGCCAACTCCTACGAGCAAAGAACATTTTTGGAGCGAGGGATGAGAAACAGAGAGGAGACAGCACGCATTTTGGACATGCTGGAAATTATCTTTGAGAGTTGGAGTGCCAAATACCCATGTCAGTCATTTTAAGATACGGTCCAGGATGTCTGTATATGTAGCTAGTAGAATCGGCCGGATGTGAACCTCCTTTGGACTTTGGTGAGTGTCAGTAGCTGTTGGGGGCTGAAATGTTTTCTGACCCTAAAGAGAAAGTTTAGTCTTTGGGATGCGGTCCTAGTTATGTCGTGGATCTATCTTTAATAAGCGAACTCTTCGATGATAGTGATCCCAGCGCTTGAGGTTTCTTTGAGGGCTCTGAAGGATGCTGATGTTCAGAGGAGTATAGAGTGAGGATCTATACATACATACATACATACATACATACATACATACATACATACATACATACTCTACATACATACATACATATATATATATATATATGTATACACGCACACACACATACATGTATGTTTATATGTATATATGTATGTATACTGTTTAGGCATCCGCCGCTATAAACCACTTGATGCAACCCTCAGGCATCAGTCTGCCGACCAGCGTCTTCGGGTGAAGTCGTGTTGTCATGTGGTACGTCTTTGTTTTGCAGTGCTTCTCCCCTGTTCGTCGATTTTTTGCAGTAGTCGAAACGAATGAACAGTGTGCTTCCGTGATTTTCTGTTTCCTGCTAAGGAAACTACTCCCGAAACAGTAATCATGTTTCAAACAGCTTACAAGAACGCTGCCATGAGCAAAACACAAGTTTAGGAATGGTTTTCACGCTTTAGAAAATATCATTTGTCGCTTGAAGACGATCCTCGTTTAAGGCGAGTGTCAACCTCCCGAACGAATGAAAACATCACGAAAATTCATGAAGTGAACTTGAAGGACCGTCGCCGAACAATTAATGAGCTTCTTGATATGACTGGTGTGTCCTGGAGCTCTTGCCAAAGAATCTTGAGCGATGAATTACGAATGAAGAGAGTTACAGCAAAATTTGTGCCTCGCTTGGTTATGGAAGACCAAACGCAGTCACGACTGAATACGTGTCGTCGTGAACAGAAAAACAGTTGGGAGTTGATCCGGATCTTTTTGCGAAAGTCATCATTGGTGAAGAAAGGTGGTTCTTCAGCTATGGCCCGGACACGAAGCAGCAATCAAGTCGGTGGAAGAATTCGATTTCACTACGCCCTAAAACGGCATTTCAAGTGAAGTCCAGTGTCAAGACGATGCTGATTTGTTTCATCGATGCGAAAGGAATTGTTCACAAAGAATTTGTTTCTCCTGGACAAACTGTTGACCAGACATTTTTCTGAAGCATTTACGAGACGCAGTGAGATAAAGACGCTCCGACCTGTGGCAAAATGGAGTGTGGTGGTTTAGTCATGACTATGAGCCTGCGCACACCGCCTTGTGTGTAAGACAGTTATTGACCGAAAATGGCATGACTCCGCTTCCCCACCCAACCTATTCACTCGATCTTGCTCCCTTCGACTTTTTGTTTTCCCGAATAAAAGAAGTCCTTAAAGGAAAATGTTTTGCAGACGGTCGTCCTGAACGAAGCTGGTCTTCAAGCAACAAGTGACCATTCCTAAAACGTGGAAACCACTTGTAATCTAGTGTTTTGCTCATGACAGCACCCTCTTTACCGCCGGTTTACCAGTCAGAAAGCAGAATTTCACGGAAGCACACAATTCCTTCGTTTCAGCCATCGCAAAAATCGCCGAACAGAGGAGAAGTATTGCAAAACACAGACGCACCATGTAACAGTACGACTTCACTCGAGGACACCGCTCGGTATACTGATGTCTAAGGGTCACATCAAGTAGCTTCTAGCGGCGGAAGCCTGAACTACAACGGGTTTGTTCCACAGGAAATGTTCCTGTTACTTTTGGGTACGCTGTTTTATATATATATATATATAAACTATAAATTAGGGTATCTGAGAGATACCACCATGCTGAAATAACAGTCAAAACCCTGACTCTCAGATACCCTAATTTGTAGTTTAAATAATTATTACCTTTGTATGGTATTTATTCCCATGCTGGCCACTAGATAAAATCGATATTTAAATATCATTATTAACCTTGTTTATAAATCTATATCTATATCTATCTATCTATCTATCTATCTATCTATCTATCTATCTATCTATCTATCTATCTATCTATCTATCTATCTATCTATCTATATATATATATATATCTATATATATATATATATATATATATATATATACATATACTAGATTACCCGTGACCCGTTGGGTCATTGACGGTTTAGGTTAGAAAACATTGAAGCTGGTTTCAATATTGCATTGAAATGAAAGTTAATTTTATGATGATTCAGTTAAATATTTCAATTAGTTCGTGTCATCATAGGTCTAGTTTAGAAGTTCATGTTTACGGTTTTATTAATTATTTACAGCATCTAATAGAAATAGAACTTCTGGGATACACTTAAACTCCAGTAATAGCATTTATTTATGGCTTATGTGCACACTTCTACACAAGTGCAAAAGGAATTGTTATATAACGTAAACATAAAATTATTGGAAATAATTTTCACAGTATTATATACTCCCATTTTAGTGTTATGTTACTTTCCGAGTTTTTTCCCATTATGCCCCGTTTTGGCCATTATATGAAGATACACAGAAATCCGAGAATCTCGGGAATCTGTGGTCCGATTTAAACAAAACTTGTTTTATCCCGTTTGTATTCACATTTCAAGGGTCCTTACTTTCAGAGTATTTTCCCATTATGCGTCGGTTTAGCTCTATTGAATTATTGACAAGCACGGACGCAAGCAAGCAATCTCAGAGTTTTAGTAGTACACATATAATACACACACACGTATATACCTTCTCTTCTGACTGACAGGTCGTAAGTCGATGTGGTCGTATGTCGGATTTATATTTTTCAACACTATTTTCATTCAAACGCAACTGATGCTTGAAAGCGACTGTATGTGAGATAGTGGCAGGCAATGGATGTCTGGATCTCAGGGAGGCCTGCTTTACCCGATACTACCATAGTTATTTATTTACATTTTTATTTCCTTATTTTTTTGTGGTCGTAAGTGCGGATGGTCATAAGTCGAGGAGAAAGTGTATACAGGGTCCTAAGGTATTTGAGGACACCTTTTTTGGGTCATTGCTGCATTTTTTTTTGCTAACTCTGTATAATCTTTGCTTCAGAAAATGATAATGGCAGGCCTGGAGCTAACTCAAGAAATGAAGAGGCATGCTGTTATTGTGGTATAAAGGCTGAGCTTAGCGATTTAGAAATATCTCGATTTTTAAAAGTTACCAGATCTTTCGTCTACAAAGTGTGTAAGGAGCTAGAGATTGAAGATGGAAACGTAACACCAGTGTCAAAGCATAAAACATCCTACATGCTCAGAAGGCATCAGAGCACCCGAAGTTATCCAGCAAGTTCAACAGACCATTGATTAAAATCCCAGAAAGTCCATGAGGTCAATTGCAAAATATCTCCATTTGTCAGAAAGAACACTCAGAAATGTTGTCCACTAAGACATCAGATATAAGTCTTATATGATGAGAAAAGATCAATTTGTCAGAAAAGCAAAAGAAAATCACTATATCAGATATAAAAGGCTCTTAAAGAAACTGGAAAATCAAGCAGAAGAAGATTTGATTTGGTTTTTCTCAAACGAAAAAAACTTCGACCAAGATCAAAAAGTTAACAGAAGAAATGACAGAAGGTTATGTGCAGACCATTCTGAAGTTCCAAGCGTTATGCATACAAATTTTTCTGCAGCTGTCATGATTTTAAGGGTTGTCAGCAATGACGTACATGTGATACCTCATTATTTCTTTCCACAAGGCCTTAGAGCTAACTCTGCTGCCTACATTGAGGTCCTGGAAATAATTGTTAAGCCCTGGATAGATAGTGTATGCAATGGAAGGCCATATGTGTTTCAGTAAGACTCTGCACTATCACTCAAGGCTCTAGTAACACAGGAATGCATGGCTGAAAATTTTCATCATCCCATAACCGCAAAGATTTGGCCTCCTAATTCTCCAGATCTCACTGGACTATTACATCTGGAGCGTTGTTGAGAGAGAGAGAGAGGGGTCAATGAACATGCTCACAACACCAAAGATTCTATGAAAGATGCCATTGGCAGAGTAATGTCCAATGTGAACCAGGACTACTTGATTCAAGCATGTAGATGATTTAGATCTCATATAAAAGCGCTTGTTGAAGCTGAAGGTCACTTTATTGAATAACATTATAAAGAAGGTTTATTTTTATTCTCAGCATCGTTTGATAAAGTTATTATCTGCTATTATACATCTGTATTTTTTTTATGAACATAAATCTGTCCTCAAATATTTCAAACACCCTGTGGATAAAAGTTCAGGTTTCAAATGAATAGTAGAGTAATAACGCTATTCATTAATAAAAACTTGTCTAAAACAGCTAAACAGCTGTAGGAAGTGAACCAATATCCACCTCTTGTTATTTATTTATATATATATATGTATGTGTGTGTGTGTGTGCGTGAGTGGGTATGTGTGCATGTGTGTGTATACATATATGCATATATATATACATATATATGTGTATGTGTGTGTATGCATGTATGTATGTGTATATAGGTGAACGTACACACAGGTACACACAGCACGTAAGTATAAGCACATACACAAGATTTCTTTCGTTCTGTTACTCTTTACCAAATTGTATTCACAGAGCACTGATTATTGCTAGCCTATCGTAGAAGCGATTAGTTAAAGGGCGTGCCTCACACGGGTCAATACCGAAAACATGTGGTTGTGAAAAGTCTTTAACCTCTTCAAAAGCTTGTGGTCAAAATAGAAATAAGTTCACAATGAACCAATATATATATATATATATATATATATATATATATATATATATATATATATAATAAAATATTAGGGAATAAATCCAAACTTACAGGGAAAAATCAGATTTAGGATTAAATCCAATTTTATAGTAAAATATTATATTATATTAAATTAGAGATAAAACCACTATTAGGCAAATAAAACAATGAAAAACTTAAGCCAATACATAAAATCAATTCATTTATATTATTTTAAATATATATCAAAAGTATTATCTTTTATTAAACTTTTAATACTTTTGATATATATTTAAAATATTATATATATTTAAAATAATATAAATAAATTAATTTTATGTATTGGCTTAAGTTTTTCATTGTTTGATTTGCCTAATAGTGGTTTTATCTCTAATTTAATATAATATATATATATATATATATTATATATATATATATATATATATATATATATATATATATGCATATATATATATATATATTATATATATATATATATGTATATGCATATACATACATCTCCCTTTCTCTTCCACACACACACACACTTATTTTTAAAAATCTACCAATATAACAGTTTTGATTCTGATATAAAAATTGTCTTTGGTTTTTAATAGCATATATTTTTGAGATGAGACTAACTATTTTGTCTTTACAATTATATTTGAACCATTTTGTATTTATTATAATATTTCTTCAGATAATAATAATTTAATCAGTATGCCTCGTGAATATATGTGCATTTATTACGTTTGTGACAGTTTTACGACTAAGATCAACGAGGTTCCATCACAACGGATTTTATGAAAATTCGTTATCATATAAATGATTAAGATAAGCAGTGGAAAATACATTGAATCTGCTCCGTTTACTCAAGTGCCCCACATAATTGGCTGAACAAGAAGAGAAAGCAAATGTTTTATTTTACCATACACATGATGTGAGCAGAAGAAAGTTCATACTGATTTTTAGTTTTTGCAGTGTTAACATAAATGGGGTTTCTGGTGCAAGTTTTTGTGAGGGACTACATCTGACCCAATAATAGCCCAGACCTCAACCTTCTCGATTACTTTTTATGAGGCATACTTCAAGCAAGGACCAATGCTTCACAACACTCGAGTGTCAACAGTTTGAAGACCTGCATCGTGCGTGCGACACACGGATTCAAAGTGGCAGAGATTACGGCAGCTGCAAAACAATTTCTTTCTCATTAAGGCGGCGAGCTGGCAGAACCGTTAGCACGCCGGGCGAAATGCGTAGCCGTATTTCGTCTGTCGCACATGTGTTCGTGAAGTAAGAATTGCTGTTTCGTGGTGTTAATATTGTTAACAACTGTTGTTTCTTGTTAAACTGTTGAATAACTTAACTGTTGGAGTTTTCAATTGAAAACACTTAGTGCTTGTGGTAGCACGCGTTGTTCATTCCCCCTTTGGGGGGAAGAATGTCGTCTAGCATGGAGCCTACCGTTGGAGCAGAAATACTTGTTTCTCCTGTTGAGAGGAGGAAATACATGTCCGGCGAGGAGCCAACTACAGACAAGGAAATAGGGGTTTCCCCCGCTACAAGAAGGAATAGCAGAGAGGATAATATATTTGATATTTTTGGAGATGTGTCTGAGAGCTCGTCAGAACTTTCACCAGAAGAGTTTCCGACTTTGCCAGAGAACAAAGGCATTGTGTCGAAGAGAATAATTGATGTGCCTAGCATCCAGATAGAACCAAAAAATGGAAAAAAAGTTTTGCGTTGGCTGCTGGGGGTGGAACCCAGATACTGTCGACGAATAAAAGCGAAATTATGAAATACAGCAAAATGATGGAAATAACTGACAACAGTGTGAAAATTGAACCTCCGCAAAAGTTATTACAGGAAGAAAAGCAAAAAACAATAATTTTCAAAACATATTGTCTACAAAATAGAAAAATTGAAAGAATGTCAGAAGAGAAAATAGAAAAGTGCTTAAAGCCAATATTGGGCGACGTAGTATTTCTGAGAAGAGGAAAAAATTCGGAACGGTGGAAGTAAGGTTCACCAATAAAGAAATAGCACACAAGAACTCAGTTGAAACGTTGAAAACGAACGACGTGGAGTTAATACCCTATTATATGGGGATGAGGACGTCGCGAATAAAAATTACAAGGGTCCCGCCAGAGGTCGAACCTATGTGGTTGTTGGCGGCAGTCCTAATCAAAGAGGTAGAAAAAATTACTCTCCTCCAGGCTACCGCTACGGAAAACCCACGCTGGGATGGTCAAACAATTAATCTTCTCATTCAAGCGGACCCTAAAATAATTCAAACAATTCCTGAGACAATTGAGGTAGGGGAGGAGAACCTCGTGGTGTTTGTTGAGGGCCGAAAACCTCGATGTTTTTTATGTGGTCAATTAGGCCACATTCGAAGGAACTGCAAGGAAAATGAAGAAGAGGAGGAAGAGGAGAAAAAAGACAAAGAGGAAGAAGATAAAGAAGAAACAGATGAGAAAAACAACAAACAAAAGAAAAATACAACCAGCAACCCAGCCGAGAGCGGCGACTACTACAGAACAACGACCAAAAAAGACTGCCAGAAGAGAAAAAGAAGAAAAAGGCATAATAGCCGTATACACTAAAGATACTGAGCTCATGAGAGACATTCAACTCATAAAGACTGTAAAAAAAATTGATAACCTTTCAGAGGAATTTATCAATTACGACATATATGAAGTCTCAAATAAGACTTATAGAATTCTACAAAATAAGTACAGAAAGACTGTATCTTCATTGAGATTAGATTTTAACAAGTCGATATTTCATGGATTACCAGCTCCGATCCCGCGAGAAAAGGAAAAGGTGGAGATTCCCCCTCCACCTGATAATTCTGTGTCGGTGGTGAGACGGGATTTTGACAAATCTATTTCCCAAGACCGTCCACCTCCGACCCTGGATAAAAAAAGGTGGAGGTCCCCCCTCCACCAGACAATCCTAATTAAACAGGTAAGTGATGGCTATTCACATTGGTTGTTTAAATGTTCATGGCCTGTTGTCAAGCTGGAAGCAAGGACGCTTTCTGAATGACATCAGGTCGAGGAATTTGGATGTAATTGTTGCAACGGAAACCCGGGTGAAGGGGCCAAGAGATCTGCTCCCCCTCCTGAACGGCTACGAGAAATACGTTTCTCCGAGTCGGGCGGGAGGTGGGGGTGGGGTGTGGTCCTACTAAAAAGAAACCGGGTAGCCGAGAAAAAGTTGGTTTTTTCTGACCCAGAAGGCAGGCTGGTCGTTCTCGACTTGACATTCAGTTGTGGCAAGACAATCAGGCTGGTCGCTATTTATGCACCAAACATTATTGGCCCGCAAACTGAATATTTTCGTGGCCTAGGAAAGTTCCTAGCCACGTCGCATTCACTAGTAGTGTTAGGAGACTCTAATACAATATGTGCAGCACACACAGATTGTGTTGGCTCAAACTCGAACATGAACAGAAAATGTAACACAGGCTTTCGGGATCTGCTAAGCCAATTTCAGCTAGCAGATCCATATAGGTTGGAGCACGCGAACACTCCACAGTGGACGTGGTCAAATAGTGACGGGTCTACCAGAACATATCTAGATAGGATTTTAATTAGAGAAAAAGATAAGTCCATAGTTGAGTGTCCACAGTTTTTTCTAGTCAGCTACAGTGACCACAAGATGGTTACCTGTAAACTGACGGTAGATAAGTTGCATAGACAGGGATCTGGCTACTGGAAACTCAATACGTCCCTTTTGGCGATTGAGGAGTACAGAAAGCGGATCAAGATGTTAATACAGAGGGCATTAACAGGTACCATCATTAATAACAAATGGTGGTACGCCCTAAAAAGAGCCATCAAATATGAGTCTATTAGGTTTAGCATAAGTTTAGCTAAGAAGGGACGTAAAATAGGAGATGGTCTAGTTAAGGAACTAGAAGAAGCCTGGAGGACTGGTAATACAGACCAAGCGAGGGTGAAAAGACTGGAGTTAAACCAGCATCTTGAAGCCCACCACATGGGAAGTATTACCAGAGCTAAGTTACGTGCAATGGGAAGTGAAGGAATCAAAGCCGCTGGATGGGCCCGAGTGGTGGAAGCTCGGCAAGGAAATAGTTCCTCTATTCGGTCTTTGACGAATCAAAATGGTGTCTTGATAAACGAACCCGAGAAAATGTGTGAGGTCTTTCGGGAGTACTTCGCCCAGCTGTTCGGGGGAGAGCCCTCGAGGACTTTCTTACCGGGCTGCCGTGCCTCTCGGGGTCGGATGCGGAGTCTTGCGAAGGGCCAATCACACTTGAGGAGGTGATGGAGGCTTTGGCCGATTGTAAAGCGGGTAAGTCACCGGGACTTGATGGTCTTCCGTACGAGCTGTATAAATGTATGCCAGACTTGTTCGGGCAACTACTGACTGACGTGTACGCGAACTGGAAACAGAATGGGTTTATCCCCAGATCTGTGCGCCGGGGAGTAGTGACGTTGGTCAGAAAGGACCCGGACAAGGGGGACGTTCTAGAGAATTTCAGGTCCATCACACTGTTAAACGCAGAAGTGAAGATTTTGGCCAAGGTTCTAGCAAAAAGGTTGGCGCGTGTCGCGAATGGTATAGTCGGGGAGGCACAGACATGTGCCATCCCAGGCAGAACCATTCAGGATACCCTCCATCTTATTCGCTATACCATAGAGAGGTTTGGTAATAAATCTGGCAAAGGTGGGGCATTGGTGCATTTGGACCAGTCTAAAGCTTTTGATAGGGTTGACCATCGATACCTAACGACTGTACTTGCGCGGTTTGGCCTGGTCCTTGGCTTCCTCAGGTGGTTTATCGCTTTGTACCACAACATTGACTCGATAGTTCGGGTGAACGGTTTCCTTTCGAAGCCGTTCTGCATCAGACGCTCGGTTCGTCAAGGATGTCCGCTTTCACCACTTTTGTATGTGATGGCTCTCGAGCCATTACTGCAAAGTTGAGTGGCATCCCGAGAGAACCAGGACTAGAGGAGTTTGTTACGGCTTTCGCGGATGATATCACTATCAGTGTAACCACAGTGGCACGCCTACGTGAAGTAGGTAAGACTATTGAGGCTTACGAGGAGGTAGCAGGAGCAAAGATTAACCGGGAAAAGTCGGTCGGCTTGCAGCTCGGCACCTGGGTTGGCAAGTCGATGCCTTCAGACAGTGTTGTTAGGCGCTGGACGGAGGGACCGGTTAAGTTGCTGGGAGTCTGGTTTGGACCAGGCCTCCAGATAGAGAAGAACTGGACGGAGGTATTGAGCAGGGTGGCTGCAGTAGTCAAGACCTGGTCTTGGCGGTGGCTATCCCTGAAAGGGAGGGCGGAAGTGGCCAATGTGTTTATCGCATCGGTCATTACCTACCGCCTGACTGTCGTGCCCTGTCCGGATTCGTGGTTGATCAGGTTGGAGAGACAGCTCTTTCGCTTTTTGTGGAAGGGCAGGTCGCCACTTGTGAAACGCTCTGTCTGCTGTCAAAAGCCTTTAAATGGAGGTTTAGGGATGCCTTGGTTAATGATGCGCAGACATGCGTTGAGGTTGAGGCACCTCTGGATTCTCCTGGATAGTGAACGGGTGTGGTCTCCGCTGGCCAGACAAATGTTCCCTGAGTTCAAGAGTTTTTGCGAACAGGAAGCCTGGTGTTCTCGTAGACCGAGGTCGAGTGAGTGGCATAAAGAGTGCCGTAAGGCCCTCTTGCTGTTCCGGCGCTCGGGCAACGCCAGCGGTGGGGGTTCCACACGGATTTTATATAGTGGGTAGGTAGAGTCTGAATGCGACGATGGCCTGGGGTCGACTCTAGGTCTCGGATTTATTCAACTGGACAGCTTGTTTCATCGTACATTCGGGTTGAGAACGTTGGACAACTTCCAAAAGTCCTTAACCTGGCAATGCTACAGAGGTGCCTTGCCCGTTTGGGATAAGCTCGCAAGACATGGTAAACGTCAGTCGCCGACCTGTCCAAGATGCGGTGGGGGACAGGGAAACCGTCCCTCACGCTATTGTTCAGTGTCCGGAGATAACTGAAATGTGGGCTTATGCTGAACATCTGTTGTCCGGCGAAGGAAGAGTACGGCTGTCGACTGAGTCAATTATAAATATTGACCCACAGGGAGTTCTAACGAACGAAGGTAAGAATTGTTTTCTCACGGTTGTAGCAATAGCAAAAGAGGCTGTATGGAATACTAGGATAAAAGGAATTAAGACAGGCAACTTTATCTCTGGTGACAATTTACGATCCTTTTTTTCTTTTCATTTGAAAAGGAAACTGTGGCTGGAGAAGAGGTGTCTGTCAGAGTGTACGTTCCAAAAGAGATGGAAGTATGTTGCACGAGTGTTGTGCGTGCAAGGAACCGTGTGAATAGACGAGGAAAAAAAAAAAAAAGGAAAAATAAAAAGGTATCAGCGGTAGATCGGGGCTTGTGGGATCGGAGCGTAACTTGATCATAGCTTCATTTGTATTGTTTTTGTACTGTGTATTCCATTCGATTTTATGTATTGTATTTTTTTTGATGTCACATTTATGTAAAATCATATCGATTCACTGATCCCATCAGTTGTACTGTCCATATCTATGTTTGGCCCCCGGTGGGCAATAAAGAAATTCGTATTTCGTCTGCTGTTACGTTCTGAGTTCAAATTCTGCCGAGGTCGACTTTGCCTTTCATCCTTTCGGGGTCGATAAATTAAGTACCAGTTACGCACTGGGGTCGATGTAATCGACTTAATCCGTTTGTCTGTCCTTGTTTGCCCCCTCTATGTTTAGCCCCTTGTGGGTGATAAAGAAACAAATTTCTTTCTCATGTAAAGGCAGTAATTGCCAAAAAGGGCCGCCATATTGAGTGGAAATAGTTTTGTTGTAATAAATGCTACATTAAATTTATATCTGTCTACTACCATTATTTTAGTATCTATAACCAGTGTTATGCATCGTAAAAAATTGTTCCAATTTATCTCCAAGACTCTGTGTATGTGTGCGTGTATGCGCGCTAGGTATGTATGTTCAATTCTGTTTTTAACTTTTTGAATTCTTCCTCTGAGGAAGGAGCTGGTATCTAACAAACATGCAAAACTCCAACGCTGGAATGTAGAAAATAAAAACAATGTCAGAATTTAAACTTGAGAAAAGTGTTGCCTATTTTTACTTTGCCACGTAAAGATTGTAATTGAAATATGCCAGTTAGTTAGTTGATTGCTTTTTCTGAAAACCGTATACCCTAGCTTATGCGGATTGTCAATTAGGCATTTTCTCACAAAACTAAATGCACATATTATTATTGGCACACACGCACACAGACAGACGCACGCGTACACATACACACCACATGAGTGTGTGTGCGTGCGCGTGTGCGTGTGTGTGCGCGCGCGCACGGTTTTTTACTGCCTGCTTGCAGCACACAGATATGGCTAAAATAATCTGATCGATCGATAAATAGATTGTGAAGGACAGTTTTATCGGGATTTGCACTTTTGACATTACCGATTCGCGAAGGCGCGCATTGTCTGCATGAATGAAACGGATGTCCACTGTGTTAGCCTACGCACATGCATACACAGCTACACACAAATCTTACATAGCTACGCAGATGCTTACATAGCTACACATAGGAGCATACACATAAAATCACTAATAGAGTAATACATTCATATACATACCGTCTTGCCGATCGGAGGAGGTTTCAATGAAAGTGTCGTTCTCGTCGCGCTTTCCCGCTTTGTGTTCGTGGATGCGGATAAGTGCCTCTTGACCCTTTACGGCCGATGAGTTCTCGATATGCCGCCGCCTTCGCCTCGTCCATCCGCCCGTGAGCATCTTCGCTTTCGACCTATAAATTTCTTGAGGCGGCGAGCTGGTAAAATTGTAAGCACGCCGAACAAATTGTTTTGTACCATTTCGTCCTTCTTTACATTTTGTGTTCAAATTCCGCCGAGGTCGACTTTACTTCGCATCCTTTTGGCTGTCGAGGAAAATAAGTGCCAATCAAACACTAGGATCGATATAATCGACTAGCCCTCTCCAAAAAAGATTCAAGCCTTGTGCCAATACTAGAAAGGAATATTGATTTCAAATTTGGGCACTAGGTTAGCAATTTCGGCAGAGGGGATAAATCGATTACATCGACCCCAGAACTGAATTGGTACTTACATTATTGACTTACATTATTGACTCAGAAGGATAATAGGAATTCGAACTCAGAATGTAGAGACAGACGAAATGCCGCTAAACATTTTGCACGGCATGCTAACGATTTTGCCAGCCCACCGCCCTCTAGAAAAAAATATTAACAAGAGCACTCAGAGAGCGCAAATCTCCCCCAAGGCAACACCAGCGACCTCTCAATTATTTAGCCAGAGATGATTTTTGAAATGAGAATATCTGAAATAATCTCGATTTCACTCACAAACGAGAATGCTAAAAGTGAACCCGACCGCTCTCAAAAATTAAAAAAAAAAAAAAAAATAATCAGAACCCTTTTTCGGTACCGGATCAATGCCAATATCTAATCAGTTCGTGCCAGTCACGAGGCCAAACATCCCTGAAAGTTTGATTCGAATCCATCCAACAGTTCTCGAGACAACTTCTCCGCGACAAACAAACAATCAAACAAACACTACTGAAAACAATATCCCCGGCTTCGCTAAGGCGGAGGTAATAAAAAACAGAAACCAATTGATGGAGCAAAGAATAATATTTCTTACAATATTTAGTCTTGTAATCTTTCATTCTAGTTTGAAATCTCAGCGGTGACATCTATGCGTATTATCCTAACACTGGCTGAGAAATTTAATAATATACATACACACGAACAGATATGTATATATTTATACACGTGTATTTAGATTTTATAGATATACAATACATAAAAATATATATATGCATATACATATCTAAATATATACTCGTACATATACATGCATACGTACATACATACATTCATATATATATATATATATAATATATATATATATATATATATATATATATATATATTATATATATATATATATATATATATATATATATATATATATATATGTGTATGTATGTGTGTGTGTGTGTGTGTGTGTGTGCGTGTGTGTGTGCGTGTGTGTGTGTGTGCGTGTGTGTGCGTGTATTCATGTATATATAATTTTGTCAGCAGAAGTAGGTTATAGAATATTATTCTAGAGGTAGTCTAAATATCACAAGATATGCATTTTCTAATGGCGACAACTAGTGATTAGTTTTGATACTCCGCTGAATTTATCGCATTTCCTGTCTAAAAGTTCATGTCTGAAATTTTCTCTAATTAACAGTCCGCAATTCAACACACCGTACAACAGCTTTAACAATAAATTATTCAACCTCAATTTTTAACAATAAATTATTCGACCTTAATTTTTCTGTATGTCACATTAACAGTTTACCAACATTCCGAGATAATGTATTGATGTACTGTTTATGCTGGTTGCACCTATATTTAACTGTTCTCCTAGGCAGGCCAGTATAATTTTTCTCATCATCGTTTTTGTAGGTCACTTTTGTACGGTCATAAGTACTTTTCTGAGACACTAACAAGAGAACATGGTGTAATGTTCCAGCAGGAGGAGTTACAACCAAGTTTCGTGGTCTGCTACCACAACAGCTCCTTTATAGGATCCAGTTAGCTCAAGACATCATCAGGAGGAACCACGTCCGGTTTCGGCCCCTACTCCTCTACTGTTTTGACGTGGTGCCCGCCTTTTTGGAGGTGTCTTCAGCTCTGGTGTTGGGTGCATGTCTTCTTTCTCCTTCTTTCTTCTGTTCCCTGGCCTCTTCGATGTATCGTCAGCGAGTGTCAGTCAGTGACTAACTGACTTGTCAAATTCCCCCTTTAAATACCTGCCGCTAGCCTCCAGCAGGCAGCCCCAGCAAGAGTGTCACGTGACACTCTCCCACCTTAACTGACTAGTGAAGGCGCATAGCTTTAGCCCGCGCATTTTCCAAACTACCATCACCTGTCAGTCAGCGAAGCTGATTCAGTGTCAGCTTGTCTCACCTAAAGATGTTATTTCGAATATTTCTTTTTTCTTATATGTATATATATATATGTTTATCTTTTCTTGTATATATATATATATATATATATATATATATATTATATATATATATATATATATATATATATATATATGTTTATTTTTCTTATATATATATAATTTATATCTAAATCTTTATTTATATTTTGATATTGCATATCTTACTTTTGGTTTGTTGGCAGAAACCTAAAAATGCAATTGTAACTTAGTCTAAATGTCTCAAGCGCATTCAGTAAATGGCAAAAAAGGCTTGGGAACGTCAAGGGAACAGGTCTGGCTCAGCAGGTGTCCCAGTGTATCGCAGGCTGGGCCCGGTCGCCATCCTGCCACTGTGGTCAAACAATCTTCAAGATAAAGTAAAAATAAACATCCTTTGAATTTTGGCTGGAATGTGCGCACACTTCTTGATGATAATTTCAACAAGAGGCCAGAAAGCATGTGAGCTTAAGAAATATGTCCTTGATATAGTTGCACTCTCTGAAACTCGTTTCTCTGGTGAGGGTCAAGTAAATGAACCCACTTATGGATACACTATCATTTGGAGAGGCCTACCTAAGCGTCAACGTAGAGAAGCTGGTGCTGGTTTGGCTCTCAAGAATTCATTAGTATCCTTCATTGCCGAGCTTCCAAGTGGTGTCTCTGAACGAACCATGTCATGCCGTATTAAACTGTCAATAGGTAGGTTTCTTGCCGTTGTCAGTATTTATGCATCAACAATGTCCTATTTTGATGAAACTTTAGGACAATTTTATGATGATCTAGCACAGTTATTGAGGAAAGTACCAATTTCTGACAAGCTAGTCATATTGGGAGATTTCAACGCAATTTTGGAAAGGACTACATTCCATGGCCTGTTTTAGGTCGACATGGAATTAGAAAATGTAATAAAAATGGAGTAGCTCTCTTGACATTTTGTACAGAGAATAATTTGTTTGTTACCAACACTCTGTTTAAGCAGAAAATATATATATAAAACCACCTGGATGCACCCAAGATCTAAGCAATGGCATCTCTTAGATTATATTTTGATCAGAAACGTGATATAAAATATGTTTCTAGCATTCGGGTCATGAGAGGAGCAGAGAGTAAGACTGACCATTGTCGGGTGCGTGGAAAATGTTTTTCGATAATGCCTAAAAATCGACAGGCTGGTCCTAAGGTAACCAAGAAATTCAATGTTGCAAACTTTAAATTATCAAGGAACTTGCAAAGATTCAACGATCCTATAGAAAGTATCAATCTTGACCCAAACAATCTATGGGAAGATTTTGAAAGAAACGTATTTCAGTCTGGAAGTTCGTCAGTGGGATTTAAATCACGTAACTCCAGTGACTGGTTCTCAGATAGATCAGCAGAAATTCATGATCTACTTTTAGAAAAACAAAACTTAGGCAATACACTCCCTTCTCAGTTCTTGAACCCCAGCACAAGCGAAGTTTACAGAAAGCTGAAAGGGAAAGTGCAGACTGCTCTGAGGAAAATTAAACAGGAATGGTAGAATGCTAGAGCAAAAGGGCACTAGAAGCAGCTGACAGAAATGATGTCAAAGGTTTGTACTCTTATGTTAAGGAGGTATATGGCCCAAAATCTTCAACAGA
Source organism: Octopus sinensis (assembly GCF_006345805.1). Taxonomy (NCBI): domain Eukaryota; kingdom Metazoa; phylum Mollusca; class Cephalopoda; order Octopoda; family Octopodidae; genus Octopus; species Octopus sinensis. Next base: position 68,906,847 of record NC_043007.1, on the reverse strand, counting down.
TACAGTGAGAACGGCAAATAGACGTTTGCTTCTGACTGACGCCGCTTCAATTCATAAGCGCTAGGTAGAACATTTTTCTGCACTTTCGAATAGATCATCATCTGCTGACATGATCATGATAAAAAAAATCGAACATTTTCCAGTTATAGAAGAGATGGCATTTGAACAAACTCTAAATGACATTTATTTAGCTGTGAATAAGCTGAATGACAATAAATCTCCAGGGTCTGATAGTTCCAAATATAGTGTCTGAGTTTCAGTGTAGTTTTCGTTCCTCCAGTGGCAAAGCTGATTGTATCTTTACTATCAGACAATTTCAAGAAAAGTGCATTGAACAGAATCTTGCCCTATATCATTGCTTTGTTGATTTGAGAAAAGCATTCGCTACTGTTAATCGAAATGCTCTGTGGCTAATTCAAAGGAAAATAGGTTACCCAGAAAAATTTCTAAACATGATCAAGGTTTTGCATCAAGATATGATTTTGTATCAAGATAAGTTTTGTTGGTAGGCTCTCTGAATTTTTTGCCGTGGAAAATGGAATAAAGCAAGGAGACCTTGATGCACCCACCCTCCTTGCAATATACTTTGCTGTTGTGTTGTCACAGGCTTTTCAAAGCTCTGAGGAGGGTATTTATATACAATATCGAACAACAGGGAATGTTTTTAATCTGACCAGACTGAAATTCAAGACGAAGGTTTTTACTTCACTCATTAGTGAACTTTTATACACTGACGATTGCGATCTTGTCAGTTATTCTGAAACAGGTCTGCAATCTCTTGTATCGGCATTTGAGTCAGCTTGTGATGATTTGGGCTTGACCATCAACTTGAAAAAATAAAAAAAAAACAGTTGTAATGCATCAACCTGAGTATGGTGCTGTTTGTAACCCCACTAAACCTTTTGTTAAGGGCTGTTGAGGTTGCTGATTCGTTCATCTGCCTTCGAAGGTCTTTTCAAAATGATGGAAATCTTGATACAGAAATACATCTGCGAATTGAAAGGACTGCAAAAGCATATGGTGGATTGGTGTCACGTGTTTGGCGCCAGCGACACATAAATAACAATAGAAAGTTGGTTCCTTACAAATCATTTGTCTTATCATCCCTGTTGTATTCTTGTGAAACATGAACTTGTTATGAAAGATATTTTAAATTGTTAGAACAATTCCACCAAAAACAGATGTCTTTGCATCTGCAAGCATCGCCTCAATTAAAGCTATAATTCTGAGAAAGCAACTGAGCTGGTGTAGCCATATTGTTCGAATGGTGGATGAACGCATGCCCAAATAGTTGTTTTATGGTGAGCTTCCAGAGGGGAAACGCTATCGGCGTAAACCTAAAAAAAGGTTTAAGAACGGCATAAGGATTACTATGAAGTCACTTGGAATGGAACCAGATGACATAGAAACTTTTGCTTCGGATCGAGCTGGATAACGAACAAAAGTGTGGAGTGGAGTGAAAGCGTTTGAAGAGGCCAGGATAACGCTTGCAAGACTCAAAGAAGATTTAAGGAAGAATGTTACGATCGAGAAGGTGAATCACAATGATCTTTTTTGTGCACAGTTTGTGACGGACAATGCTTTTCTTTTGCTGGGCTCAAATCTCATTTGTGAACCCATGGAAAACTAACCTCCACCAGCTATTCTGCTTATATGTCTGTGCACAACTTTGAATGCAATGTACGCTAGAAGGTTTGCAAATTTAACGGAGGCCTCAAAAGACATGTTAAGATCCACAAAGATCAGAACTTATCTGCACCTCTTAGTGGTCCAAATCGAATATGCAATCTGTGTAGGTGTCTTTTCAGAATATTGTCTGGTTTAAAAAGCCACGTCTGATGCCATGATGGTTCTAAGGTGTAGGTACAGGTGGTGGTCAAACTCTGCATAAGGAGTACACAACCACCAAACTACCATATACATATACATACACACACACACACACACATATATATATATACATATGTATGTATGTATGTATGTATGTATGTATGTATACGTGTGTGTATGAATTATATATGATTTATATATATGCAGGTATATACGTACGTACGTGCATGTGTGTGTGATCTCCATGCTTGGTTTTGTCTGTTCTGATCTGTTTATATCCACAAAACTTAGTAGTTGAGCAATAAGAGGGCGTCAGATTATGTACTACACATAAAATAATCTTGGAGTCAATTTGATCAGCTAAAATCTCGGCTGACTCCAAGGTTAACCGCAGCAGTCGAATAACGAAAATAAAAATAGAAGAAATGAATAAAGAATAAATCTGATTCGGTGGACATATATATCAACTAAGGAAATTTGAATTGGCTTTAAAATGGTATCGACCTCATTAATTTACCACAGTCTGCTCAGACCTCCGGAATGGCTTTACCATACCGAACAAAAACATCTGAAACATTATACACGAATATATCCTTGTACATCACAACAATTTATAAATTTCACCAAACACAAACATCCAGACATATAATCTGTGTCACAAGTATATATGCACTTACATATATACATACCTTTAATTCTCTCTCTCTCTCCCCTATGTATCTGCATATCGACCCATCAAAAAGTTTACCTATTTGATTTGATATATATATATATATATATATATATATATATATATATATGATATATAGTATATATATGTATATATTTAAGTGTATATATATATATATATATATATATATATATATATATATATATACACATACATACACCGGAATAAGCACATACATATATATATATGTATATATATATATATGTATACACACACAGACACACACATATATATATACAGACACATATATGCATCTGTATGTATAAACGCCGTTTGTATATGTTTGTGTATGTGTCCTCTAATATTGACATATTCTATAAGTATCAACTTAAAACATTTTTATGTGTGAATCAATAAATGGATACGAACGTCTTTTTATGCATCTATTTGTGTATATTTGGTAAAGGAATCTACATATGATTTTCTTTACCCATAAATATATATATGCATACCGTCTTACACGCACACATACACACGCCCACGCTCACACACACACACACACACACACGTACACGTACCCTTGCACATCGATATAAACACAAACTTCGTTCTTATAGACAAATATATTCATTTAAATGATTCCGTAAACTTTTATTGATTTTTCTATATAAATGTCTTATATTACAAGATATTGAAACTTATAAATTATATCAATAAGAAAATACACAAACTCATTACATATATATGTACATTCATATATAATTATATATATATATATATATATATAGCGAGAGAGAAAGAGAGTTTTTGATAGATAGATAGATAGATAGATAGATAGATAAATAGATAGATAGATAGATAGATAGATAGATAGATAGATAGATAGATAGATAGATAGACAAACAAACATATTTCAATATACACCTGTACATACACAAATTTATATGAAATATGTGTGTATAAATGATTGAGAAATGTCATGGGATAGCAAGAGCAGTGTCGATCCATCGAAGAAAACTCATAAAAAGGAACAGCTGAACGATGTAAAAAAACCACATTGCTAGAAAACTGGTGATGGTGTGCGTAGGCTAAACGTATTCAGATTGCGAGTTTCGATAAATTCATATGGTGCCATAGTGAAGTGGAATCTAGTGAGCAATTTAATGTATTAGATACGGATATAGCTAAACCAAGAATAATGTAAGAATATTACCTCAAAAAGGATTAGACAGGCCACATATAAAATAAAATAAATCACTAAATATTTAACACTAGAACAAATCCAATTATACCTGAAGATAAGAGTATCTTATTATTAACTCCTCTTGAATTCAACTTCTCAAATGATATTAGTCTTGAAGAATTTTTTTCGACTACTATTTTTTATTCCCATAGTACTTAGCGCGTAGGTGCAGGGCAGCCATTTGCATAGTTGAAAGAAGGAGTAAACATGCAGATAAGTATTCTGCCTTTATTAATTGGGGTAAATAGTTTCATTTACTAGTTTTATTCAATAAATTTATAACATGTATAGAGGTTCTTTACTTTTAAAATATTATTAACTTACGTTTGACATAATAATGGTAATATATACTAGTATTGATAGGGGTAAATTTCGCAATGAATTATTAATTCCGTAAAGTTTATATAGATAAGCGGTTTAATTTGACGTGGTTATAAAATAGTCGATGAGGGTTTCTTTATGTTATGCTTAGCTATAATAATTATATATATATATATATATATATATAGCGAGAGAGAAAGAGAGTTTTTGATAGATAGATAGATAGATAGATAGATAGATAGATAGATAGATAGATAGATAGATAGATAGATAAATAGATAGATAGATAGATAGATAGATAGATAGATAGATAGACAGACAAACAAACATATTTCAATATACACCTGTACATACACAAATTTATATGAATATATGTGTGTATAAATGATTGAGAAATGTCATGGGAATAGCAGAGCAGTGTCGATCCATCGAAGAAAACTCATAAAAAGGAACAGCTGAACGATGTAAAAACCACATTGCTAGAAAACTGGTGATGGTGTGCGTAGGCTAAACGTATTCAAGATTGCGAGTTTCGATAAATTCATATGGTGCCATAGTGAAGTGGAATCTAGTGAGCAATTTAATAGTATTAGATACGGATATAGCTAAAACCAAGAATAATTGTAAAGAATATTACCTCAAAAAGGATTAGACAGGCCACATATAAAATAAAATAAATCACTAAATATTTAACACTAGAACAAATCCAATTATACCTGAAGATAAGAGTATCTTATTATTAACTCCCCTTGAATTCAACTTCTCAAATGATATTAGTCTTGAAGAATTTTTTTCGACTACTATTTTTTATTCCCATAGTACTTAGCGCAGGACAGGTGCAGCCATTTGCATAGTTGAAAGAAGGAGTAAACATGCAGATAAGTATTCTGCCTTTATTAATTGGGGTAAATAGTTTCATTTACTAGTTTTATTCAATAAATTTATAACATGTATAGAGGTTCTTTACTTTTAAAATATTATTAACTTACGTTTGACATAATAATGGTAATATATACTAGTATTGATAGGGGTAATTTCGCAATGAATTATTAATTCCGTAAAGTTTATATAGATAGGCGGTTTAATTTGACGTGGTTATAAAATAGTCGATGAGGGTTTCTTTATGTATGCTTAGCTATATATATATATATATATATATATATAGTATATATATATATATATATATTATATAGATATATTTCCTAATATATTTTTTACAAAATTTAAAAGATTTTTAAAATTAAAAATTAAAAATTTTAAAAATGATAAATTTTATAAAATTAAACACCTAAAAACATAATAATGATATATATATATATATATAGATATATCATTATTATGTTTTTAGGTGTTTAATTTTATAAATTTTTATCAATTTTTAAAATTTTTTAATTTTTTAATTTTAAAAATCTTTTAAATTTTGTAAAAATATATTAGGAAATTATATATATAAATAGATATTCTTATTTTTATTATTTTTAATGAAGATATCTTAGAATTTGTATGATTAAGTAGGATCCATTAATAATAATAATATAATAATATAAAGAAAAATAGCCTGAGGACGCACTGGTGGATTTATGTATTAAGTATACCTAATAGACTGGTAAAACAAACCACCAGCGTAGAAACACGTGTAGCGTTCATTAATATTATCTTCTTTCCCCACAGACTAATAACAGGTAAGGTATATATATATTTTTTAATGTTTATATAACTTTTAATTAATTCTAATGTACTTTATTTTATTGTACGATATAGTAGGATTTAAAATGATTATATTATTAGATTAGTATTTTGGATATAACTTTCTATGTGTACTCCAGAAAATGAGGTTGTCCTGAATTTGAAGTTGTGGTCCTATTGGTAAAATCCTAAATTTGTAATAATAATATATATAAATAAATACACACACACACACACACACACACACACACCACACACACACACACACACATACATATATATATATTGAAGAAACGGGAATCAAGAAGGAGTACGGTTGGAACATTTATCTATTATTCGTTACAATTGTTTCGACGCAACGTAGTTCTCCAAGAACTCAGGTATTTGATTATGCAACTGTTTATTTGCATAATGCGATCTAGTTTGTTTCCTCAGGCAATATACGAGTGTTGTCTCCGTTAGTTTATGATCGTCGACTTCTGGACCATTTCCTCTGTTCGTCCTGGTTTGAATTTAGTAGCGGCTGATAGATCCGCTTTAGTAGACGCTAATATATTCAAACCACGATGGACAGAGGAGATGGCCTTGAAGTCGACGATTTCAAAGTAACAGAGACAACACGCGTATATCGTCTGAGAAAACACAACTAGGTCTCATTATGCAAACAAACAGTTGCATAATCAAATACTTGTATTCTTGGAGAACTACGTTGCGTCAAATTGTAGCGAATAATAAATAAATGTCTAACCTTATCTCTTCTTCAATTTTTATATTCACACATGATGAATGCCCAAATTTAAACTAGGAAATATGTAATAATACTACCGATAGTACTGCGTAATTCTGAAGATGGACGAGGTTTATACTGTACTTTACCACATTCCTAACGGAATATAACGTAACTATATATATATATAATGTGTGTGTGAGTGTCGTTGAATTCGGGTTGGAGTGTATCGTATCATTTATATACATAGAGCAAAATTAGAAATTACGCAATCCACACTTGCTACCAATGTGTAATTATTAAACCTAATGTTGCTGAGGAGAACATGTGGTAGTAGAAATAGGTACCAGAGTAATGACTTGAGCTTGTAGTGATTAGCTGATGGAGGGAAGCTGTATGATTGTCCGGAAAAATATAAAGATAAATTACAAGCTTTACAAAGGTCAGATTAGAGTGAAACATATGTGTGAAATAGACGTGGGTATCTTCTTAGCGAAAATGTTATTGTTTCTTCCTAATTCTTGATTTTTCTATTATGTGCCCTAGTGTCACCTCGTAACCATTCATCTATACTACGCCTACACAACGCAATACACATACACAACACAACACACACACATACACACACACATGCATACGCATACATAATACATAATGCAGTGTAATATAACACTATATATATGTACATGAGCTTGTGCGCGTGTGTAAGAGGAATGGCGACAATGATACATACGACGCTCAAAAGAGAGAAAAGAATAAAACATGGAAATGCCTAATAACGACCGGTATCAAGTGATCAAAGTTAACCAAAATAAATATAACATATATAGAATGTCCATAAGTTCAACAAGATATAAAAAACATACTGAAATTCATATGAACTTACAGTTAAATAAATTTGACACTATTATTTGAAAAATATTTATCGTAGATCTATGTCGGTGTTCAGACCGCGGTTGTGTAACAAAAGTTTCGACGTATCATGCAGTAGATATATTAGGCGCACCAAAAAGTTATGCCATATTTTCAAGCGAGTAGTCTGACGTCATATTAGAAGAGAATCTAGTCCAAAGTATCGGGGATTTATGCCGGAGGCCAAATAAACTATCAGCCGCAGAGCAAGGTGACTTCAAGCAGATGGAGAAAGTGTTTACAGAAGACAAGTGTGGGAGACAGCGTGCAACATAATAATGATAAGCCATATTCAGTGAAGATAACCTTAGGAAAGGGAAATTCATTAGGTTGGAGATCTCTTGAACACCCTTCTTACTCTTAGAACTAACGCCATTAAATTTTTACTAATTCAGGTCACTTTAATAGTGGAAAAAAAAGAAAAATATTCGGAAGCAAGAATGATGTCGAAATGATATTCCAAACATCTTTCTCTTCTAAAGAACTTTTTTTTTTTTTTGGCCGCGGAATCAGAAAACACGTTTCAAGGCGGCAAAATATATTTGCTTTGCTAACGATGGCAATTACATCCTGAATGAATAAATATGATCACGATATATTCCATGCTGATTTGAACTGATTACTTGAAGTGTTACATAAATTCCGTCGCCGTCGATTTTGTCTTCCATTCCTTCAGAATCGATAAAATAAGTATGAGTCGAGCATTAGGATTGATGCATTTGACTTACACCTACCTTCTAAATTGCTGGCATTGTGTCAAAATTTGAAACTAATATTCTCTACATGTAAGGAGATCAGCTGGTAGAATCGTTAGCACGCCGGGCAAAATGCTTCGCGGCATTTCGTCCGTCTTTACGTTGAGCTCACATTCTGCCGAGGTCGACTTTGCCTTTCGGCGTCGATAAAGTAAGTACTAATTGAGTGCTTACCCCCTGCCTCGTAATTGTTGGCCGTGTGGCAATATTTGAAACCAATAGTCTCTAGGTGTGTCGTATAGTTAAGCCAAATCCGATTACTTTTACAGAACTATTGTATTTTTGTATATTAGGAAGGGCCTTATTATTTATACTATATTTTAGAAAATTCGCAAACTTCGTATAATGCAATAAATTAAATTTTACTGCTACGTTGTTGCCATGGAGACGTTATTATATTAGACTAGACGAAGGACAAGATCTTTAAAACAGTGTATAAAGCAAAGGAGAGACAAAGGGTTAGAGAACATCTGTAAGATTTAATAGCAATACGCAAAAACAAATATTTCCAGTTTTATACAATTTATTCACAAATATTTTTCAATTTTCTATAATCATTGTTCTTACTTATGGCATACAAATTATTCAGATAAGATTAATATTTTACGAGTTTCCAATGATTATATCGACACATGTTGCCGTGTTGTCTAAAGTCACGTGAATTTATATGTTGTTGATATTTTGCACATATTTTATACATACATACATACATACATACATACATAAAATTCTACATCAGTGAAGATGTTGACAGGCTGTACTTCCCACGTATGGAAGCTTAAAGAGACAGCAGTCATTTGAGCGGGAGCAATCAATGTGCATGAATGTATATACGCAACTTCATATGCACATATGTGATTCAGCAAAGTTTTGGTGTAACAAACATTGCTCATTCGACATTAACTATTCCGAAACTCTGACAAATGATATATATGCAAGAGACCACGAAGTGTGATCGAAAGTGGGATCATGCGGTCATGTCACCACATAACCTCCTTAATACACGCCAGGCCGTTATGCTTTGCTCCAGTCTACGTTTAGCCAGACTGGAGCATTTACCTTTCCGTTTCCTGTTGAAAAGACGCATTCCACTGGTCAGACGGTCCATCTGTTACCAGCGCCCTCTGGAGAGAGAGCTAGTCATGCCATGGCTGCTGATGCGTAGCCACGTACTGCAGCTACGCCGATTAGAAATCTTCCTCGATGCCGAGCTGGTGTGGTCCCTATTTCTAAGACACATTTCCGCACAATTAATCAACTGATAAATTAATTAACTGGTTAAATAGTTAACTCTTGTCTTGTCTTGTAACAATAGTCACTTGAGAGGGGTTATGCCGGCTCTTATTGAGTTCACCGTGGTTGTGAGTTCATGTGAGTTTCAAGGGATGATCAAAGTCCACGAAAACTGTTCCCGCCTGCATTATAAGCCACCGTCTACGACCGGTGGGAGAAAGCCCTCGTGTTACGCCTTCCCGTCGTAGGATGCCCAAAGACGCGAACCCACACCACCGGATTCCGGAAAAGATGCCGCCAGGACTTCCCCATCGCCCTCCAGTTAGCACCACCGCTGTCAGACCTGTCCACTTTGGGTGGATCTATCAGGGATTCGAGGTCCCCGATGGCATAGCTCTGAAACTCGCTCGTTTAACCTTCCCACCATGATGAGATCAAGAGTCGTACCTTGAGAAAGGAAACTAATTTACAAATAAATAAAAACTAAAACAAATACAACCAGGTCGTGTGTTTTACTATTGGTATAATGACTCTCTCGACATAATATATTTCGACACACGACTTCATATCAAGTCTTGGGAGAATTCAACATGAAAAATATCGAATTCTATTACTGGCATAATTCTACAATTTTATGTGAGGGCCACTCAATTAAATAATTTCAGTTTTAGATTGACTTTTATTATACACGCTCGTACATATATTTGAATCAGTCTTCAGGATGATATTCAAGAACTATATGATATATATATATATATATATATATATATATATATACATACATACATACATACATACATACATACATACATACATACATACATATACACATATATACACGCGCACACACAAACACACTCACGGAGGCATAACAGAAGTAAATAGATACCATATAAAACATCGTTTTATGTTTATTCTAACTTGTAAAGGTTTGTATTTTTTATTAATTGACATTTTTTATGTTTCAGACTTTATATATGACTGTTTAATCATACCATATACATAAGAAGCCTTGGAAGTCTGAATTTCAAAGAGGCTATACTGTGGGTTAATCTGATGGTGGACATAGCGTGAAATTGCAGAAAACCTTTGGATTCTGCTTTCTAAAGTTAATAGAGTGATTGAGCAATTCACCAGAGAGGGAAGAAGTCTGCATCACCTCCCCTAGGCCCTCTGATAGGAGGATAATCCTCTTCGCAAGGCCTCTGACGTAGAATAAGCTGGTATCCGTCCCAGTACATCTGTCAGTTATCTCTACAAACTTGGTTACTATGGCAGAGCCACAAGAAAGAAAGCACTTCTTTGACCAGCCAAAATCAAGCGGAGAAAAGATTGGGTCAGTGAGATGTTGGAGAGGACCTAGCATTTTGGGACACTGACACATTCTCCAATGAGTCCCATATTTGCTGCATTTTTGACAGTGGGTCGAGTGTGGATCTGGAAACTCTGTGATCAAGTATTTCATGTGAAAACATTGGCAGCTATTCTGTGATGGTCTGGAGAGCAATTTGGAGCAATGGGTGATCAGAGCTGGTGCAGTGTGAGAGAAACATAAACTCAGGTAAATATATGTCCATATTGCAGAAAGGACTTCTTCCAATCTTCTCCAGTGGTGAAATGATTAAAGAAGACCATTTATGGAAGATGGTGTACCTTGTCAAACGGCTAAAATGACCCAAGATTTAATTGGAAGAGAATGACATTAAAAAGCTTCCATGGTCAAGCCATTCACCAGATATGAACCCTATTGAATACCTCTCGAGCATAATGGATAGGACACTCCATAAAAAGAACAAGAAAGTATGATCAAAGCCAGATCTTCTGAGATTACTGCATGAAACTTCGCAAGAAATTCCGTAAGATAATATTCGTCATCTTATCAGTAACATGTCTAATAGGGTCTACTAAAGATTAAATATTCACATCATAACAATTAATAAATAATTTGAATGTATAATTTCAGATTTAAATAAATTTTTATGATTATAAGGGTGTCTATTTACATCTGTCATGTGTATGTATATATATGTATATATATATACACACACATACATACATATATATATATATATATATATATATATATATATATATATATATATATATATATATATATAATATATATATATATATATAATATATGTATGTGTGTATATATATATATACATATACTCATGTTTATATATATTTGGAAATGGTTGCGTAGCGTTCAAGCAAATAATAATATAAATAATATATATATGCATATATATTATTTATATTATCATATATGTATATATATGTATGTATATATTATGTATATATGTATGCATGTATGTATGCATGCATGCATGTATGTATGTATGTATGCATGTATGTATGTATGTGTATGTATGTACATGTGTGGATTCATATATACATAATTATGAGTGTGTGTGCGAATTACAATAGAAGAATCTATGTAATGTAAACATTATTAATACCGCATACTTAACGTGAGTTGTTTAAACACCAGAAGTTGCAGGTTTTGTCTGGAAAAATCCCTTGGAAGACATAGAGCATTAAAAGCAACATACCAAACGAAACGAAATCGATCCAAAAGGGATTATGAGAGCGGCATACACCCTATTTCACCGGATTTGCGGGTCATCAGTACTACATGCATAAGTTCTGATTTGTTTAACTGAAGTATATACAGATAGTGCGTATACTACTTTTTGGACTTGGAATGACTTCGTATAAGTAGAATAAATTATGCAGTAGAACAAAAACTGCATTTTCTGGCGTTGAAACAACGCATGAACGTTAATTATATAGTTTTAAGTTTTACATTATAAAATTACTTCTCTTACTTTATTTAAATTTATTTTACTTATGCGGGTCTATTGTAGTTCAGGAAATAGTGTGTACACTATCAGCATATATTTCAGATTAGAGATTCAGATTTCGTCGCAGGATCTAGTAGTAGAAAAGTATATTGTGACAGTTACAGAATATAGAAAGAAAGGTAAAACCAATAGCTATATAATCCAACCAAAATATCTGTTACACAAACGTAGACAGAATTGCTATTTAGCCTTAAAATACATTGTACGTAACTCTCTTGGTTTAGTGGCACGGGACGTTTTTCTCGTAGTCTTTTATTCTTTTACTTGTTTCAGTCATTTGACGGTGGTCATGCTGAAGCAACACCCTTTAGAAATTGACCCCTGGACTTATTCCCTGTAAGCCTGGTGCATATTCTATCAGTCTCTTCTACTTGCGTCCCTGTTTGCTATGTTACAGGGACGCAAACACATCAATATCGTATGTCAAGCAATGGGTAGAAAACATAAAACAAGTGTGTGTGTGTGTGGTTGGGCCTTTAATAGCCAGAAGTCAATTTCAGTTCAATCGTAGAAAGGAATTCAAAGGAATTCAGCGACTCCCTCTCACTGTCTCTCTCTTTCGTTCTCTCCCTTTCTCGACACGCGTCAAATTTAAGTATCTTAATTTTCCCATTACGACAGTTGTTGCTTCGGTGGAGCAGTAGGCATGAGTGTTGAGATGTAGTAATACAACACATAGGCAGTGGTTTCAAGTCTCTTCCAGAAATTCCAAAACAACTAATTAAAAATTTTATGTAAGCAACAAAATTTCTTTCAACAATTCCTTTCTCTTAAGCGTGACACACACATCAGGTACTTACAAAAAACAAACTGGCGTATTAATATTATTGATGATATTTATAAATATATGTTATATAAATATATATATATATTCCATCATCCTTTGTACATGTACCTTAATCCTCTAGTGTGGACTGTTTTTAAACCCCAGATTAAAATACAAGAATACAGAAAAATAGGATAAAACGAGCACAACGATATTTGCGCCACTAACGAACAACCCAACTTTAGAATTTTTTCCTGTATAAACTCAGGGACAATCTAATCTATAATCAGCGCTTTAGCAAAGAACCATATTTTATCGCAAAATATAAACCTATTTTGAACGCTTCCACCACAGATGAAACTACTACAAGAATTTAGAACAATTCTAACCACTACTGCTACGACCATAACAGGTCACTTTTAGGTCATTTGACCATTAAAGATGCTATGAACAATCTACGGTGTCACAGCAGTCTTGTATTTTTCTTTTCTTTTCTTTCCTTTCCTTTTCTTTCTCGTTTTCTTTCCCTACCACTTCTCTTCCTCCTCCTTTGTCTTCTTCTTCCTCTTCTTTTTTCTTCTTCTTCTTCTTCTTTTTCTTCTTCTTCTTCTTCTTCTTCTTCTTCTTCTTCTTCTTCTTCTTCTTCTCCTCCTCCTCCTTTGGCTGCTCCTGCTTAAACCATCAATTGTCTGTACTCATAAAACTATTCCCTCAGATTTACTACTAATTACCTACCAACCTACCAAGCATTCACAAAGGAAGACAAGGGGAGACAAACAGACCAATTGAAGACGATGGAAATATTTTCAAAACTTTTCATTGAATTTGTTTCTCCAATTTAATTGTTTTTTTTATTTAACTCTT
>NC_043007.1:68860473-68887973 GCF_006345805.1 Octopus sinensis | reverse complement strand
AAATTCAACCGATCCTCCTATAAAATTATTGCGGCTAATTGGTGGAGTCTTTAAAGCATTGGATAGATTTCCTTGTGATAATTGTTCTGGCTCTATATGTTTTGTATTCAAATCCTACTGAGATTAGTTTCATTTGTACCCTTTCGGGGTCGAAAAATAAAGTACCAGTCCTCTTTCAATCCATTACCCCTCTCTTTCTCATTCTATTTTTTTCTTTCTGACTTTCTTCTGAAGGAAATCGACTGGGGTCAAGTCTGGAGACAGATGGTCTCCGGCAGGGTTAAAGTGCCCAAGACACACCGTATGTAACGATGGTGCCTCTACATCCTCATCAAGGGCAAGGCATGTATATCTTTACTAATTCCTCAGGGATAAATGTCAAACTGAGCGCCAATTAGTTTCAGACTCAGTAAATGGATAAAAGCAAACAGTATTTGCTGTGTATTTACTCTGGCATGGTGCAGGTTACTGACAACCCACTATAATTATGAATTTAGTCGAATTCAAAAATAATGGCTGTCGTGTAGAGAAGAAAGAAAAGCTTGTAGGCGATTTTTGAATTGAAGCCTTAGGTACTTTGCAGCTTCCAGTATTACCTATTCTACTAACGTATTTCGATTTTGCAGTTTTGCAATTTAAAGTAAATATATATATATCGTAAATATTTTCCAGTTTTCCAGTAAAGCATCTTCATCAGTTCTCAATGAATATCTCTTATACAAGACAGAGTAAAAAAATAAGCAGCATATTTAATGCCTCAAGAATAATAGGTGTTTTAATTGCAGACAGACTTAAAATATCATTTTAAAAAAACGCTTAAAAATAATTGCTTATTTCTGAATGGTCTGTATCAATAATAGATTTTCTCGTATGCTTTTTATTAATGCAATCATCCATCAAGCTATGTTCATGAAATAGGAACAATAAGCTTAATAATACTGAAACAATATCGCATGATTATGTCCATTCATCTCTCTCTCTCCCTCTCCCTCTCCCTCTATATATATATACATATCTACCTATCTATCTAACTGTCTGTCTATCTACCCATTGCATGTGCGTTGTACGTGTGTATATGCATGTGTGTATGCGCCCGCGCATCTAATATATATATATATATATATATATATATATATATGTATATATATATATATATATATATATATATATATATATATATATATATTTATAATATATGTATGTGTGTGTGTGTGTGTGTGTTTATATATATATATAATATATATAATATATATATATATGTATATATTATGGCCTGTCTATGGGATTACCCTGGGTTTCACGTCTATAAAGCGCTTAGCTCTGCGCCGTTGTTTAGACCCAGATTAGAGTCTGAAGAAACGCCTCAAAGCTAAGCACGTTATGGACGTGAAATTCAGAGTAACCCCATAGACCGACCATAACTATCTCTTACCTAATTATTCAACTGCTCTGTAACTTAGAGTGTGCTTCTCTTCGGATTTATGATTTACTGACGATATATATATATATATAATATATATATATTATATATATAGATATATATATATATATATATATATATATATATATATATATGTATATATATACAAACAGTATATTAAATGACTGATTGTAATTCAGATACAAGACCACCAGTCTTGAGAGAAGACTGGTCGATTGAATTTGTTGTTCTCTTACCCAAAAATACTCAAGGCACAAGGCTCGAAATTTTGGGGTAGGAGGCCAGTTGATTAGATCGACCCCAGTACTCAACTGGTACTTAATTTATCGACTCCAAAAGGATGAAAAGCACAGTGACATCCGCGGAATTTGAACTCAGAACGTAAAGACAGACGAAATGCCGCCAAGCATTCTACCCGGCGTGCTAACGTTTCTGCTAGCTCGTCACCTTTTACCTAAAAATAGAATATCGCATTCACATCTCTGACGATGCTACTTTCTATTTTACGGACCACGTAATGATGATAGTTAAAGCTGACTTCAGCGGAATTTGGACCCAGAACAAATTCCATTATGCATTTCATCCGGCGCTAATCTGCTAGCCAGGCGCCCTTAATTGTTTCTGAAACAAGCACAGGGCCACAAAGTTAAGTTTTGTGTGACTGAGGAGGAAGTTAGTCGAAACGATGGCCTCCAGTTTTTGGTTAGTACTGTATTTTTTCAACCATTTGAAGGATGAAAGTAATTTTTCTCCCATGCGCAAATTTTGATTTTGGAAAGATAAATTGATTTGTGATCTGAAACAATTCAACACCATAATGGCTACCATGCACCATGACTTCCGGATACTCTAATAACTCACACAACAGAGGTTCGAAAATATTTTGTATTTACAAAAACAATTTTCTCTTCAGTAATCTTCAAACACAGGCATATTCGTTTGTTTTTTTAACAACAATGTAAACACTTTTGTTACTCTTTTTAACGTAAATATGTAAGTATATCATTCGCAAGCTATAGAAATGAAACTTCTACGTCTCAGAAAGTAAATAAAGTTTTCCCTTCACAGTAGTTTAATCCAGTTAGCTGTTAGTGAATCACTGGTGAAATCTCGTGTGTTAATTAATATGGTTAAATTCATTCTTTACTTTATTCCAGTGTCTGAAACACATATGTGCTAAATTCCAAATTCTTGCAAGCAGGCGGATAATATTTGTCAAAAGAAAAGAAATTTTAGTTAACTACAACAATTTCCAATTCGTTTCTAATTAGTATAACAAATTATAGCCACAGTTATAATATATTGCTGAAAACAATACATATTAATAGATGTGAGCAATTAGTATTCGTTCGATTTAGTATCCAGTTTATAGAAGCGTGCAAGAAAATCCCTTATTTACTCTTATTTAAATTTTGTTTTCTATCTTTCCCATATATGTTGTCAGTCTTTTCATAAACGCTTTTATATCAGCTGAATCAAGGGAAGGAAGTAGACATGGTGGCTTTGCAGTTTCTCGTATTTGGCGAGAAAAATATCTACAAACTAGAGACACTGCCCAGAAGCTTGCAATTGAATACACTACGTTAAAGACGTTTAAAGATCAGGCGTGTTTTATTGAAACCAGACAGCGAATTGTGTTCTGTTTTAAAGTCTATACGCACTCTACTATATATATATATATATATATATATATAGATATATATATATATATATATATATATATAAATATATATATATATGTGTGTGTGTGTGTGGTATGTGTATATATGATGTATGTATATATATAATATATATTACATATATATATATATAAACAAGATATATATATTTATATATATATAATATATATTTTATATAGATATATATATATATATATATATATATATATATATATGTATGTATTGCAAATAAGAAAATAGAGGAAAACAATAATTGGTTCATCAACTTTAAGACATAAAAAATGTTAACTTATTTATTTATTAAACTGATAATTATAACAACATATATTATATATATATATACATATACATTACAACATACATCATACATATATACCTATTATAATATATATATATATATATATATTATATATGTATATATATATAATATATTATATTTCCATTCTACAAATACACAGCCCAAGTGAAATCGAGAGGAAAATCAGAGAAAAGAATTTTATTGATAAATTCGAACCCAAGCTAAATAAGCAATATAATAATACTTAGATAGCAGGAAAATTATCTTATTTAGGGGGTTAAAAGGTCTATTCCACCACCATCACCACTAGCAACAATAATTAAGGTGCTGACAATGATAATGATGACAATTGAAATATAAAAATATTAAAATCTCTGACAAAGGCTATTACAAACATTCTAAAAATAGCCCAACAATGTGCTGCTTTGGCCAGGGTCAAGATACAGGACTCTTGCATGTCCAACAAAGCGTGACGTCTCTAAACAATCAGCTAAGTAATGAGTGATAACTACACACTGATTGGTCAGAATACAGTTTGCAAAACCTAGTATCTAGAGACTACACAGCTGTATTTAAAGCACAGATTCAATCATCTCGTTACAGTCAAAAATTGTGAAGCATGACTGTCACCACTACTACATGAACCTGAAGATTGCAGAATTTAATGCATGAAAGTACTAGTTCAATCAGAATGAACATTTTACATTCTATTATTTTATTTTATTATACTATACTATATTATCTTATATCATTATAAGATTGTAAATAAAACGAGAAAATCAGACAAGTTTGGAATTCCTTTTATTAATATACTAGCAGTATCGCCCGGCGTTGCTCGGGTTTGTAAGGGAAATAACTATATAAGCATTTTTAGAGAGTTATAGCCAAAAAATAGCAAGAAAATGCATTAAAAATTGAAAAAAAATTACGGTAATTTTTTTTTAAATCGTTGACACATCGTAGATATTTTTATAGAGTGACTTCCCTTATATAATAGCGACAAAAATGCATTAAAATGGAAAAATATGATGGTAAATTTTTTTTAAATCGTAGACTCATCGTAGACGCGCGCTAATACCCAGAAGGGCTCGATATGAATCACGACTATAAGATACCCGCTTTTGGTTAAACTGCACCGCAAAATGTGGGAGTAGTTACGAATCTAAATCGTAGGAGACAGACACACAACTTCACTCTTATATATAAAGATATAAGCCACCTAGTTATATACACATACTTTGTTATATACACATTCTTAAAAGAAAATGTTATTTTGAACACAACATTTATAAAGAATAAAATATTTTTTGGTTTTTCTTAAACGGATGCATACATTTATTAATAACTATATATAAGTGTCGTCTGTTTATACATAAACACTGTTTCATACTGCAATTATATATACATATATCTATATATATATTATATAATAAAATATATACAGAATTGTGTATATATTATGTATGTTAAATCTATACTGAAAGAACTCGGGTCGCCAATTAATACTACAAAATTTAACGACAGAAAGTAAAATAAAAGCCAATTTACCTTTTCTGTATTGTTATAGCAATTCAACCGTCCTTGTGTCTTTGCAAATGTGTTGGAATGAGAAGTGAGTTGTGTTTGGCGCGTTTTTTACTAATAACAAACACACACGTGTTTGTATGTAGTTGTTTGAAACGTTTGTGTTTGTCACTGTCATATATGTATGTGTATACGTGTGTGTAAGGAATGACACACACACACTCACGCACGCACACATGTACATCAATGCTTTCGGAGTGAAATGTTAAAATATTGAGTTTTCTCGAATTTTGTCTTAATTGGGGGTAAAATTGAAAGAAATTTTGTATGGCATGACCCAATAGAAGTACATGACCCAATAGAAAAATCATGGGTAAACTCTAATTGAAGAAATTGTGTGAGGAGTAAATCGTTATGTATTTATTTGTTTCTGTTTGCTGTGTTTTTTTTTAGTAGTGGTTTAAGGTACACCTCTCTCGTGTTATAGAAATAGTTTCACTTTATTCGTTGCAAACTTGCAAAGAGAAAGTCGTAGAAATTAGAGTGATAGCGTGAGTGAATCAGATCACTCCCTTTGTGTGTGTGTGTGTGTGTGTGTGTGTGGCGTGTGCTATAGCCCACACTAAGAAAAGCACTTGACTTAGACACCACAATGTGAGTTTTCTCTAAATTTTGCTTAATTGGGGTTGAAATTTTAAAAACTGGACCTGGCACGACCCGATGCATTCTACTCTTAAAAATGCTAGGTAAATTGAAATTGAAGAAATCCTATATTGTAGATTTCTATAAGAGACAAAGGAGGCAGATAAAATCTGCCTTTTATAATAAGAGATTCTTCTATACACAATCACACACCACCCGTATATATATATATATATATATATATATATATATATACACATATATATATATATATATATACATACACACACAATATATATATATATATATATATATACATATAATTTATATATACATATAATATATATACATATATATAATATATATATATATATACACATATATATATATATATATACATAACACACACACATATAATATATATATATATATATATACATATAATTTATATATATACATATAATATATTACATATATATATATATATATCTTATTATAAAAGGCAGATTTTATCTGCCCCCCTTTGTATCTTATAGAAATCTACAATATAGGATTTCTTCAATTACAATTTACCTAGCATTTTTAAGAGTAGAATGCATCGGGTCGTGCCAGGTCCAGTTTTAAAAATTTCAACCCCAATTAAGCAAAATTTAGAGAAAACTCACATTGTGGTGTCTAAGTCAAATGCTTTTCTTAGTGTGGCCTACACGACACGCACACGCACACACACGCAGTGTGCAACGAATAAAGTGAAAGTAATTCACTTTTTGTAGTGAGTGACTCTTTCACTCTGCCACTTCCTCTTTACACACATAGACACGCAAATATATAAATAAAATTGTAAGCTAACGTGTGTGTGTGCGTGTGTGTGAGTGTGTGTGTGCGTGTGTGTGTGTGAGGGTGCGTGTGTGTGTGTGTGTGTGCGTGTGCGTGAGTGTGTGACAGGAAAGTTTTTTAGGACGAATAGAAGAACTATATCCAAGTAGCAGAAAGATCGCCCAAAAGTGTATATAGATATTTAAATGTATTTATATATTCATCTATACACAGATGTATAATGTGTGTGTATATATTTCCATAGACGTAACCATTCACTCCGCACAAATTTTTTAGGACGAAAAAAATAAGAACTAAGTTATCTCTAAGTAGCACAAATATCGCCCAAAAGTGTATATAGATATATAAATGTATTATATATTCATCTATGCACACATGTATGTATAACGTGTGTGTATATATTTCCATAGACGTAACCATTCACTCCATACAAAGTTTTTTAGGACGAAAATAAGATCTAAAGTTATCTCTAAGAAACAGAAAGATCGCCCAAAAGTGTATATAGATATTTAAATGTATTTATATATTCATCTATACACACATGTATGTATAATGTGCGTGTATATATTTCCATAGAGGTAACCATTCAATCCATACAAAGTTTTTTAGGACGAAAATATTTATATATAAAAGAAAGGTTGTGTGTCTGTCTACTCCGATTTAGATTCCTAACTACTCCCACATTTTGCGATGCAGTTTAACCAAAACCGGGTATCTTATAGTCGTGATTCATATCGAGCCCTTCTGGGTATTAGCGCGCGTCTACGATGAGTCTATGATTTTACAATAATTTACCATCATTTTTTTCCATTTTAATGCATATTTTTTTAATAAAGGGAAGTAAATCTCAAACTTCACACCAATATGCGTGCTCATATGCGACGTAATATCACATCAGCAGCATTCCTCACACTCTCCTTGCACTTGGCGAAGGCAAAATACCAGGGGATGAAAATGGTAATATTGCCATCGATTCCATTTGTACCATTGTTAAGACGCCTTCTGATCTCAGAGATGCAGTGTTCCCAGATCTACAAGCTAATTATCAGAATATGGATTGGATTGGCAAAAAGGCTATACTGGCCCCGAGGAATAAAACTGTTCACCATATTAATGATGAAATGCTAAAACTCATTCCTGGGGAAGTCTATGTATATCAGTCTATCGATACAACTCCTGACCCAGAGGACGTCATCAACTATCCAATAGAGGTACTCAATTCCTTTGAGCACCCCGGACTACCACCACACTTTCTCAAACTTAAAGTTGGTGCCCCTATATGCTCATCAGAAATTTGGTTCCCCCAAAACAATGCAATGGCACACGTTTTATCGTTAAGTCCTTATCTCCCACCGTAAGCTTATATCAATATTTGCCTGAATAATCATCATAATTCAGTGCAATCATTAACAGTACCTTCAAGCAATTCAGCCCCGAGCAACGCCGGGCAATTCTGCTAGTATATATATATATATATATATATATATATATATATATATATATATATATATATATATACATATAATTTAATTGAACGCCATACATCCATTTCCAAGATTATCTTCACCTTTTTGATGCGACTCTCTTCTCTATACTGTTTTTCCTCTATCCTTCTCTAATTCCATTTTTCTCCTCCTTCCTTCTTCACCGATTCGCCCTCTTACTCTCTGTCCCTCTCGTTGCTCAATCGTGACCATCGTCCATCTTTCTTTTCCTCACGTGACCATCTTTCTTTTCCTGCACGGTCGTTGAAAAGAACGAACGTTGTTTTTTTTCTTTCCCTTCTATCTTTTCTCTTTTCAAAAAAGTATTTCTCACACCGTTCGCTATTTTTCTCTTGTTCTGGTCTAACGACCCTCCATGCTTCTTCGTTCGGTTTCCTTGTATGTCTCCACTGTCATGTTTTGTTCCCAACTTTGACCCTCCATAAATCCTAAATTTTATTTTAGAATTTATGGGAGCAACTGTCTTTGAAGACTCACATTGTCATTGAATACTCAAAATCAGAAGTAGATAGACAGTCGGCAACTGATGAAGCGTCTTTGTGTTTATTTGTCCTGTCCTCCAACTTATTCTCGTTGTTTACATATTTAACTCGTTTGTTTGCGTACTGCATGTTACTTGAACCGTTGGTGGCATCTTGAACCCATATATACATGTATATATATATATAGTGCATACAAGGTTCGGCTGAAAAATTCATAGACTGACCAAGATGCTCTCATGGAATGTGACCAAATGAGGTTTATATTTAAACATAACTCTCACTGCAGTCCATACGCTTCTTCCATCGATGTTTCAGTACTTGAATCATATTGGTCAAGAAGTGTTGTCCTAACGCTCAAAAAAGTCATCAACAGCAGATATGAAGTCATCGTGAATGCGATACTGATTCTGAACCAAGTGTTTTTTCTTTTTGGGGAAAAGATGATAGTCAGATGGGGCCAAATCAGGAGAATCGGCAGAATGATCAACTAGTTCAAAGCCACAATCACGCACAGCAGCCATTGAATCCAATGACGTGTTTGCTAGAGTATTGTTCTTATGAAACAAAGCCTCTTTCGTCAGTTTCCCTGGCCGTTTGGTTTTGATAGCCTTTTGAAACAGCCTTAGCAAGTTGGCAGAATACTCGCCATTGATGATGTGGCCCTTCTGAAAATATCCAATAAACACAATACCTTTGGCGTCCCCCAAAACAGATCCCATCACCTTTCTTGTAGATGAAACGACTGTGACCTTCTTAGGAGCGGATGTGGTGGGGTGTTCCCACTGCATGGATTGTCTTTTTGTCTCTGGCTCAAAGTGATGAAGCCAACACTCATCCTAGGTTAGGAAACATTCAAGGAAACCAGTGGATCTGCTTAAACTTAAATAATGGCAGATTTTCTGGTGAGGTGATCAGTCAGGTGCGCTTTTGATCAGGTGTCAGAAGACGTGACACCTATCGAGCAGAAAAATTTGCCATGTCAAACTCATTGCGCAGAATATTCTCACGTCTCTCATGGGTTATGCTGAGTTATTGTCAATCGTCTGTTATTCGTCATCATGTGGTGAACACAATCAATGTTTTTATCTCGGTAGTAGCAGTTGCCGGACGTCCAAACTTTGGGTCATCTTCCCGACTCTATCTTTCCTTCCTAAATTCAGCTGCCTACTCTTGCACTTTTGATAAAGCTGTGCCGTCATTCCCTAATTTGGCAAACATGTCAGCATGAGTGTCGTTGGGGAGCTTAAGTTTTTTCTCCAGGCATTTGATAACACCGCAATGCCAAATTTTGTCAGTTCTAAAAAAATCGATAATAGTTACTTTCTTTGAACAGTCAGATGTCAGTTTACCCGGAAAGAAAGAATGTGGTTGTTAATAAGGAGAGCTGAAATTAATGCATGCAAGATTTCACAACTGTAGCATCATTCATTCCAAGTCAGTCTTTGAACTTTTCAACCCACCTTCGTTATATATGATAGGATTCTTTACACTCAGTTCAAACCCTGCTGTTTTCAAATTTGTTTTTCATCATTCCGGCAACGATAGTTGTGTCAAATTAACCCTTAAACGGCGGTCATCATCAACTGATGTTTCATTACATAACAACGAGCATCACCAATAGATGTTTCTAAAATTTTGCGTGGTTAACAGCCATCGATTAATGTCCGAGCGTCTACTTCGTCAAATGCGCTTAGACGTAAGCGACGCTTACCGATGGGAGAAATCAAGTCGCAAATGAAAGAGTTATATAGCGATTAAGTTTTTCTGCCTTTCCTTCATTATTAGATGTGATAGACGACGACCACCATCACCACGACGACGATAATGATGATGACTATGATGATTATGATGATCTAGATAACACAAAAATAAAGTGACACTTCAACCAGCTCTAGACGGAAGAGCGCTTTTTCTCCATTTATACAATCGTTTGACAACAAGAATGCAAGAATCTATGAATTTATACCCAATCTGGATGTAAGAGAATGTGAATGTTTTACGGGTACTTTCCGAAAATAACATTGTAAATCTTACTGTGCGAGAGAATAACAACTATTATAATTTCTGATCTTATTTAAATTGAAAATACATATAAAAATTATTCTTGGAAAAAAAAAATTTCTTTTTAAATTTTATTCGTTTGGCACATACGTGCATGTAACCCTTTCCCGCCGTTTAGTGCTAATTGATGCTGATCTATACCGACATGCAATGGGCTGACATGGTACTGTGGAGCGCAAATTTCTGCTCAACCTTGGATCTCTTTTAACGGTAAAAGGAAAGAAAAAAAGTGGTTGTATGACTCCGCCACCTCAATATTCTCCATCTGAAACTATGATATGACAGTACATACAAAACGCACAATAGCACATGCTCTGATGATGGTATACTCACACGTGCACCCAACTCTTAAAGAAACTGGATCGTTAATAAAAAGGATAACAACAGAAGCACATGAGCTAGGCCTGTATAGCAATTAACTGCTAAGATATCGTCTCTTGGTGATGATTTCACATATTTTTACAGTGTTCATTTTTTCCTTTCTTTTGCCCCCGAAGAATTGAAAGAATCTGTTTATTCTTTTAGTCAATAATATATATCTTGTTAGAGTAACTATTCGTAAAAACTATATACATTTAAGAATATACACATACATATATAATCACACCAATACACACACATATATATATAAAATTGATAAGGTAAGGTAATATTGATATATGTATATATATATATATATATATATTCTTATATATTCTTATGTATATATATATATATATGTATGTATATACACACACACACACACACACACACACACACATATATATATATATATATATATATATATATATATACATAGATAGATAGATAGATAGATAGATAGATAGATAGATAGATAGATATAGATAGATAGATAGATAGATAGATAGATAGATACACATATATGTGTATGTCTATGCATATGTATCTATTTAATTATATATATTAGATATTATCTGGATTTAACTAGATAATAGCTAAAAAGTAACTGTTTAATAAATTTCCCCATCTCTGTTTACTTTAGAATTCGTCATAATTTTGAATGTAATATTTTTTAATTCTATTTATGAAGTACATTTCTTTGTGTATCTTATTCTCTGTTTATGTAGCGTTGCTTTTGTATCGACTTGTGTTTTTTTTTTCTTAGTTATTTCAGTCTTCAATTTGGTTTTCCTCAATATATTCGTAAGTCCATTGTGATTAATTTACCTAAAATAATTTTCAGTTTGAATTTACCTTTTGTATACATGTTTTGCTGTATGTATGTATGTATGTATGTTCGTTGCCATATTCAATCCTCATTAGTTTTAAGCTCGAAGGCGGTGAGCTGGCAGAATCGTTAGCACACTTTATGAAGTGCTTAGTGGTATTTCGCCCGTCGCTGAGTTCTGGGTTCAAATTCCCACGTGGTTGACTTTGCATTCATCCTTTCGGTGTCGACAAATTAAGTACCAGTGAAACACTGGGTTCGATATAGTCGACTAGTTCCCTCCCAACAAATTTCAGGCTTTGGTCCTATTGTAGAAAGGATTAGATTTAAGGTCGTGTATTTAGATAGCAAAAAATTGGAATATTTTTATTTTGTAGTAAACTGAACTTTTAAAATTTATTTACCGTTCGTTTTAAAAGTATAGTTTATGTCTAAGATAGCTCATGCTTTATAAAGACAAATACAGATATATCAAATACCATTCATCAAAAATTCTTGATTTATTAAAGTAATTTCTGTCTCTAGAGTATATATTATAATTACCAAATGACAATTAAAACCAGCTCCATTTCAGTTGAGATAAACTCAAAACTCTGGAATTTCTTAAAACCTGGTATGCCATTAAAGAGAAAGATAAGGTTATGGTCATTGTATAATGGTTCTCAACCGGGATTCATATGATCCCTCGGGGTCCATATAAGGTTTTATTTGGGGGAGGCGTTTCACCTAACAAAATAGTAAACCGAGGATCCACAATTGTATCTTAAGGTCCCCTGAAAGATTTTTGCTTCAGATGTATGTATTTGTATGTATTGCAAGAAACAGCACGGTTTCTTTCTCTAACAACTTACATAGGTCAACCTACACAAGTTAATGTATGAAAAACAAAATAGAAATTTGGAAAGAAGTTTCTATAAAACTAGTTTTTAAACATCGAATAGCTATGGAGGTTCATTATAATAATAGAATAATCAAAGGGATCCATAGATAAAAAATGGTTGAGTACACCTACTTTAGATGTATGTATTGGCAAGTATTTCAAGAAACAGCAAGGTTTCTGACTCTAACATTTTACTTAGCTCAACCTACACAATTTCTTGAGAACAATTTTCTTCGTGGTTAGACGATTTGGCGTCTTCTTTGTAGCATATTAGGAATCCACCAGGTGGTCATTCGTCATATATGTATGTAATATAATTTTCTTAATCTTTGGATTTTTTTATATATGCTAGGCCACTGGTTTAAATTGATATTAATTTAATTACTATTAATTTCTACCCTCATTATTTAACTTATATATATATATATATATATATACTATCAGTATCGCCCGGCGTTGCTCGGGTTTGTAAGGGAAATAACTATATAAGCATTTTTAGAGAGTTATAGCAAAAAAATGCATTAAAAATGGAATAAAAAATGATGGTAATTTTTTTTTAATCGTTGACTCATCGTAGACATTTTTAGAGAGTTACTTCCCTTATATAATAGCGAAAAAATGCATTAAAATGGAAAAAATGATGGTAATTTTTTTTTTAAATCGTAGACTCATCGTAGACGCGCGCTAATACCCAGAAGGGCTCGATATGAATCACGACTATAAGATACTCGGTTTTGGTTAAACTGCACCGCAAAATGTGGGAGTAGTTAGGAATCTAAATCGTAGGAGACAGACACACAACTTCACTTTTATATATAAAGATTTGTGCAACAACTAAAACATTCGGTTGCGCAAATTGTTTGCACAGGAATCCTGCCCTGTGTGGCGGTTTTTGCCGTTTTTGTGGATCTGTTTCAGCTTTTTTAGCGATTTCTGTTTTGGCGACTTCAAGCCATGAAGTCATGGTTCTAAAAGAACGCTGGCCTCCTTGACAACGCTTTACGACGTTGATTTCCTTACACTCCCTTCCCCACAGCTTCACGAGGGAGGGAAGAAGGGGGAGAAGCAACACAGGTGCAGGTGTGAGCATGGACGCCAACTCCGCCGCCATCGACACACGGATAAAATATGCCTTAAAATGGAATAAAAAATGATGGTAAATTATTTTTTAATCGTAGACTTATCGTAGACGCGCGCTAATACCCAGACGGGCTCGATATGAATCACGACTATAAGATACTCGAATTTGTTTAAACTGCACCACAAAATGTGGGTGTAGTTAGGAATCTAAATCGTAGGAGACAGACACTAACACAACTTCACTTTTATATATATAGACTAGCAGTATCGCCCGGAGTTGCTCGGGTTTGTAAGGGAAATAACTATATAAGCATTTTTAGTGAGTTATAGCAAAAAAATAGCAAAAAATGCATTAAAAATGGAATAAAAAATGATGGTAATTTTTTTTAATCGTTGACTCATCGTAGACATTTTTAGAGAGTTACTTTCCTTATATAATAGCGAAAAATGCATTAAAATGGAATAAAAAAATGATGGTAATTTTTTTTTTTAATCGTAGACTCATCATAGACGCGCGCTAATACCCAGAAGGGCTCGATATGAATCACGACTATAAGATACCCGGTTTTGGTTACACTGCACCGCAAAATGTGGGAGTAGTTAGGAATCTAAATCGAAGGGGACAGACATTCACACAACTACAGTTTTATATATATAGATATATATACCAGCAGAAGTACCCGGCGTTGCTCGGGATTAAAATACTACAATGTTTTTAATACTTAGAAAATTTCTTTTGTAATATATTACGTTAACGCAAAATTGTAACAAAATTGTTGCAAATTGTAACAAAATTGGTCGCCGAGTACCGTGGAAGCCAAGCAGTAATAGTTTGATACGAAGTCCTGTGAAGGGCTGTAATACGTTTTCAGACAGTGCAACGATCACGGGTGAAGTAGCCCTGAAAAGGGCGCTTCTTTCGTTCTCACAGTGGTAACAATTTGATAAGAAGCTCTGAAAAGAGCTGTGATACATTTTCAGGTGGGGTAACAATTGTATGTAAAGTGGCCCTGAAAAGAGGCTTTTTTCGTTTACAGCGAAAGCAACAGTACTGTTGCTGTGAGATGTGAAACTGCGAAAACAGATGACAAATCTAGGTTGTACAAAGGAAAAGAAATATGGTTTCACGAATTTGAAAGCAGTTGGCGCATAAAGTGCCTACAACATGGCTCACCCTCCTTCTTTTGGCAACCGAAGCAGACTCTGTTTTACGACCAAGGCGCGTCCTTTTCTAATGTGGCATGGCGGTAGTATTGGACTCTGTTTAAATTGCGAGTTCTAAAAAAATAATATACGTCAAATGGTAGGCCTAAACTGTAAGCCGAAGCGCGTATCAGATATGCACAAACGCGCATCAATAATTACGATTTGATACTGGCTTGATCAGGTGAAGAGTGTTCCACCAATAAAATTCAGTCACAGAAATAACTGGACGGGCTCATTACAGTGGGCAATCAATAGAGTTAACACGCATAGGCCAAAGGTTACGTTCACAGTTCACCCTTATTGGCAGAGCATTGACATTATGTCAGTAAGGAAAATGGTGGTGAAAAGGGGGCATTAGGATGGTCAGAGATAATGGAGGAGGAGGTGAAGTGAATAAACACTGAGGTAATAGCAGTCATTCACACCAAATAAGATGATTGAAGTGGGAGAGATCAAAAATGGGGGTGCGCATTAATAGTATTCACGCCCTCATGTCAAAGGTCATGCTCGTAAATTACCCCGTCCTATCACACAATGAGCGGAGGGTAATTAAAGAAAATTTGTACTGAAGTGGGGGGAGGGGTATCATGACCGTAGGCGATAATAAGTGGGGTTAAATAAACACTAATGTACACAGATCAAGTCAGCGAGGTAAAACTGCCCCACAGTCCTTGGCGCGTGAGTAAATGGCAGAAGTTGTAAGCAAAAATTCAAGTTTAATCCAGCAATTTGCAAATTCAATGCGAATAAACTTGACAAAACATTAGTTTAAAATAGTCAATTAAGCGTGGGTAATATTCTTGCCAAATTTGGAGGGAATCGATTTTGAAACTGCCGAAGTTGTTGGACAAAAATCGAATTTTACGAACTTATTTGCAGACTTTTCCCATTCAACGCGAATTGACTTGATAAAAAGATAAGTTTAAAACGATTCTTAAAGCATGAGTAATGTTTGTGCCAAATTTGGAGCGAATCGATTAGAATTGCGGAAGTTATTGGCAACCCCCCCCCCCCCCGATTTTTACGCAGTTATTCGCGGATTTTTCAAAATTAACGTGGATGACCATGACAAAATTTCAAGCGAAACAATTCTTATGTCATGAGTAATGTTTGTGTCAAGTTTAGAGGAAACCGCTCAAAAAACCAGGGTAAAAAACAGGTTTTCTGATGTGGGGTGTCTGGAAAATATAAAGTAAATCATGTAAATCATGTAAATCATAAGTTATCAGTGTGTCAAGTTTCAGAGAAATTGTTTGAAAAATGTAGAAATTCGTAAAGAGGAAATACATACTCACACAAACAGACAGACATCTGATATATATATATTATATATATATATATATATATATATATATATATATATATGTGTGTGTGTGTGTGGTGTGTGTGTGGTGTGTGTGTGCGTGTGTGTGTGTGTGTAATACATGTACGTTTGTATGAGTGTATCTATATAGTGAACACTTCAGCACACCGGGCAAGATACTGAGCCGAATTTCGCCTGTCATCATGTTCTGAGGTCGACTTTGCCTTCCATCGTTTCGGGATCGATAAATTAAGTACCAGTGAAATTCTGGGATTGATGTAATTGAATAATCCCCTCCCCAAATATTTCAGGCCTCGTGCCTATTATTGAAAGGATTATTATTATTATCATTTTGGAAAGTGTCAGCTGTCCACAGTCAGCACGCTAAGGTGACACTTGTGTACTATCTTTACCTTTCCACCAATATTTTTGAGTCATGTTGGTAGCTGAGCGCGGATACTTCCAGGCGCGCCAATTACTGCGGACATCACGTCCACTCTCTTCATTGCCCATAACCTGCATATTTTCCAATTCAAATTGCCATAGATGTTCCGTTTTTCATCTTTTCCTTTGATACTGTTGTTACCGGGATATACTTTGCCAATTATCATACAAGTTTTTCTTTATTGTTCACCACAGCACTGTCAGGTTTCCAACATTTGATTACATTTAATCATTGCAACCAACAAGATTTTGTAGACTTTATTCTCGATAACACCTGGGATTTGGTCATAACAGTCTTCATTTTCGGTAATACCTCCAGGGATTTGGTCATACCAGTTTTCATTCTCGGTAATACCTCCTGGGATTTGGTCATACCAGTCTTCATTCTCGGTAACGCACAACATATTAAATTGCTGGACAAGAAGAATTCCTAACATCTGGCTACCAAGAGCTCTCTTAAATATCCTCATAACACTTGGAGCTACAGTAGACTAATTTTTATCCCCATTTCCTCTATCAATCTGTTCAAATCTCCAGGGATAGTTCTTAATCCACCTATAATTACTGGGATATGTTTTACCTGCACTTTCCATAGCCTATGTAGCTCAATGGCTAGGTCCTGGTACTCTGCTATTTTCTCTATACCTCTCATGTTGACATTTTCATCATTGGGGACTGTAAAGTCAATTATCTGGCACTTTCTGTTCTCTTTGTCTGCTACTACAAAATCAGGCCTGCAAGGTTTTATTACTCTGTCAGTCTGGATGTTAAAATACCACAACATCTTATATTACTTAATTCCTATGCCTTCAGTATGTTCATGTTCATACCATTTATTTGTATGGTCAAATCCTAGCTTTCTACACAACTCCCAATAGATTATTCTCCTTAGGTTGTCATGTCTTTCTTTTGTATTCTTTGTATTCTTCCTGTGCCAGCATGATACATTCATTGGCTATATGAGTAACACTTTGTTAACTCAGACAATGACCTCCAGCAACTGGATGGTTTTAGTGTCTGTATCTGTTGGCCCGATTACTTCTGCTGTGAATAAGGTCAAGCAAAAGAACCAAACTATCCACCCCGACAGCTGCATACTCAAATAGCAAAATATATCCCACATCACCACACACACCTCAATCTCCTTATAACTACTGTTCATTCCTCTCTTTCTATTTCCTTCCACCCATCCCATCCCATCCCCAAATACACACAGAAATGACCACATCCCCCACTCAAACTTCTCATTTGTCAAAAGTGGTAAACAACCCTCAGTTAAACATCCATTAATGCTATTTCGCCTGAAGAAGTGAGTACATGAATATGATCTACCCGATGTTCATGGATACTACGGACTGCGCTGTAATCATCCCAGGAATACAGGAATAAGAATCATGTGATTTGTGGAAACGCGCGTAGCGATCCATTAGATTATTTATAAATTCCATCCAAGGATTATTATTGTAATTATATATATATATATATATATATATATATATATATATATATATTATTATATATATATATATATTATATTATTAGTAAATGGAATAAATGGAGTTAACGAAGATTGTACAGAATACCTTTTATTACATTCTACACATGTTTCGAAGGCCGCAAATTTCCAAATTCTGTTTAAATAAGGGTACCATATTGCGGCTTTCTCTTCAGGAAAAAAACAGGAATTCCGTTGACAGGACAAAACAAAACAGAGGCACAGCATTCGAACGAAGATGCGCCTTAGGAGCCCATGGCTGAACTCTGGGTATTGCCCCTTTTCATGTAGCTAATAAGCGGACAGCTTTATTCTTATTTTTATAAGAATGCCATATTAGTATGGCGATAACTATTATTTTCCGGGAACGCTGCCGTGTTCTCTTTTAGAGAGACTTAGTAATTTTAATATTTCTATTATTGAAAACAAGTGGATGTATTCCACCGAAACTAGGTAAATAAAACCTTCGAACAGAGATTGTCGGAAGCGACACCTACTGGTGGTCTGACTACGCTACATTGAAAAGGGGCAATACCCGAACCGTCTGTAGCTGTCGGTCAAGTAGTGTGGAGCGACTGACCTCCCTTGTTCGAAGGTTATATGGATACTTTGTGTATCAATAGCTACTTAAGGCGATGGCCTCATGGAGCTAATAAGCGGACAGCTTTATTCTTATTTTTATAAGAATGGCATATTATTATGGCGATAACTATATATATATATATATATATAATATATATATATATATATATAATAGTTATCGCCATACTAATAGTTAATCGCCATTTAATATATAATATAATAGTTATCGCCATATATATTATATATATATATATTATTAGTAAATGGAATAAATGGAGTTGAACGAAGATTGTACAGAATACCTTTTATTACTTCTACCATGTTTCGAAGGCCGCAATTTCCAAATTCTGTTTAATAAGGGTACCATATTGCGGCTTTCTCTCAGGAAAAAACAGGAATTCCGTTGACAGGACAAAACAAAACAGAGGCAGCATTCGAACGAAGATGCGCCTTAGGAGCCCATGGCTGAACTCTGGGTATTGCCCCTTTTCATGTAGCTAATAAGCGGACAGCTTTATTCTTATTTTTATAAGAATGCCATATTAGTATGGCGATAACTATTATTTTCCGGGAACGCTGCCGTGTTCTCTTTTAGAGAGACTTAGTAATTTTAATATTTCTATTATTGAAAACAAGTGGATGTATTCCACCGAAACTAGGTAAATAAAACCTTCGAACAGAGATTGTCGGAAGCGACACCTACTGGTCTGACTACGCTACATTGAAAAGGGGCAATACCCCGAAACGCGTCTGTAGCTGTCGGTCAAGTAGTGTGGAGCGACTGACCTCCCTTGTTCGAAGGTTATATGGATACAGTTTGTGTATCAAATAGCTAACTTAAGGCGATGGCCTCATGGAGCTAATAAGCGGACAGCTTTTATTTTATATAAATGGCATATTAGTATGGCGATAACTATTATATATATATATATATATATATATATATATAATAGTTATCGCCATACTAATAGTTATCGCCATATATAATATATATATAATAGTTATCGCCATATATATAATATATATATATATATATATATATATAATATATATATATATATATATATATATATATATATATATATATATTATATATATATATATATATATATATATAATATATATATATATATATATATCTATATATTAGTGGAGGCGCAATGGCCCAGTGGTTAGGGTAGCGAACTCGCGGTCATAGGATCGCGGTTTCGATTCCCAGACCGGGCGTTGTGAGTGTTTATTGAGCGAAAACACCTAAAGCTCCACGAGGCTCCGGCAGGGGATGGTGGTGATCCCTGCTGTACTCTTTCACCACAACTTTCTCTCACTCTTACTTCCTGTTTCTGTTGTACCTGTATTTCAAGGGGCCGGCCTTGTCACTCTCTGTGTCACGCTGAATATCCCCGAAGACGTTAAGGGTGCACGTGTCTGTGGAGTGCTCAGCCACTTACACGTTAATTTCACGAGCAGGCTGTTCCGTTGATTCGGATCAACCGGAACCCTCATCGTCGTAACCGACGGAGTGCTTCAATTCATCCACATATTATCTTTTATCTTTTATTTGTTTCAGTAATTAGACAGAAACAAAAAACAAAAAAGATTAAAGATACTATGTATATGTGTGTGTGTGTATATATAATATATAATATGAGTGTATGTGTGTGTAATATAATAACTGGCAATTGTTCGGTTGCCATAATAAGACCCCGAGTTTCGTATGTCGGGGCAATCGAAATATCTTGAAGAGATGCCGGAGCAGGTTTCCACCGTGACATCCGAAACTCAGAGTCTTATTATGACAACCGAATAATTGTCACATGTTATATTACAGATAAATTCCTCTATTTACATAATATCGAGGTCTCTTTCATACTTTTTTTATCTTACCATTACTATTAATATATATATATATATATATCAACTGGAAACAAGCGTTCTCAGATTTAGCACATGCGGTGTACGAAGTCTATTTTCTGCTTTTCGGCACAAAAAAAAAAAAAAAAAATTCTGAAATAGGAAGTTAGAACGTGAGATATCTTTCCGTTTATATTCAGCCTTCTAAAGACGTGTCTATGAACGTTGAAATATTGACAAATGCAGAGGTGTTTGCAATTTGTTACCTTGTATACCGTATTTAATTTGAAGTATATTTAGTTCTTGTATCATAGTTCTATTACTTATGCTGTTGCCTTGTTGTTTTTTTCTCTCTTTTTGTGGCGAGAAAGAGAGAAAGTAAAACAGAGAAAGAGAAAGGAGAGAGAGAGAGAGAGAGAGAGAGAGAGAGAGAGAGAAAAGCAATCAATAAATTAATGCCACACGCTGTCGTCGTCATCCAAATGGCAGCCAAAGCTTGCTTCACAACCCTCTTTATCCATTATTACCACCACCAGCATTCCAATTTTTCGATGCATTCACTCAACAAGTTAAGTCAGCAATCACAACAATTATCACCTATCATCACAATGACAACTACTACAACCACCAACCACTAACCACGAACAAATAGCAT
This sequence comes from Octopus sinensis, assembly GCF_006345805.1. Lineage (NCBI taxonomy): Eukaryota > Metazoa > Mollusca > Cephalopoda > Octopoda > Octopodidae > Octopus > Octopus sinensis. The sequence continues at coordinate 68,866,816 of NC_043007.1, read as the reverse complement.
TCATCAGCTGTATCATGTCAATCATCTTTACCAAACCCGCCTACACAATTACCATCACCACCACCGTCACCACCACCACCACTGATACTAACAGTAGTATCTCAGCAGTCACTCATTATCTCTAACTCTGCAACAACTCCTACCATCGTAACTTCAACCACTACTACCGTCATAAACACCACCAACATCGTAAGTGGAATTATCACTAGAGTCACTACTACCTCTCGGTCTACCACAACCACGCCGACCACCACCGCTACTACCTCCGGTAGAACCACTATCACTCTCACCAATTACATAACTGCCACTATCACTAACACCACTACCACTACCATAACCACCGCCGATACCATCGTAACCACAGTCAAGTATAATAGGACTATCTCTGCTATCGCCCCGAAAGGACAAAAGTCAAAGTTGACATCAGCGGCATTTGAACTCGGAATGTATAAACAGTTACTAACGCTAATATCGCCACCACAACCATTATATACGCATAGACAAAAACACACACACACACACACACACACATATATATATATATACACCCACCCACACACATGATTTACTTCTTTCAGTTTCTATCTGCCAAATTCACACAAAATGATTTGGTCGGCTCGGGGTTATAATATAAGCCACTTAATCAAGCTACTGCGTAGTGAGACTGAACATATGACCATGTGATGATGAAGCAAGCTTCTTACCACACAGCCATGCCTGCGCATTTTCGCAATTTATTCTAAATATGCACTATAGATATGTGGTGAATACTTCAAATAACTGTATTCTAAGGGTATTGCAAATGTATGTATGCATTTTTATGTAACTGTGAATATCTATCTCTCAGTATATATACTCATACATGTATACATTCAATATCCCCGTCCCTTTTATATGTCTTTTTCACGCTCTTTGACGCTCAACTGCTGTTCTTCCTACATATCACTTTCTGATGTACTTTTCCAATTATCATTTTCTACTTTACCCACTTGTAGTTTGTCTCCAGCGCAATAGAAAGTGGCTATGATAAGAATGATTGCATGTATTTACATATCTTCTGTTAGTATCTTATTTTTCATGTAGAAAAAACCTTTTAAATGGTTTGAAAAGAGTAACATACTGATTAGTAATCTACAATACCCTTCGCATCCCCTGTGTATATGGAGGCGCAGTATGGACGAATAGTTAAGAAATTCGATTCGCAACCTCGAAGTTCGATCCTTCTGCCTAATAACCTGAGCAAGCAAAATTTTCCAGAATCGCGAGCTGAACCATTCTTTGTGAACGAAACTGGGTAGATGGAAACTGAACTGAATCGAGTTGAGCGAATTTTGTTTGTAATTCAAATGGTATGCCCTTCTAAAACTTCTGCTATGCTGATTCTACCCGAGAAAATTACATTAAGGGTACGTGTGTATGTAGAATGCTCAGCTATTTACATGCTAGTTCAGGAAAAAATAATTCAGTAAATTGAACACGTGAATCCTCATCAACAAACGATGGTGATCCACCACTCACCCTAGAAAGAACTACATGGTTCCTTAGGCAATTTTTCGCTTTATTTCATCATTATTTTTATTTAGTAACATTTTCCAAGCAACGTAAAATTTCCGTACAATTCTTTTTTCTGTTCTGACTTCATATTTCTAACTTGTAATGCCTTTCTTTCAACATAGGTTTTTTTATGTTAAAGAACCTTTCAATTATTTGATGTTTTAGTTCTTTTCAATTTACCATAGAATCTAGAATATCTTTGCTTTTTTGATCTGTCAATAGTATTCGGTTTAATTTTTTCCCCCTACATTTTTATTGTTGCATTCTGTCGGTTAATTAGCTTCGCTTTGAGGTATAATTGAGGGAATTTCTTTTTTCTAAATAGTCACATGTATTACATTCTTAAATCTAATGTTAAACGTTACGTTTGGTTCAAAAGAAGGAATAGCATATATTCAGGTTAAGCAGCTCTCCCAAGTAAATTAATCAATTTCAAGTTATTTTACATGCTCGTGAGAAAATCTTATAGCAACGCTCCTAGCTACCTTAAGATAGCGTGCTAGTGTTTTGACATTAAATATATATATATATATATATATATATATATATATATATATACGAACACACACACACACACACACACACACACACACACACACAACACACACACACACACACACACACATATATATATATATATATACACCCACCCACACACATGATTTACTTCTTTCAGTTTCTATCTGCCAAATTCACACAAAATGATTTGGTCGGCTCGGGGTTATAATATAGCCACTTAATCAAGCTACTGCGTAGTGAGACTGAACATATGACCATGTGATGATGAAGCAAGCTTCTTACCACACAGCCATGCCTGCGCATTTTCGCAATTTATTCTAAATATGCACTATAGATATGTGGTGAATACTTCAAATAACTGTATTCTAAGGGTATTGCAAATGTATGTATGCATTTTTATGTAACTGTGAATATCTATCTCTCAGTATATATACTCATACATGTATACATTCAATATCCCCGTCCCTTTTATATGTCTTTTTCACGCTCTTTGACGCTCAACTGCTGTTCTTCCTACATATCACTTTCTGATGTACTTTTCCAATTATCATTTTCTACTTTACCCACTTGTAGTTTGTCTCCAGCGCAATAGAAAGTTGGCTATGATAAGAATGATTGCATGTATTTACATATCTTCTGTTAGTATCTTATTTTTCATGTAGAAAAAAACCTTTTAAATGGTTTGAAAAGAGTAACATACTGATTATGTAATCTACAATACCCTTCGCATCCCCTGTGTATATGGAGGCGCAGTATGGACGAATAGTTAAGAAATTCGATTCGCAACCTCGAAGTTCGATCCTTCTGCCTAATAACCTGAGCAAGCAAAATTTTCCAGAATCGCGAGCTGAACCATTCTTTGTGAACGAAACTGGGTAGATGGAAACTGAACTGAATCGAGTTGAGCGAATTTTGTTTGTAATTCAAATGGTATGCCCTTCTAAAACTTCTGCTATGCTGATTCTACCCGAGAAAATTACATTAAGGGTACATGTGTATGTAGAATGCTCAGCTATTTACATGCTAGTTCAGGAAAAAATAATTCAGTAATTGAACACGTGAATCCTCATCAACAAACGATGGTGATCCACCACTCACCCTAGAAAGAACTACATGGTTCCTAGGCAATTTTTCGCTTTATTTCATCATTATTTTTATTTAGTAACATTTTCCAAGCAACGTAAAATTTCCGTACAATTCTTTTTTCTGTTCTGACTTCATATTTCTAACTTGTAATGCCTTTCTTTCAACATAGGTTTTTTTATGTTAAAGAACCTTTCAATTATTTGATGTTTTAGTTCTTTTCAATTTACCATAGAATCTAGAATATCTTTGCTTTTTTGATCTGTCAATAGTATTCGGTTTAATTTTTTCCCCCTACATTTTTATTGTTGCATTCTGTCGGTTAATTAGCTTCGCTTTGAGGTATAATTGAGGGAATTTCTTTTTTCTAAATAGTCACATGTATTACATTCTTAAATCTAATGTTAAACATTACGTTTGGTTCAAAAGAAGGAATAGCATATATTCAGGTTAAGCAGCTCTCCCAAGTAAATTAATCAATTTCAAGTTATTTTACATGCTCGTGAGAAAATCTTATAGCAACGCTCCTAGCTACCTTTAAGATAGCGTGCTAGTGTTTTGACATTAAATATATATATAATATATATATTATATATATATATATATATATACGAACACACACACACACACACACACACACACACACACAAACACACACACACTCGCATATAAGAGCCTTTCGATAACGATTGACCTTATGATTGCACCTAGACAATCCCAATCCGAGGCACAAGTCTGGATAAGTTTGTGGAAGAGAAGCAGCCGCCGCCCATGCATACCAGTTTCCCATCTCCAAACAACCGCTGTCGTCCAAAGGAAAGGCAAAGATACAGTTTGGCACCAGTGACGTCGCAACTCGTTTCTACAGCTGAGTGAACTGGAGCAATGTAAAATAAAGTGACTTGCTCAAGAACACAACTCACAACCCGGTCCGCTAATCGAACTCTCAACATCAAGATAGGAAGACCGATGCTGAAACCACTGAGACATGCGCCTTCACTGTGTACACACATACACACAGATATACAGATGTATATGCAGACATACCTCTGTGTGTGTGTGGTGTGTGTGTGTGTGTTTGTGGCAGTGTGTATTTGTCAGTGTGTGTGTTATATATGTGAGAACATACACATGTAAATTTATCGTACATGAAAAGATATATATACACACATGCATACATATATATTTGTATGTATGCATGTTTGGCGTGTGTGACGTACGTACGTACATGAAAGTACGTCTGTAGGTATGTAATGAATATACTCTTAAAATATATAATCATTTTTTAAATATTTTTCGAAGTTTAATCAATTCGTGATTATTAGAAGATATATTTCCCTTCCCTTGCTGTAGTTCTAATATATCGTGAAATGATTTTATTTCCTTCAGCTGTCACGATTTAAGTTGCACTTTGAAGGAGTCCTCAAAAGGCAGGAATTAACCCATAAAAATACGCACAATGCGGTTTTCAGTCAAATGTGACTGAAATACTGCATGCTACATAAATTAGAGTACAGAGACTGGCCGCAAAAGGTCGAAACACATATCTTCATTAGTCAGTTATAGACACCCAGGTGCGCGAATCCCCGCCTTATATATATGTATATATATATATATATATATATATATATATATAATATATATATATATATATATATATATATATATATATATAATCATATCAAAGGAAAATGAAATTAATTAAAATTTTCATTTCCAGAGGCCTAATGTGTAAAAATTTAGTCCAAAAACTATGTATTAGTCATAAAATACGGTGTACATTTAAACACATAAGGAATCCACTCGTGGGATTCGACACGCTAGAAAGAACAGCTAGGTTCTATAACCACAAAATTAGGAATAAAATTCGACAGGGACGAAATGAAAAAATAAAATCATTTTGCCATCTAGTTTCCTGGACCAATTGGTTTCTGATTTAATTTAGCAAGTAAAATAACATATACTCGCTAGGTGAAATCCCACGAGTGGATCAAGGAGCAATGTTTTGCTCAAGAGTACACAGCACTACCTGGTCCGAGAATTGAACCTACGATCTCGCTATCGTGAGTGCAACAACCAAACCATCCGGTCGTGTGCCCTTACAAGGTTAAATCTACTACCCTAGTAAGCTACAGAACGTAAAAGGCCAAAAGAAGAAAAAAAACTGAAAGTCATCAAGTCAACGCTCAAACAATTTATATTCACTTAATCCATCACAATACACTTGAAATTTATGTTATCTGGCCCCAGAAAGAAGGAGGGCAATGCTGCTGACCAAATTAATATTTGAATTCAGGTAAATCGGTGAGCTGGCAGAATCGTTAGCAGGCCGGACAAAATGCTTTGTAACATTTCCTCTGGCTTCGCGTTTTCAGTTCAAATTTCGCCGAGGTCAACTTCAATTTCTCTCCTTTCTGGATCGATAAAGTGAGTACCAGTTGAACGGTGGGGTCGATAAAATCGACAAGCCTCTCTTCTAAAATTTCATACCTTCCACAAACATAGAAAGACATATTTGAAATCAGAGAGTCAGGAGAATCACCGCTAAGATTTTGCCATACATTCAAACCACCTCGCCAAATTGCCCCATTAAATGTTGCTGTGATATCAAAAGCTGTAAAATAAATAGTAGGGCTGTTTCCAAAATAGGAACTTAAAAGGCCATAAAACTTAAGCCACTCCTTACTAGATAAGGTTTTATCATTGTCACTTCGATCCGAAACATTCAGTTCCAGTTGCACTTCCTTTTCTCTTTCCTTCTAAAATCACGCCGATGTGGATTGGAACACACACACACACACACACACACACACACACACACACACACACACACACACACACACACACACATATATGAATCTGTGAATATGTATGTATGTATGTATGTATGTATGTATGTATTTATGTATGCACGGTATATTCTAATTAGTTTCGAAGACATCGAAATGACCAAAACAGATTTATGGAAATCTAATCAAATTTCTAAATATGTTAGATTCATATTAACTTAGCCTTTTTGACGAATAGTATACGTTATCTAGATTGTGAATCCTGTTGCTACTACGAGCAAACGTGTGTGTGTGTATGTCTGTGTGTGTGTGTGTGTGTGTGCTGCGTGCGTGCGTGTGTATTTCTGTGCATATAGTTAGGCATATTGATACACACTTGTACGTACATACACACACAC
>NC_043007.1:68845473-68855473 GCF_006345805.1 Octopus sinensis | reverse complement strand
ATGCGGTCGGTATATAGAATGATGGTATTGGCGCTTCCTCCCTTTCCCGTGAACAACTGACTCACTTCATCTCCTTCCTTTCTACTTTTCCTCTTTCCCTTCAGTTCACCTCTGTCATTTCCGACATTTCAGTCCAACTTTTTGGACATATCTCTCCCTATCGATCCCCTCACCCACTCTCTCACCACTTCTGCGTTATTCAAACCTACAGACTCCCACCTCTACTTCAACTTTTCCTCCTCCCATCTCTCCCACACCAAATGAGTCATTCATACTCTGAATTCCTCCGTCTCTAATGTCAGTGCAACTGCGTGCAAGATTTTGAAACTCAAAACATGTCTCAATACTTGGCCCTTCTGTTCACCCGGCGCAGATACCCCTCCACTTTTATCCATATCACCTCTACTCGTGCCCTCAAAGTTTGTCGCATTTCACCCTTCTCTCCCTCATCACGACAGTCTTCCAACCGCATCCTCTTTGCCCTCTTTTCCAGTTCCCCATCGTACCCCTTCCTCGGAAAAACCTACGGGTTATCCATCGTCTCCAATCTGATTCTACCACCCTTCCTGTTTTCCCCAACCCACCATTCCCTTCCTTCAAATGCGCGCATAACCTATACGTCTTACTAGTCCATAGCAAATCTTGAATCCCAGTGACCACACTTGTTCGTTTATCACCAACACCGCTTCCCTCACTGAAACCAACCAACACATTATTCACATCCAGGACCCTTTCCCTTATATCTCTTCTAACATCATCTGCTGCCAGAAAGATACCCTTTGCGACTCATATGTTGAACAGCCTGGCCGTCATCTAGCCGACTGATTAACAAAACATTCACAAGATATCTTCCTCCAAAACATACTCTTGTTGTCCGTTACTTTTGCTCAACGAAATCACTCCACAGAAACCCATACTATCTTCGACCTAGCCTTACACCATGGATACACCAGCAGTAGACCACCAAAAACAGCGCGATATTTTCTCACTGAAAACTCATACACTCCTTATAACAGCTTCCACCATCATTTCACAAACACATATGTGTTCATATGTGTACCCAACAGCACCCATGCACTCACACACACGTCACCTTGCCTATCCGTCCACCACTAAATCTTACTACCTGTTCGCTTCAATCCTTCACACACATCACTTTCACAAACACAAACACACACAGATACTATCGCGCGCACACACACTTACACATATTGGTCACTTTTACAGTCTTGTGCCTTAAAACCACCACTTTCTCTATTTATCTTCCCTTCCGGTCTGTTATTTTTCATACATGTAATAACACAGATGCTTTTCTCGGCCTATCCTTCTCATTTTCTCTTTTCGACAGAGAGCTATGATCGAAACGTCACACCTCCTCCTTTTCCATCTAAAACTTTCTATAAGCGTCATTTTTTTCTCTCCTTGTTTTTTCCTGTGTATCTTTCTGTCGAAGAGCGTAGGCTCGAAACGTAAAAGACTTTTTCTATTCCTGAGCGCTATACTAATACATTTGTTTGTTTGTACTCCACCTGCCTTCGTCTTTTGTTTATTTTCGTAAACTTTCCCTTTATATATATATATATATAGTATGTATTTCATCCGCCCTTTCACATTTTACTTTTGATAAGTTTTGTCTTCGTCTTCCAGTGTTTCCAACGACAACTACCAACCTTACCAAGCAGGTTTGGTAGGATTGCCAGATTAGTCACCGATAGTCTGACCACCCCATAGGTTGGGCGGATGAACTCAGTAAGGTCAACGGGCATCGCACAACTGGGAGAGATGAACCCTTAGACTTTATTTAGACATCTATCTAGGAATGGTAGCCTCTGAACCGGTGAATTCATTTACATCCAACAGTGCGAAATAGTTCTTTGTTTTGGGGGAAATGCATACGTTGTTTGTGCGTTGCACAAGGCCTTTCTTCACTGTAAAATGCTTCAGCTATGGCACCGCTTGGTTATTTTTAACATCTCTTATACGTTGATTACAATGGCTGGTTGTAGCCAAGAAAAGCAAATTACTCAATGAAAAATTCCTGTATGTAATGAAGGCTTGCATTAGCGTAGGTGGTTAGTTGTCTGAAAGCCTGCTGCAACAGGTGTGTATTGTTCCTACATGTGGGGAAAATTTTGCAGGTGCATGGCAGGATCGAAAATTCGCATCGGTGTTATTCATGGTTCAGGGAACAATGAAGCGATGTCATCGCTCGATATCGAATTGCAGCCTTCGTATATGTATTAGGCATTTGTATGTATGAATGCATGTATGTATGTATGCGTGTATGGATGCATTGCGCGCGCGTGTGTGTGAATTTCCTTTACAATTTGAAGAATTTAGAAAATAATGAACAACAAGGAGAGTTTATTGGAAAAGAAGAAAATAGAAAAGTGTCATTGAAGACACCAGAACACTTCCACGTGGGCTGCATTGGTTGTACAAAACATATCCTGACGAGGCTTTGCGTAAATTGAATACCCTGTATGTATATATATATATATGTATATATATATATATATATATATATATATATATTATATATATATATATATATATATATATAATATATATATATATATATATATAGATAGATAGATAGATAGATAGAAGATAGATAGATAGATTTGTTCATCTGAGGAACAGATTTTCTTTTTAGGTATAATATATTGAAACCACTATATATTATAGTTTAATGTTTTTTATAAGTCGATAACGTATCTGTGTATTAGACCATTATATATTTTTGGACAAAAAATTCCGAGATTCATTGTTATACACGTTCCACACAATCCCAGAGCCCATTTTTGGAATGAGGTTTAATTCTGGCTTCTGTGCAGTTTATATATATATATATATATATATATATATATATATATATATATATATATATATATATATATATATATATATATATATTATATAATAATTTAATACAAACATTCCCGACAGAATATGAGCATTAGAGCCTTAGCGTTGTTCGTTATCTGATTTTTCAACGTACATCCTCTCGGAAAGCAATAATAAAAACTATGGACGGTGGTCGTTTTTGACAAAATTAAACAAATTTTGGGGAAAAAGCAGAAAAAAAATAAAACAGCAAAGATCCTTCACTAACGAAGATTTTGCGTGTTTTGTTGCATTTTCTTGTTGTTGTTGTTGGTGTTGGTGTTCTTCTTATTGATGATGATGATGATGATTACGATGATGATTTTATATTATTGATATTATTTATATTAACGCTAATGATGATGATGATAAGATCTTGACGACGACGATGATGATTAATTAAGAGCAAATCAACTATGTTTTCGTAGATGTTTGTTGAAAAAATATCTAAAAGACAACTAAAGGAAGACAAAGGCATTTCTACATGAAGACATAATAAAAACAGAAATACCCACAAGAAGTCATCTGAAAATAATATTCGCTCTTCGTCTGATGTTGTGAACAAGATTTTATCAATATATTGTGAATTGATATTGTTCATTTTTGTCTATCTTATAATATTTAGAAAACAAAATGGCAACTAAGCGAGTCTACTCTCTTGGTATGCTACATTTATGAAACTAACACGGTTTCCGTTTCTGGTTAATGCATTTATTTTACTAAGGTTTAACACACAAATCTACTCACTAGTTTAAAGTAGCTTGCGTTCTGCGAATCAGTTTCGTTTTCAATGAAATGTTTATTATTTAATCAACAACAAGCTGTTAACATAAACATTCCTATAACTCATTCAGTCGCAAGAAAATCCGTAGAGAGTAGTCCTATGAATAAAACAATTGACCACAGAGAATCCCAACTTCCTGAAAGCTCTTCTAAGTATTCCAAACACTACACGTGGGGGTGGGGTGAAGTAGATGCAAAAGTTTGCATGAGAATAAGTAACTAATGCAGAAAAGAAATTAAGTGGCATAGGCACAGGAAAGGCTATGTGGTAAGAAGCTTGCTTCCCAACCAGGGATTCTGAGTTCAGTCCCGCTGCGTGGAACCTTGGGCAGGTATTTTCTCTTATAACCTCGGGCTGACCAAAACCATGTTAGTGGATTTGGTTGACGGAAACCGAGAGAAGTCCGACGTATATATATATTTATATATATATATGTATATTTATATATATATATATTAGAGATAATAAGAGACAGAGACCCTGTGTGTAATGTAAGTTTCAAAATAAAAGCAACTTTCGAGATATTTACAATCAAAAACAAAATTAGTTTCTTCAATATATTTTTTGAAAGGCACAATTCATCATATAAAATATATAATATATAAATACAGAAAAAAATATATATAAATATAAAATACATATCCGTATGAGATCCCCTGAAATTGTAAATCCGTTCCAAAACATAAAAAGGTTAAAGGTTATATGTACACGGTCAATGCATTGCAAAATCGAAATATTAGGATGTACGGGTAGCTAAAAAAATCATGCATATCCTACGGCCGTTTCGAGAAAGGTAATATATATATATATATATATTATATATATATATATATATATATATTATATATACTAAGCAATAAAGGTTTAGCAACGAATTGCCTTACCACATACCGAATTTAGAATAGCAGTCAAAGAGTTATAGCTATTTCTTCTACTAAAAAGGGAGATCTCAGTAATAAAACAGCAATTGGAAGGCAGACACAACAGTAAGAGAGAATGAATTGACGGCAATCTATCATACAATTTTAAGTTATCTACGGACGCACGTTTCGAAATCAAGTTTTTAGGAAGCATAAGAATTAAATATTAAATAATTCTACCTTACCAAAACTTCTTTTTCTCTCAGCGTAGAATACTATAATCATAAATGATTAATATTGAATTTTGAGATACTAGAAGGCACCAACTCAACTCAGTATCAGAGCGAGCTAGAATCCGCAACTAGTATCACCAAACTCAAAGTGTGAATGAAAAGACTGTGTCACCAGCCCCTTCCCACCCGCGTGTAGCAAAACAAGATGCTGTGGTAATTACTGAGAAAAATGGTTATCCGTAATAATGAAGGGTGAAATTAATTAATTTGGGAATATTATCAATTACACCAAGTAGTCTTCGGCCATGTAAAGCCTCATTCGAGGAAAATTTAGTAATACTAAGCAATAAAGGGTTTAGCAACGATTGTCTTACACATACCGAATTTAGAAATAGCAGTCAAAGAGTTATAGCTATTTCTTCTACTAAAAAGGGAGATCTCAGTAAAAACGGCAATTGGAAGGCAGACACAAACAGGTAAGAGAGAATGAATTGACGGCAATCTATCATACAATTTTAAGTTATCTACGGACGCACGTTTCGAAATCAAGTTTTTAGGAAAGCATAAGAATTAATATTAAATAATTCTACCTACCAAAACTTCTTTTCTCTTCAGCGTAGAATACTATAATCATAATGATTATATATTGAATTTTGAGATACTAGAAGGCACCAACTCAACTCAGTATCAGAGCGAGCTAGAATCCGCAACTAGTATCACCAAACTCAAAGTGTGAATGAAAAGACTGTGTCACCAGCCCCTTCCCACCCGCGTGTAGCCAAAACAAGATGCTGTGGTCATCTACTGAGATAAAATAGGTTATCCGTAATAATGAAGGGTGAAATTAATTAATTTGGAATAATTATCAATTACACCAAGTAGTTATAATATATATATATATATATATATATATAATATATATATATATATCATATATATATATATGTATATATATATATAATATATTATCTAGTCGGTGAAATAAAATTACTATCAATTGCACACTAAGCCACCCATATACATATATACATATACATACATAAAGTAAGTAAAGACCCCCTTCGGTCATGAATGACCATGGGATTGCACCTAGGAAGTTACCCTCCTAGACACAAGTCCGGGCAAGGTTGTTTATGGAAGACCAGCAGTCGCCCATGCATACCGGCCTCCCCTCTCCACGCCACCAGTGTTATCCAAGGGGAAGACAAAGGTCGATACAGCTTGGCACCAGTGACGTCGCAACTCATTTCTACAGCTGAGTGAACAAGAGCAACGTGAAATAAAGTGCCCTGCGTGTTGTGTTCTTGAGCAAGGCACTTTATTTCACGTTGCTCCTGTTCACTCAGCTGTAGAAATGAGTTGCGACGTCACTGGTGCCAAGCTGTATCGACCTTTGTCTTTCCCTTGGATAACACTGGTGGCGTGGAGAGGAGAGGCCGGTATGCATGGGCGACTGCTGGTCTTCCATAAACAACCTTGCCCGGACTTGTGTCTAGGAGGGTAACTTCCTAGGTGCAATCCCATGGTCATTCATGACCGAAGGGGGTCTTTACTTACTTTATGTATGTATGTATGTATATATGTATATATGGGTGGCTTAGTGTGCAATTGATAGTAATTTTATTTCACCGACTAGATAGTGGGGAAAACGCAAAGTCGACCACGGCGGAATTTGAATTCAGAACGTTAAGATGGACGAAATCCCACTAAACATTTTGTCCGTTAAGTATATATTATGAATAATAATAAATTCCCTTAGGCAGTAGCTCTCAAGGTCTCTGATCTTAACTGATTGGAAGTTCTATCATGTACATGTTTTGACTTAGTATAAAGGATGGGCTACAACAAATATTCTGCTCAAGACCACATATTTGTTTGTCAGTTGCTTGAACTTCACAAATTGAGCATATCACTTAGTGGCTGACGATATGTGCATCTTTGATTAAGAACAGAAATAGTGGGGAAGCATCATAGCCATATATTCAAAGGAATTCTTTGGGATTTCAATAATTCATTTCTGGAAACATGAGTGTTACATTCATCATCCTTAAACAAACCTTGTTCAGGGACCTTTTGAACAGGATAGGATACTCGATCTCAAGGAAAGTTCTAACTGGGCCCCAGCTGCAAGGTCATATGCTGTTTATCTTGATATGAGATCACCATGTCGCGAAAATATCGATTTGATGCATGTGCCTAGTGTACCCTTATCAGGCGGGTAGTCATGATGAGTATATTGCGCTTCATATATTTCTACTCCAGTATTACTTTGATGACATGCATTGCTCTCTCACTCAATGATAATAATAATAATATAATAATAATAATAATAATAATAATAATAATAATGATAATAATAATAATAGTAACAGTAATGGTTTCAGATTTTCCTACCAGGGCAGCCATTTTATGGGGAGGGGACTAGTCGATTACATTGACTCCAATATGTAACTGGCAATTTACCGACCCTACTACTACTACTACTACTACTACTACTACTACTACTACTACTACTATTACTACTACTACTACTACTACTACTACTACTACTATACTACTACTACTACTACTACTACTACTACTACTATTACTACTACTACTACTACTACTACTACTACTACTACTACTACTACTACTAATAATAATAATAATAATCATTATTATTATTATTGTTGTTATTATTATTATTATTATTATTATTATTATTATTATTATTATTATTATTATTATTATTATTATTATAATAAATGCCCCGATGCCGTACCAGACAGTGGCTCTCATGGCTTCTGATTTAAATGATTGGAAGTGTTATCATGTACATTGTTTTATCTTGGTATAAAAGATGAGCTACAGAAAATATTCTGCTCAATACCACAGATTTGCTTGTCAGTTGTTTGACCTTAACCAGTTGAGCATGTCCCTTAGCGGCTGACTATATGTACGTCTCTGATCCCGAGCAGAAGTAGTTGGGGAGCATCATAGCAATGTGTTGAAAGGAATTCTTAGAGGTTTGGATAATTCACCATTAGAAACAATGCACTCAACTGGCAAAAATGAGTAGTACCAGCATTTCAAACAGCCAGCCTTGGCACACTCTGTGTCACGCTGAATCTCTCTGAGAATTATGTCAAGGTTACACGTGTCTGTGGAGTGCTCAGCTACTTATACGTTAATTTCAGGTGCGGGCTGATCCATTCATCGTATCCACCGGAACCCTTATCGTCCTAACCGACGAAGTCCTGCTATTATTACAACAGCAATTCAGCAAGCAGTGTAGAATCTATGATCCACGATGAGCTTTTAACAAAAGCGAAATCAATACGCAATTGTTTTCTGTGCTTGCCAAAATGATATTAATCAATGGGTGACGCTAATATTTTACATCACCTCATAACTATTTTTTGCTATCCTTTCAATTCCCAAAGTATTAAATGTTTCTAGTATAACCATATTCATCTTGCGTATATTGATTCTACAGAAATTAGCTTTGTAAAACAGGAACAAGCGAGGTGCTTCTACGCAAACACTTGACCTGTTAGATACACTAGTCAATTTCTTACTGATAACACAACTGAAGGTTACCAATTTTAGAGTGGCTGGACTTAGCTGATTGCACTGCCATCGGTATATGACTGGTACTATTTAATCGATTCAAAAAAAAATTACACATCGGCATTATTTAAATTCAGAAGGTAAATCCGGAAGAAATGCAGCTAAGTATTTTGTCTGGTATACTAATCTGGTATGAATACGTAGAATTCGTAGGGCAGACTACCGGGCGATCTGCGACTTGTGCAATAGCTCATCACCTTCCAAATTTCAGTGACTGTTATCGGCCTTTCACATAACCTCGCGTCAGGTGCGGAGAGCCTCGGCAAGCCGTCCAGGTACGAATTATAGTCTAGTACCGTCGTTGACCCATCGCCCGCCCCAAAGAACTGAACGAAGTGCTGCGCCGCACACATCTGCTCAGGGTCGCGCAGCACGTGTCCATCTCGATCCGTCAAAGACCTACTCATGGTTTTGTTTCCACGTCGCGTCTCCAGCCTTCGGGTTCATCGGACAGCTTTAGTTTATTTCTGGTTCAGCCTTAGCTCTAACAACGCAACCTTCGTATTTCGCTTCGAAGAAACGATCAAAGGTCATTCTCGCCGCTAACACATCGGTCGCAATGCCCTTTTTAATCGCGTTTTCTAATTTGCAAAATTTTTGACCCTCTTATCTTTTCCTTTCTATTGCTAACCCTTTGCTAAACGCTATCGATTGTGCTCTAATCGCCTTCTTTAGGGCGGCCCACCACCGGTTGTTGACGATTTTCCCGTCAACTGCCGCTTAACTAGTTCACTAATTCGGTCCCTGTAGTCCTTGCGCGCCGAAAAGGATGCGTTTAACTTCCAGTAATTGGGTCCCTGTCTACGTGTCATAACTAACTCGACTGTGAAGATCACAAACTTGTGGCCTGTGTAGCCGACCAATTTAAATTGTGGACGACCTACACTATCCCTATCCTTTGACCTAACAAAGATACGATATGGATGACTCATCATGGTTGCTCCATATCCATACTGGCACATCAGGAAAATCCAGTCGATACCTATCAGACAATCAGGTGTCTCTGAGTAGATTTTCGAGGCTTTTGTATCTCCTTCTTCTTTGTACTAGTCCCACACATTCCTTCCGTGCGTCCAAAATCCCATTCTAGCCCCCTCCTAGTACTAAAATGTGAGACGTTTGCAGGAATGTTTTTAGACGCCTGAAGAATTCTGGCTTTCCAGTTTAAGGGCGTCACCTTCGCTATCATTCAAATCTAGGATCACCAACCTGCCGCCTGAGTCCAAGAAGATTGCCTTTACTTCGAGATCTAAGGATTTCGGGATAGCATTGCTAACCCACCGCCCGTTCCCGACAGATCACATGAATATCTCATAGTCATCGAAAATGAGCTCTAATGTTCGCGCATTAGAAGTCCTTGTCTCGCAAATTGCAGCCACATCTAAATCGATCGACCTGAGGTCGTTTAGCAAGTGACCTTGCTTCCAAGCTGACTCCAGGCCACATGCATTCATACACCCCACTCTGAAAACGACCATGTTTATCGGAGGAACAAAATAGAAGAATGGTCGGCTGATTCAGCTGCTTCATCAGACACATTATCATTAATGAAGGGTCTTCCTAAAGTCCTCTTATCCGGCTCTCGCCTAAAGGCCCAATGTCTTTTGGGTATATACTTTTTAAGT
>NC_043007.1:68822973-68840473 GCF_006345805.1 Octopus sinensis | reverse complement strand
TATATCCAAAGGCATTTTTGGTAATTACCCCAGTGGATATATTCCTTGGTAAAAGGTATACGGCAGCAGGTAATTTAGCGGGAAATAGTAGTTTAATATATATAGATCGTTTTTGTTTTGTTTTTTTTTGTTTTTAGAAAAACATAAAAACGGACAAGAAGTACACTCTAAGAAGTAGAATAGTCTGTATTTATTCCTGATGAAGGCCTGTTTATAGGATTACCCTGGGTTGCTCGCCATAAAAAAGTATCTTTCTGGCGTATTACCAGACCCTAAGACTTGTTGGCATATGGCCTTTTTAACGTATGGCGGATGAAACGAACCGGATACAAACAATGGAAGTTATTTTCATCTTCTGGTGGTCATCGGCTGGTCATCGGTTTCGGACTATGTCATCTTATTTCAGCTATGCAACCTGTCCGCTGTGAGGGTAGAATCTAGGGGTTATCTTCCACTCTCATCAGCACTGAATTTCTAGGCGTGGTGCAAATATTATTGTTGCTACTACAGCTACTACCGTTATTATGCGGTTTCCAAATGGCTATTAGGAACAAGTCTTAGGGTCAGGTGATACGCCATAAAGAGTATCTTTATGGCGAGAAACCCAGGGTAACCCTATAAACAGGCCTTTACTAGTAATATATACATATATCTAATATAAACAAGGGCAAAAGAAATAATTTCTAATGCCAAATATGTCGAAAATAGACAAAATGTCAATAACCATATAATTTATCACTATTAACCTGCGTCTTGAAGTAAGCCGAGAGAAATTTCTTTAAATTTCCGTTATTACCTTATTGGTCCTAATTTCAGAGTTAATTCACAAGAATTTTCTCCTCGTGAGACGAATAAGCCGAGAGAAATTTCTAAAAAATTCACTTGTATGTATATATATATATATATATATATATATATATACGTTATCACATTGCACGTAGTTATTTATATCAATTTTTAGTATACATATTAGCATTTCCCTAAATCATCCATAAATTTTCATATATATATATACATATATATGCTATCAGACTGAATTAGCCCACCATCGGCCGCTTGTGCAGACACCACTCACGATGCCTACGGTATAGTCGAAACTAAGCCTAGTCCAGTGATCATAGAAAAAGTCATGGGGAGGTTACCCCCGCCTGTCAGTGGATGTTTATATATTGCACTCCTCTTACAGCATTAAGAGTGTTTTGACTCGGATGGAGGATGACCGAGATCCTAGAAGACACACACACACACAGACAGAACGGATTTTATATAATAGATATGGAGGCACGTATATATGTATGCATGTAATTGTATGTATGTGTATATGTGCATGTAAATATGTACGAAACGTAAATATAATTACATGGGTTGATGTCCTAGCTTAAATATCGGAGACCGTTGCCCCGGCATGGTGCCCCCCACCAATAATCAGTAAAATGTGTAAGCGAACGAATAAATATGTATACCTTAGGTAAATTAAAATATCTATTTAACAGTTTT
Source organism: Octopus sinensis (assembly GCF_006345805.1). NCBI lineage: Eukaryota > Metazoa > Mollusca > Cephalopoda > Octopoda > Octopodidae > Octopus > Octopus sinensis. Next base: position 68,838,976 of record NC_043007.1, on the reverse strand, counting down.
ACGTACAATATGAACATGTTGTAAATCTAGTGGAAAATATCTCGGAAATCGTCAGATTGGGAGAACCGTAACAGAAAAGATATGTTGGTGGGAAATTACATTTGTATTAATCTGGAGTCAGAAGTAAGGGCGATAACCCAACAATTTGTACACATTAAAAGTTGAAAGGAGTTTTAGTCCCGCCATAATTTGAAATTACTAAAGAATACACTACAGAAAAAGAAAAAAAGAACAGGAACTTTCGATTAGCATTAAATGATTGTTTTCGTTTTTTGTTAATTCTGATATGATAGTAATAAACCTGTTATACGGATTGGAAAATTCTGTTTTCTCTGCTCTTTGTCACTTTAATTCAACAAGTGTTAGTTTTTATCAATCTTCTCTCGAAACTACATCCAATGTAATTTGAATTAGAACAATTAAATTAAGGGCTTCTATGGAAAACATTATTATTATTATTATTATTATTATTATTATTATTATTATTATTATTATTATTATTATTATGAATAATAATAAAAATAAAAATAATAATAATAATAATAACAACAACAACAACAATAACAACAACAACAATAATGATGATGATGATAATAATAATAATAATAATAATAATAATAATAATAATAATAATAATAATAAATCTGTTTTACGGATTGGAAAGTTTTGTTTTCCAATTATTGTTATTATTATTATTATTATATTATTATTATTATTATTATTATTATTATTATTATTATCATTAATAATAATAATAATAATAATAATAATAATAATAATAATACGTGTGTCTATTTTTTCATACGCTAATTTATAAATTACTGATGAGTTCATTGCGTCTCGTTTCAAAACTGTACCTTATTACATTACAAGAGGACCGTATAACACTATCTCATTAGTGTATGAAAGATAAACACATTTGTGAGATTATCAACTTTAATACATTGACACACATGCACACACACACACACACATACACACACACACGCACACACACACAATTTCTTAGAAACTTTTGAAATAGGTGTCTTTTAAAAATCGTATCTCGTTAAATTTCGATTCCATTGCGAATTTTGTGTTATATTTCTTTAGTTATGTTCACTAATTTCGATATAGTGCTGATTGTCCAAATATAAACCTTATTTTATTGTTTTTCGCTGTAATTGTCATTAATGCTAAATTTTTAACAACACATAACGATGTATTTAACAACACCTAACGATTACCACACTTTATATTGTATATAACGACAAAATACTACACAAAATTGATATCTAAGTAGTTTCTCTTCTGACTGGAGAATAAGTATGTACATACATGTAAATATATGTATATTCATATATGCTCCTCTTTGTCTCTTACTCTCTCTCTCTCTCTCTCTCTCTCTCTCTATATATATATATATATATATATATATATATATATATATATATATAATATATATATATATATACACATACATATACAACACTAGAGTGACAGAGTTTACTAGATTTTAAAGTAGGAACGTAAGTTGTAAAAATTGTCTTCATTATTCGATAATTTTGCTGCGTTCTCCATCATTTTACTCGTCAGACTATCTTTTAAGTAATCGATTGAAATTCATGCGACCGATCGTTGGAGTCACTAGAGGATAGATCACATGGATAATTCCTTCTGACATGTTGCACCGTCAGTTCAAAACCTTTTAAATCCAAATATGCTTTTAGTCATTTTGGGACCGATAAATAATGTATATCATCTACTTTGCTAAAAATTAAATCGCTAGGTTTAGGCTCCGAACTTGTCAATCCATGGGACATTGTATTTTCAAAAGAGAAAAAACTTTTTTGGAAATTCGATGGAATAAAGACTACGAAAGAACTTTTATATTTGATGCATTGATGTAGCAGGAATTATTGTTCTTCTTTTTGCCGGCCAAGAACGCAACCTTTCTTCACTCTAACAACGTATACTCTAATTACCAAACGGTTTCAAAGGGTCTGTGAAAGCCTTGCATACAGATCGCCTCCCTCCAGACCAAACCATAAAAAATTAAGTTAAAGAAAGCTAGTCGTTGATAATATAATTACTAATCAAACGCTTGTATTCTGAGCTTCAATATCCACATGAGGAAATGTCGATGTTTGTAAATGATATATGTGCGTGTTATTTGTTAAGATATATCTGGACATGTTAAAGTTTATAAATCAGTGTTTTGTGTGACTCAATAAAATCTTAGTATCTGTTTCCTGTTCTCTGCTATTCAGGATTGAAATGTCTGGTGAAAAATAACAATGTTATTGTCACGTCTCCACAATTATATCACCAGTGTAGTTAATTATACAGCTTAAATATCTCTTTACGTGACATGTTTAATGCTTGTTTTTATATTAACATTTTTCTTACAAAATATTATAACAACGAAATATATAAATATTAAATATCATTATCATACAGAAAAAATATCGTGAAAAAATATTAGGCATGCTTATTGTTTCTTTATATGTTATAAATATACGATGTTTTATTCTTGTGCTAAAAATCAATATATTATAAATATATGTAAATGTTTGATAGACATAAATGTTAAACCTACATAAATGTTTGATAAACATTCTGCCTGACGTGCATATACAATTCTGTGTAGGTCGATTGTCCAGAGAATTATATCAGACGAAGGTGTCCTATATTCGTTAATCTTAAGAATCTAACACATAGCTTCTATTCGGTAAATTGAATTATTTATCAAGTTAAAAGCCGAATAGATATTTAATGTTCTCGTACATTCCTCGGTCGCAACGGTATTGGGTGAAATAAAACTGTAATATGGGGGATTTTAACATGGTCCAGATCCACACGATGATTTGAATTAATCATTATATATTAAAGAGACACGTGTTAATTATGTAGTACATGCAACTCATTCGATCAATCTTAATATCTGAGACATATGGTAATCGCATGGTGGCAAATTGACAGATTCATTAGCGTATGGGACAGACTGCTTCACACTCTGTAATCTGATTTTAAATCCCGCCGAGGTCAACTTTGTTTTACATCTTTTCGGAGTTGTTCTTGAGTAAAACATTTGGAACTATTCTCTCATCTCTCTCACTCTTATCCCCTATCTTTCCCTCTTTCACACACATTCTTTCTTTCTCCCTTTCTCTCTCTCTTTCTCGTTCCCTCTCTCTCCCTCTCTTTATCTCTCTGTGCTGTGCTGTGAGAACGACTTATGGGAAACCGGTCAATGTACAGTTTTCTTCTATGTCAATCCCTTCGACTCTGTTGCAGAGAAGGAGCATGAACTTCAGGGCTTTGGTATGTTATACAATTGGAGCCCTACTAAGGAAAGCAACTTCTCCTCTCCCAAATTAACACATTGATATTTGTATATGAACCAGGAAAGTATCTACTGAGTTATGTAACCAATTACTGCATTACAGACAGAGACATATTAACTTCAACGATCTCACTGATCCCGAATCGAAGGCCCCAATGAAATTCATAGGAACAACTACTTTCTCCTACCCTGATCCTTAAAATAAAACAGCAAACAATATATGAATTTAGACTATAATATCGACATAATAATAAATGCATATATGGAATCCTAAATTTGACAGAAAAGGACAAATTTTCAGAGAAATTACGGAGTAGATGAATCAGTCGACATTGATAATAATTTGATCCTGCATTGATAAACTGCAAATTCTGATTCGGAGTGACTTGAACATAAATTGCAGAGATACTTAAATAAGTGTTGATTTCTAACATTGGTTATAAGATGAGAATTTTCATATGACATTGCATGAAGTGTAAAAATTAAGGAACGTAGAGGGATTGTGATCAGATTATGTAGGCTATATTACGCCTACATATTTTATTGAATCAGGAAAAAATTGTAATGCCTCATAGGCTGATTTGAAATTAGAACGTTACATCTTGTAACTGAATTCCACTATCCATTTAATCCTCCCATATTGTTCCTTTCTCCTCCAATACTTTTCAATAGGTAATGAAATATTCAATATGTTCTGTTTGTCTTTATAGTCTTTGCTTCTTTATCGCAACGGCAAACAACTTAAAATGAAATATTAGCATTTGATGAAATTTATAATTGTTTAAATAAGTTCATTATAGTTCTGAAGCTCAAACAAAGTTAGGGTTTCAACGTGATATATTAATGAATAAAGGAAAATGATTGTGTAATATTACACATTAATAATGATATTTAAACTTACTAAGCGAAATATCGTTTCATTGATGTAATTGGATGCTATGTCTTAATACAGGATTTCATTTATTGTATACAGGATATTAAGAAAGAAAAAATATATATCAGTGATTAGTATTGGAAATATAAGCAGGCGTATCAATGGCAGCAGCAACACAGCAACGACTGTTTCAAATACGAAAGCAGCAAATATATGTTGATTCACATCGGAAACAGCCACTTACACACACACACACACACACACACACACATGTATACAGACACACACACATACACACAACGTATATTCTTTTATTCTTTTACTTGTTTCAGGCATTTGACTGCGGCCATGCTGGATCACCGCCTTAATGGGTTTTTAGTCGAAGAAATCTACCCCAGGACTTATTCTTTGTAAGCCTAGTACTTATTCTATCGGTCCCTTTGGGTATGTGGGTTTGAGTAAAGTGGTAATGAGGTTTTAGGGTAGGTTTTTTCGGAGAGATCTTTTAAAGGAAATTTATTGATTAAATTTGAGGTTATGCTATTGATTTTTATTCATGTATGCAGAATTTGTAAGCTGGTGTAAATAGTTTGGTGTGTCTCTTCTTAGCAGGCTGGTATAGAATAGGCCAGTATTCAATGTTTTGGGTAATGGAATCTTTTAGGGGTTCGCAATAGAATTTAAGTAGGTGGTATGCTTTAGCCGGTCGATCTTTTTATTTGCTCTTGTGGCTATTTAGGGTATTTAAAAGATTTTAAATTTTACATTTAAAAAAAGTAAAAGAGAAATAAGAATTGTATATATATTGATTTTTGTATCTATAGAATATATCAATGCTAATCCTTTACAGAAGAAATGCGTAGGTAACTGGATCGATTCTACTATATTACTGGTACTAAACGTATTAACCCTGGATTGAATGAAAAGAATTCTACTGATGTCACTTTAAATTACCATAAAAGAAAACTATCCACGGTATATTAGTTTGCAACTCTACCGATTATTATAATTTGGAGCTCAGAGCTAGGCAAAAATCTCTTCTTACTTTGGGAGAAGGGAGAGTTCAGTCGATATGAATGCTCGAAGTATTTGGAGAATGATGAAAAATAAAGTCACCTTACTTACTTCCTATACATAGGATCGAACCCGGTTCCTGTTTCTGTACGGATGTGTATTCTACAGCGAATGCACCATCTTTTCTCTTTTGGAAAGTAGTTACTGTATGTTTCTCCACTCTTCCTTTTCTTTCACCCCTCTCTCTCTCCCCCTCTCTGTATATATATATATATATATATATATATATATCTTACTCTTTTGCTCTTTTACTTGTTTCAGTCATTTGACTGTGTCCATGCTGGAGCACCGCCTTTAGTCGAGCAAATCGACCGCAGGACTTATTCCTTGTAAGCCTAGTACTTACTCTATCGGTGTCTTTTGCCGAACCGCTAAGTTACGGGGACGTAAACACATCCCCGTCGGTTTTCAAGTGATATTGGGGGGACAAACACAGACACACAAACACATACACATACATATATATATACATATATACAACGGGCTTCTTTCAGTTTCCGTCTACTAAATCCACTCACAAGGCTTTGGTCGGCCCGAGGCTATAGTAGAAGACACTTGCCCAAGGTGCCACGCAGTGGAACTGAACCCGGAACCATGTGGTTTGTGAGCAAGCTACTTACTACACAGCCACTCCTACGCCTATATATATATATATATATATATATATATATGTTACGGAGATGTACTCGCATAGCAAGTAATTTGATCTGAGATCGTGTGCTGAAACGAAAACAATTGCAGCGTGGAAGGTGTTTATAAGCCATTTAAGAAACACACAAAAGCCGTTCGATTCACTCCAACATTTAAGTTTAATTTGTCAAAATATTTTCGTCGCTAAAATCCGCGACCTGTTCACTGACAAAGTCCGTGCTGCATCTAGTTAGATGCAGCACGGACTTTGTCAGTGAACAGGTCGCGGATTTTAGCGACGAAAATATTTTGACAAATTAAACTTAAATGTTGGAGTGAATCGAACGGCTTTTGTGTGTTTCTTAAATGGCTTATAAACACCTTCCACGCTGCAATTGTTATTGTATATATATATATATATTATATATATATATATATATATATAATATATATATATATATATATATATATACCATTATTCAGTTCTATTTCAAGATTCTTGTCAATAGAGAAAGAGTCTGTTTCTAACCTAGAACCAAGGATCCTTCATTGAAATTTCAACATCAAGAACAGGGTATTTTTGTACGTATACAAACGTGCAGATTTGTATGTTTTGTTTTATGTATGTTTCTCCTGTATATAGTTGCATATCTAGCCATTATCAGATTTTTACAGTTCCAGTGATGACTTGGATCTGTTCCTTTCTGACTTTGAGAAGCCTAATTTCTCAAGATTGGTATTTAAGCAGTGTGTTACATATTCCAGTGTCCCAATAATTACAGGTATAAACCTGAACTTGTAATATGGATAGCGTAACTGCAGATTTCTCAATAATTCAGCGTAGGTATTTTCTTTGTCACTCATCTTCAGCTTTATATTAACATCAGCTGGGCAACTGATTTCTACAACTGTACAGTTTCTCTTCTCTATCCCATATCATTATATGTCTATTGTAATTACATTTCATTGAAGTTTTCACATGGATATTGCACCTGTAATCCATTTTATTATGAGCGGTTATGGTTTCCACCATACTATGGCTTCTTATTTCTTTGTCCTCGAGGTTATCCTATCGACGGATCTCATTATAGAGCGTCCTAGCTACAACATCATGTCACATAGACAGATCGTGATGACATTTTCAGACAACTGCTTATGATGTGGGGGATATCTTCGGTGTTTACTCCACAAAGTCTGCATCGGTTGCCGCCTTTTACTGCTTCTCCTACATATCTATCTCATTCCTGCATGAAGCATTTGATTGATGTTTCCTGCTCCTGAATTGCAAATTTATTTCCTTCAAGTGGGAGGCAGTAATCTGATTGTTGGTCTATGATAGACTGCTTCGATGATCAATGCTACTATCATCTCTGAGCTTTCTACTAACATTTCTATGCATAGACGTCTGCCCATATATGCTCATCCTTTCATCTGATGATACTTTACGGTAGAGTCGTGCGACCTCTTTGGGCATGTATTCTAGGTTATGAGACAAGGAACGCTGCTCAAGGAGCTGCATTCCAAATCTTGTGATGTTATCAGCCTCATGTATGCAAACTTGGTCAACGGATGCACTTCTAAACTTGGTGGTTAAAATATTTTTTATGTATGTATATATGTATTATTATAATATAATACTAGCAGAAATATCTCCCTCCGGGCGGTTCTCTGTTGGCCAGTTGAGAATATTTTCACATTTGATTCCCAAACATTTGATTGTTTGTCAGCTTGTCAATTTATATACATACATATATATGCACACACATATGCATACATTTATACACACACATGCAAAATTTCATGCAAATACAAGACTGGTTTAAGGATACGAAGAATTTTTAACGTAACATGCAGTGTATAATACTGTCAAGAACTGTTTCAGATACAACTAGAATCAATTTCATTTGTAAATGTAAAGAGACAGTAATGTGTGCAGCCAGAAAGATAAACGGTGAATACACAAAAATTAGAAACTACTTGAAGCAAAAATAAATTAATAAATCAATAAATCATTAAATCAATACAAATATGAACGAAACCTGGAAAGAAAAACTACCGATGGGCACTTTGTGATGACATATAGCAGAAAAGGCAATGGGCTTAGTGAAAAGATAAAGGTTTAATGAAGGAAACAGTAACTTTTATCGCAGTCAGTCAAGAAGAAGTAATTTTAAGAAACATTTTAGTTAAAGCCTGCGAGATAAACTTTATCGGATGCGTGGCAAGTGAAGGGAAACAGATTTATGTAGTATATGAAATTAGTAAGATGACACATGAACAATATTAAAGCAGATACGAAAGCATAAAGTGGTTGTTAAATACTGGTGTGGCTAACAGTAATAAGAAAGATGAAATTAAATTGCATGAAAAGTATATACAACACTGTTAAATAACCTGACTGGAAATTATTCATGTAGCATCTTATGGGATTCTTCAGTATAAACGGTGAATATAATCGAAGCAGGGATAGAAGATATCTTAATAGTGAAGACGAGTAAATGCAGTCCGTCACATCATACGCATTGCTAATGTAAATGCTTATGATAATATTACTAAAAGAATGGAGGAAGTTCGGAATGTATCGGAATTATGCCTTTGAAAATATGCGATCGAAACTGTCTACCTTTTATCATAAGCGAGCTAAAAACATCAGAACATTAATATTAATGAACACCTTTTATTTCTTTCAGTGGTTTCTCGTACAACTAAAGTCCTGTTGAGGCAGTGCCTTCAATGGTTTTAGAAATTCTTAACAAGTCGGGTAAATTGGCGCTTATAACATATAGAGAGAATAAAAACATAATAATTATACAAGCAATCCAACTCCGTATGGGCGCAGTTATGTCATGATCAAAAAGTGCGTTTCGCAACTACGTCGTTTTGAGTTCAGTCCCACTACACGGAACGTTGGGTAATTGTTTTCTGTTATAGCCCCGTACTGACGATCTGATCAATGCCTTGTGAGTGAATTTGGTAGACGGAAACTGAGTGAAAGACCGCCATATATATATATATATATTAATTAATAATAATAAAATGCCAACAAAGAACGAGACCTCGATATTATGAAAATAGAGGAATTATATATATATATATATATATATATATATATATATATACATACATACATACACACACATACACACACACACTCACACACACACACACACACACACACACACACACACACATATATATATATATATAGATAGATAGATAGATAGATAGATATATGTATGTATGTATGTATATATAAGTATGTATATATGTATATATATACATGCATGTGTCTGTGTGTCTTTCTGTTTTCCTCCTCACTGCTTGGAAACCGGTGTTTCTTTGTTTATGTAGAGGAAAATAAACCGGTTCGGCAAAAGAAACCCATAGAATACATGCCGCTCTTAAAAAAGAACTTCGATAGATTTGTTCGAGTAAAGCTTTCAAAGAAGTGCCCCAAATCATGTAAAAGTAATCTTTTCAATTATAAATACACAAGTAAAAATAATAAAACAACAAAGGAATAATTTTAATACGTTTACAAGTTTAACTATTCATTTCTTCATTTCATAAGATTTTTCTTTCGGTATTTGTCTGCTTTTTGCTCTTAACAATTCTATTATATTATTTTTTTATATTAAACAAATCTTTTTATAATTACATCCATACCTCACCTGACTTCCCTACTGCTTCATACGTTTTTCTACACTCTACACACACTTTATCCATCACTCCATGGTTTCTCTTGGCTAAACATCTCCCTTTCTCCAGCTAGTCAATGACCACTTTCTTCGATATCTTAACTGGTCATATCATCCTCCTCTCATTCATGTACCAGACAAATGCAATATTCCAATACGTAGTGAACCAAAAATTCGCAATCCTTAATTTTTACCCCTTTTCACCCGTTCTCTTTCTTCACTTTCTTTGTATCTATCTTCCTTAATTCTTTTCTTTAAAATGTCAGGCATTTTTATTTTTCTTCCTTTTATATCTTTCTCTCTTACTTTTGCACCTATTTGCCTCGGCTTCCTCGCCCTCAATTGCTTCTCTAGCCTCTGCCATTCCTTATGCTCTCTTATATTGCAGCAAATTCAACAATGCCTTCTGAATTATTTTTGAAAAAAATTGGATATTTAACGGTATTGTCAGTTACAAGCCAAATGGTGCTTCGAAAAGTAGCACCGAGAAATTCGAATATGCAACTGCAGAAAACCTATTTCTTCCAGTTGTTATGCATCTATCTATCTATCTATCTATCTATCTATCTATCTATCTATCTATCTATCTATCTATCTATCTATCTATCTATCTATGTGTCTGTCTGTCTGCCTGTCTATTTATCGATCTATATACAGGCGAAGGCGTGTGTTTGTGGGAAGAATCTTGCTTCCCAACCAGATGGTTCCAAGTTCAGTCTCACTGCGAAGCAACTTGGGCAAGCGTCTTCAACTATAGTCTCGGGCCGATTAGAGCCTTGTGAGTGAAATTGGTAGATGGAAATTGAAATACATACATACATATATATACATACAAAATTAAGAGGAATGACCACTAAAGTGGACACCTAGTATGCTAAAGATAGACGTCAAATCTCCATTACCACGAAGAATGTGTTCTCAAAAAAATCTCAGCAAAACGCCAAAATGTAAAAATGAGCAAGTCAAATGAAAATATACGAAATAAAAAACGATTACCTACGTACTAACGGTTTCACTTGTTAATATCTACGTATGCAAACACGCAGATATCTGCAAGATCGTTAGCCTAGTCTGTAGTAGTAGTAGTAGTTGTAGTAGTAGTAATAGTAGTAGTAGTAGTAGTAGTAGTAGTAGTAGTAGTAGTAGTATTTAGCGGGGAATTGGCAGAATCAACGCATCAGGCAAGCTGCTTAGAAGTATTGATTCCAGCTCTTTATGTTCCAAGTTCCAATGCTGCCGAGGTCTACTCTTTCGTTTATCCTTTGGGGCTCGATGAAATACGTACTAGTTGAGTGCTAGGGTAGATGCTTGTACTAGTTTTAATTACGGTGGCATTCCCCCATGGTGCTAAAAAGTTCCTGGCTTTGGGTAAAAAATAAGATACAGGAGGATCAGTTAATTATGATTTTGCTGAACATATTCCTTTCTCAGATTCACACACTTATTGCAGCGGTCCTTCAGTTTTACTAAGCCCTGTTAAAGAACTGGGAATGTTGTGCGTCCAACCAGGTCTTTCGCGACACCCTTAAAGCCAAGAACGATTCAGCATCCCACGTATGGTCCCAAGCAGCAGCAGGGGACCACACGAGGCGTAGCAGTCGCAGCAGCAGCAGCAGCAGTAGTTGTTGTAGTAGTAGTAGTAGTAGTAGTAGTAGTAGTAGTAGTAGTAGTAGTAGTAGATTTAGATTGATGGATTCGAACTAATCCTTAGTGTGTCGAACTAATCCTTATTGTGTCTTGCGGTATTTGTTCCGCTCTTGAAGTTCTGTGTTCAAATTTTATCGTGATTAGTTCTTCCTTTCATTCGTTTATTGTCAACGAAATAAGTCCCAGTTGACTGAGCACTGGTGGGTCGATAAATTAACGTTCCAGTCATGAACTGAAGTCAATTGTTTCAGCCACCCTCTCGATTCAAAATTGCTGGCCTTGCTGGCCATGTGTCTACTTCCTCCTGACTCTGCCCTCCCTCACTCCCTCATCCTCCCCATTATTGTCATCATCATCATCATCATTATCACCACCACCACCTCCACCACTATTATTATTATCGTTATCATCACCATCACCATCATCATCAATCTCAACAACATCAATTCTATTAGATTTCGAGAGGTTTAACTCGAGCAGCCCTCTGTAGCATTGCCACACTCTCTTAGGGGTTTTTATTTTTTGTTGAAGCTTTTTATTTTTGTCTCCGTTCATATTCTTCCTTTTTTCCCTTATATTTCGCCTACCATGTTTATACTTTATATTTTTGTACATTGCTTGTACTCTCCAGTTTTTTCTGTCCCTTTTGGCTAATAAGGAAATCACCACCATTACTGTTATCATCATCATCATCATCATCATCATCATCATTGTTATTATCCCCTATAAATTACAGGTTTTGTGCCTGCGCTAGAGGTAATTATTCCTTCGATGCTTTTTCATTCATCATTCTCTTTTTGCATTCGTGTTCTGCTGTGTATAATCCCTTTTACGTGGAACTGTTTACTTCGTACAGATTCCATTCTAACAATTTCTTAGACTTAAAGTTTAATTATGAAAAAAAAAAAAATGTTTCTTATCTAACCACAAACCTGAAAGTTCTAACAGCGAAAAATAACATGAAATTACCGAATGGGCATCAAGATATCAATGGGATTTTTCTTGCCAGAGGCATTAAGAATGTAATTAAATTAAAATACCGCCCGAACGTTTGAGAATCGGTGCAGGCACAGCTGATATACTTATACCTTAATGCTCAACATATGATTCAATACACATAGTTGTCTCTTATATTGCGCTACAATACACATTTGTAGGGGACAAACTGTTTAATTGAATCGCTAATTTTTCCTTGACACTTAGTAGAGTTCCTCAAAATGTGTAAAAATTTAAACTGACCAATTTTTCAATTTGCTAGTTTTCTCACGAAGGAAACTTAGTTAACAACAATTTATAATTCTTTTTACTAAAGATACAAGGCATGACATTTCTGAGGAAGTGGGGGAGAGGACAAGTCGATTACGTCGACCCCAGTGTTTCGTTGGTACTTAATTCATCTACCCCGAAGGATGAAAGGCAAAGTCGACTTCGGCAGAGTTTGAACTCAGAACGTAAAGACAAATGATGCTAAGCATTTTGCTCGGCATGTTAACAATTTGCTGGCGCTTAATTTATCGACCCTGAAAGGATGAAAGGCAAAGTCAACCTCGGTGGAATTTGAACTCAGAACCCGAAAACGGACGAAATGCGGCCAAGCATTTCGCCAACCCGCCGCCTTTGAACGACAATTAATAATGCTTTTTATTTAGACACAAAGCAAGCATTTTGAAGAAAAGGGTATTACCCTCCAGTACTTCACTGGTACTATAATTTGTTGGAGCCAGAAAGTATGAATGGTACACTTCTCTTCGAATTTTGAAATCGGAACATAATGAGTCAAAAAAGAAAAAAAGCTTCAAAGAGCATTTTTCTGACGTTCTGTTGATTCTGCCTTTAATCATAATTTTGGCACAGTACCAAAAACTTCGAGGGAAGGTTTTATAATCGATGCTCCTGACTCCGGTACTTGACTGATATTTATTTTATTGACCGCCAAAAGGATGAAAGGCAAAGTAGTCTACCGCAGGTTTTGAACTCAGAACGTTAACAATTCTACCAGCTCGCCAACAAAGCTTTGCTTCTACGTCATTTACCTAATAACGCATTTTCACGAAAACCAACGATGAGCAAAAGAAAAAAGTGGCCTCTATGTTGTAACACTTACAGTGTAATAATAAAAGATTATCATTTTTATCATCTGCACACGATTAGAGTTTTTGTAGAGCATGAACCTGATTAAGTCGACCTAATATATAACTGGTGTTTAGTTTTCCTATCTCGAAGGTGGAAAAGGAATATCGCCCACTGATTTACTGATTTTGCCAACAACCAGCTTGCACCCAGAAAATATTTCTGTATTAAATTCCATACCTTATTTTATTCCTATTTGATCGACACATGTATTCAACTAGTTAATTATACGTCCCTTCATACCCCAAGTTCTTTCTTTTTCTGTTAGATTTGCTGATACGTTGTTTATGTAACAAACAAGACAATAAGAAGCGGTAAATCATTTCTCAGTTCGGTGTTTTACCTAAGCTTCAGAACAGAATTACATTAGTGTTGCACGTTCCACCTGTTTACATACAGACATACATACAAAAATATAATGTATGCGTGTGAGTGTATGTATATATACATTTGTATCTATGTATGTACGTATGTGTATACATATATATGGTGTGTGTGTGATTGTGTGTGTGTGCGGGCGTGCATGTGTAAAATCATAAAATCTGGAAAGATAAGAGATGAATACGGATTTATTTCTACATGATTTCCAAATGATTAGTGCCATTTCGTAATCTCCTCCGTGTATTATTAATTTCAGCATTCTAATTTATATACGTAAATTTTACATCAATATGCATATTAAGCATTATCAAATACAATTCTATATTCACTACTACTACTACTACTACTACTACTACTACTACTACTACTACTACAACTACTACTACTACTACTACTACTACTACTACTACTACTACTACTACTACTACTACTACTACTACTACTACTTATAATAATAATAATCCTTTCTATTATACGCACAAGACCTGAAATTTTGGAGGAAGGGACTAGTTGATTACATCGACCCCACTATTTCACTGGTACTTAATTCATCGACCCCGAAAGGATGAAATGCTAAGTCGATCTCGGCGGAATTTGAATTCACGACGTAGCGAAGGACGAAATACCGGTATTTCGTCCACCGTGCTAACGACTCTGCCAGCTCGCCGCAACAACAACAACAACAATAACAACAACAACAACAACAATATTAATAATAATAATATTGGTTTCAAATTTTACCGCAAGGGCAGACATTTTGGTGAAGGGGATGAGTCAGTTACAGCGACCCCATCTAGGTGTATTAGAACATCTAGGAGTATTAGAATCTGGTAGAGTACTAACTATATAAATGAAAACGAAAACTTAGAAGGAGTACATCAGAAAGGTGAAGAATTTAATGAAGTCAAAACTAAATGGTCCGAATCTAGTGAAGGCTGTAATTATTTGGGCAATATCATTACGTAGATACTCAATGGCTTTTGTAGATTGGACAAAAACTAAATTAGCAAAGCTGGAAAGAAGAAATAGGAAGGAATTAATTATGAATAGAGGACTCCACTCAAGAGTAGGAGTAGCAAGATTATACCTACTTAGAAAGGAAGGTGGTAGAGGATTAATATCAGTGGAAGACTGATATTAATGATAGAAATGTTTGACCATAACCAGTTGAGCAAGTCCCTTAGTGGCTGATGATATGTGCATCTCTGATCACGAGTAGGAGTAGTATTCTGCTCAATTCCACGGATTTGCTTCTGTTGTTTTACCGTAAACAGTTGACCATGTCCCTTAGTGGTCGATGATATCTGCATCTCTTCTCACTAGCAGAAATAGTGAGGAAGCATTATAGCCATGTGTTGAGAAGAATTCATTGGGATTTGGATAATTCACCTTTGAAAACATGGGTGTTTCGTTCCTTAAACAACCCTTATTCAGGGACCTTTTGAGCGAGATAGTCTACTGAAACTGAAGAAAATTCTAACTGGGGCCCACCTGCAAAGTTATGCACTGTTTATCTTGATATGAGATGACCATGTCGCGCACATATGATTGTAATGCATGTGCCTGGTGTGCCCTTATTAGACGGGTAATCATGATGTGTATACTGGGCTTAGTATATTTTTCCCAGTGTCACTTTGATGGCATGCACTGCTCTCTCACTCAATAATAAAAATAATTGTAATAATGATAATGATAATGATAATAATAATGATAATAATAATAATAATAATAATATTATTATTATATTATTATTATTATTTTTATTATTATTATCATCATCATCATCATTATTATTATTATTATTATTATTATTATTATTATTTTATTATTATTATTTTATTATTATTATTATTATTATTATTATTATTATTTTTATTACTATTATTACTATAATTATTATTATTATTATTATTATTATTATTATTATTATTATTATTAATTTTATTATAGTAATAATAATAATAATAATAATAATAATAACAACAATAATAATAAATGCCCTGATGCAGTACCAGACAGTGGCTCTCATGGCTTCTGATCTTAACTGATTGGAAGTGTTATCATGTACATTGTTTTGTCTTGGTATAAAAGATGGGCTACAGCAAATATTCTGCTCAATACCACAGATTTGCTTGTCAGTTGTTTGACCGTAACCAGTTAAGCATGTCCCTTAGTGGCTGACGATATGTGCATCTCTGATCACGAGCAGAAGTAATGGGGGAGCATCATAGCCGTGTGTTGAAA
>NC_043007.1:68812973-68817973 GCF_006345805.1 Octopus sinensis | reverse complement strand
AAGCATTAATATATTCACTCCGCACTTAATGCTGATAATACAAGAAACCTTACAAGAATTATCATCGTAAAAATAAGAATCAATCAACTATAAATAGTTAAAGTTATAAATAATATAAGTATTTACACGGAAAATGATATTCTCTTCATTCAAACACTTATGAATAAATTTATGAAGCAGTCTTCCATCATATTCAAGCTTTGCATGCGTAAGGAGACTGTTTTGAGTCTGACCTGCCCTCAGTGACTCTTGTTTTAGGTAAAGTGAACTTGCGGAAATGCAAGAATAGAAAGGAAGAGGAAAGAGAAAGCAAGGACAATAAAGTTGCGTGGGAAATTGTGCTGGAATCTGGTGGATAATAAGATACTCAGACAAAGAATAAGCAACAAGAACGGAAGACATTTTTCATTGCAGATGATGAACTGAAATTATTCGAGGTGTGCATGCAGAATAATTATCGTAACACTACCATAAGTTATTCACACGTACACACACACACACACACACACACACACACACACACACACACACACATACACACACACACACACACATATTTATATGCAAACATACATAGCTATATAGTTAGATCAATACAAAGATGGAGATACAAATATATATATATATATATATATATGAATATGTGTATATATACGTGCATATATATACATACATGCATACATACACACACACACACACACACACATACATATATATATATATATATATATACACACACATAATTGTAGTTTGATAGGTACAGAGATATAGAACATATACGTAGATGTGTATATGTATACATATATATATATATATATGTGTGTGTGTGTGTGTGCGTGCGTGCGTGTTTGTGTGTGTGTGTATGTGCGATTTTCCGAAACGAGATGAAAGCGTTAAATAAATAATTATCCAAAACTGTGAATACGTACAGCCATTTTCTTAATATATAAAATCTATACACCACTTCAAACAATTTATCTATACATTTATACGCACACGCATGCACGCACACTCACACACAAACGCGCACGCACGCTCACACGCGCACACACTCACGCACGCACGCTCGCGCACACAAATACACACACATGTATGTATAAATAGTTGCATGTATAGATAAATATTTAAATTTTCAGCTACTCAATGCCCGTATTGTTGTGTGATTAATAAGATTGACTGGAAGCCATGTTGTTCTAATTTCGATTCGAGTGCGTGGAACATTGGGCCAGGATTTTTCGCCATAGCACCGAGTTCAACTATGCTTAGTATTGGAACTGGAAACTGTGCAGAACCGTTGCACGCGTACATAGACACTCATACACTCATATATACTATTTCTTGACAAATGTCTGACTAGTTCTATCGAATTGCCGAAGAATAAAAGTGAGGGCCCCTTAACTGAAATTTTAGTGTTCGAAAACTTTTTGGGAACACTTTAAAGGTGGAACGCAAGTCTAAACACGAACTCATTTTCCGATGTTGGTGTTTGAATAAAGGCTTTTGAACGTTATATATTCACATCAATCTTTAATGCCTCTTCTCATATTCACACCTTTCTGACTTTCCAGTAAAGACGAAATAACTTGAAAATATGTATATACATCAGAAGACCCAATGCATGTGTTGAATGTTTTCACTGATAAATAATGAAACTACATAATAATTTGCTTTCATGAACGTTTGTGTGTATAGTATATGATGAATTTTCATAATCTCTCTGAAAATGAAAATATTAATACTTTACCACTAATTTATTAGAGGTTTTTCAATGTATATTTTACGATAATATATATTCTGTAAATAATAATAATAATCACCCAGTGCGCGTAAGCGAAAGCTGGGTATTGTAATAACTCGTCTTTGTCTGTGTGTTTACAAAATTACTGGAAAACGGCTTTTCAGCACATTTTCACGAAATTTGGCAGAA
Organism: Octopus sinensis; assembly: GCF_006345805.1. Lineage (NCBI taxonomy): Eukaryota > Metazoa > Mollusca > Cephalopoda > Octopoda > Octopodidae > Octopus > Octopus sinensis. The sequence continues at coordinate 68,816,046 of NC_043007.1, read as the reverse complement.
ATACTCATTGGCTGAGTGGCTCGAAATGATGAACATTACAAATTTCCCAATTCGCAAGTGGTCATATTATTTTGTTCACTTACCTTTTGATATGAATCGACCCTCGTCTGCGTGTGTATAGATCATGGTTACCTGTGCGCGTAGACACGTACGTGTACATACATACGTATGTGTGTATGCGCGCGCGTGTGTGTGTGTACAGCGATGGGTTCGAGGGTTTCGTTTATTTACGAGTTGATTTCTTAATTTCACCGGAGTATGAACACTTATAATGGTGATACTTAAAAGAAAAATTTATCCAGTTCAATTAAAAAGCATAGGTAATCAAGGCATTGTAACCGACACTATAATGCGCGAAAACATTTATCTGCAATTAGGGCATGAATCGCTCCTCGTTGCCCCCTTTTTTTAATTGTTAACCTAAAGTTTATAAGCGTTCCCTATGTATAGGCTAAAAAGAAAAACGGTGTAATATCGGGGAATATAAGACCACGACGGAAAAAAAAATTGAGCTTTCTGTACGAATGGGAACCGAATCAGTACCTCTTATAGTAGCGATATGTGTGCTGACATATTGCACCAACGAGCCCATTTACTGCTTTCAATTAGATTTAAGAGCTGTAGTTTCATGGTGTTGTCTTTTTAAACCAACAAGCATGTGCGTTTTCTGCGTTAAATGAAAAAGTGGTGACGAGTTACAATTCTGTAAATATCAATAATAATTATAAGCTTAAAGTTTTTAAGCCCACTTTTATCCGTCGAGAGTTTATATACCCCAGTTTTAGTTTATTTTCTTTAACCAATACACGGTGATCACTTATGAGCTTTAAGCTTATAATTATTGCTAGTATCTGCAGAATTGTCACGCATATATATATATATATATATATATTATATATATATATATATATATATATAAACAATTAAGATTCCCAATGAATTCACATGAATAACTTAGATGCACCAGAAATCTATATGGTATTAACCATAAAATAATGCGGGGTGATTATAAACAAGAAAAAAGCAACAAGAATGGATTAGTTGTTCAGTACAATTGTTTCATACGAAGAACAGCTTTATAAAAAGCTGCAAATATTGCAGCAAATACAAGTGTCCCATATTCATCAGCCAAAACACATATGAGTTTTCCAAACATCCTAAGGGGTGAGGCTACACTCATGAAGAATCGAAGAGAGTTCTATAAAAAGCAGAGTTAGATTGTAGGCAGACTTCAAAAGTTCACTAATGATGCACAGTTTTATAAAAGGCTTCAAAAAAGTTTGTTAGCTTCACAGAAAAGGTAAATCCATCCATAATAATGCAGGTGTAATTTCCGGAGATATGAGGAGATATTTCATACTCAGAGACGATGAATTTATCCATAATAATGTAGATATAATTTCCCGATATATGAGATGTTGATCACATTTCTGTTCATTTCACAAAACTACTATGTTGGAATTATATTGGCTAAAAGAAGTTAGTGAAGCAGAAAAACCGCCCAAATAGGTCATTATGAGACAACTGAGAGGAAGGGGTGTAAGTACACAACCTACACAGAATAGTTTATTTCTGTGGTGACAGAAAATCTAGGTCAGAGTTGCAGGAATCTGAGATTTATAAAAGAGAACATTACTTTTGACCAGCTTACAGCTGTTAACTGCCAATCCTGCAGAGATAAAAGCAGATATAAGAATATAAAGAGAACAAAAGAAGGTATCAAAGGAGTCAAAGGCTATCAGTAGAGGAAAATACATTAAGAGGTTTAAGTGCAATACTAGAACAGGAGGTTATTTATTTATTTATTTATTATTGTTACTATTTATACAAATGTTTATACATTGTAAGACAGACTTTAGGTCTATACCTAGACGTCAATTAATTTCTATAGTAAAAGGTGTGAGAGTATTGTTTATTAAAAAAATAGTTAAAATCATAGTGAAAATTCCTTATATTATTATTAAGGGAGTAGCATTACTTAATAAACTTAGAATAGAATTATGAAGTATTAGCAACTTCTTTGATTTAAGTTGGGTTAATTAGATTAGATTAAAATTAGATTAAATTAAATTAACTATATAGTCAATTAAAATTTCTTTGGCAACGTACAAATACCATTTATTTCTTTGTGTTCTAAACCAGGTACAGTTAGAAAGAAAGAACACCAGTGGAAGAGCTCACAGATATCTATTTAAAAATATATTAGAGTTTTGATTTTTTAGTAAAAACAAGATTGACCTAGCTCCATACGATTATTCTATACGATTTTTATTTAAAATATTTAAGAGTCTTAATTTTCGCGTGAATACAAGATAGACCCAATTCTATACGGTTATTTAACAAATTCCTATCTTTTTCTATGCCTTAGAATTTCATATGTCTCCATGGAGCAGAGTTGGCAACCAGCCCTGTTATTTCTATAAGGCATCGCTCTTCTAACTATTTCCCAATTAAGGTTATATTTAATATTATTATTTTTGAGTTCCCAGATCTTACTTGAAAGTGTGGTGCAACCAGCTTTATGACGTAACCTTAAAGAGGAGATATGGTTGCTAACTCTTTGTTTAAATTTTATAGTACAACCTAAATAAAAAAATTTGCTATTCTCAGTAGTTATGGTACATTTATAGATTACGTTATTTACCCCACACAGACCAGGTGCCGGGCATTTTGACTTAATTCTACAATTACACCTAGGGGGATCATCTTCAGATGTAGAATTATTTAAGGATAGATATCCCATATTGTTGCTATTCTGATTATTATGAGTATATTTATCGTTATTATAGTTAATGTTGTTATCTAAAGCAGTGTTATCATTTATCGATCCGTTTACACTATCATTTAGTTCTATAGCCCTATCATAATTCCTCACATTATTGGTATTGCTACTATTATTGCTTGTATTTATATCCGAATGTATATTGCTGTTATAGATATCAATGTTGTCTTCATTCCCGATATTTTCTCTATTAGCATTGCTCATATTATTAACATTATTATTCCTATTAATATTATTATTATTATTAGTTATTCCATGGTTATTGATGCTACCTTTGTTTTGATAGTTACT
>NC_043007.1:68797973-68807973 GCF_006345805.1 Octopus sinensis | reverse complement strand
CGAAAGGATGAAAGGCAAAGTCGACCTCGGCGGAATTTGAACTCAGAACGTAGCGGCAGACGAAACACTGCTAAGCATTTTGGCCCGCGCGCTAACGTTTTTGCCAGCTCGGCGCCTTAACAACAACAACAACAACAACAATAATAATCATTTCTACTATAGACGTAAGCCCTGAAATTTCATCGACTCCAGTGCATAACTGGCACTTATTTAACCGACCAGAAAAAATCAAAAGCAAATTCGACCTCGGCGGAATTTTGAACACAGGACGTATGAATACATGCATATAGATAGATATATATATGCATACATGCATATGTATACATATACATACAGAGAGAGATAGTGATGCAGTTAAACCCTATTAGGCTTGATGTATAATTGAAAATATATACATATACGTATATAGATACACACACACATACAGACACACACTCGCGCACACAGATAGATAGAACTAAATATATTCAGGTGTACAGGTAAAATGTAATATATATATATATATATATATATATATATATATACATATTCAGAAGTCAAACATATTTAGTAATAAGCAAACGGACAGGAAGACTTACTAAATGAACCGTGAATACTGATCTACCACAGTCGATAACAAGTATGTATATCTATATAATATATATACGTAAATATATAATATATCATATATATATACATACATACATACACACACACACATATAGACAAATAAATTTACATGAAACATAAAATGTACATGATTCTAAAGGGAGAATACATCGCGTTTTATGCTTTATATAAATGTATTTGTCTCTCTCTAGATGTAGAAATATCTATATGCTTGTACATGTGTTTATCTTCTGAATATATTCATTTATAAGTAACTCTGTGTGTGCGTGTGTTTGTGTGTGTATGTGTGTGTGTGTGAGTGTATGTGCGTGTGTGCGCGCATTTATTTATGTATATGCATACATGCTTACTTATACATCAAGCCTAATCATGTTCATCTGCATTGCTATCTCCATACCAGCTCTCCTGGAATTCAATTATAGTCACTGTTTACCCTGTGGGCCTAGTCCTCGATTTAGATTCCGGAGTTTAAGTTAAGATCTTTTGAGCAGTACTTCGTGTTTTCTCTACTGGGCATCTCTGGAGCTCGCCTTTTGAGCCATGTATGTATGTATGTATGTATGTATGTATGTATGTATGTATGTATGTATGTATGTATGTATGTATGTATGTATGTATGTATATATATGCATGTATATTCATATTTACATATATATGTGTTTATTGGTGGATGTATGAATGCATGTGTGTCTATGTGTACATGTTGATATATCTGTATCTTTGGATATACACACCACTAATAAATATATATAACTGCTCTGTTCACTCTTCAGATATCATTTTATATGCGTAAACATTTGGATAGATAAGTTAAACATACATATGTGTATAGCTATAAATCATATTAAACATCTATTTAAATATGTAATAGAAAGTATTTACAATTTTCACCTTAAGCTCACGCACTTAAACATAAAAGAACCCTTCCGGCATGAAACAACCACGTGAATGTGTGTGTGTGTGAGAACGTGTGCGTGTGCATCTGTGCGTGAGTGTGTGTGTACGTAGACAGATAAATCTAGACAATCTATATATATAGATAGACATACATATATATATACGTTGCATTTGAGATACACAAACTGTGCATTATACAACCGTCCTACTAAAATTTCTTCATGCTGCGTGTTACTAAGCAATTAAGTTCCTATAAAAGGGCGGTTTTAATTAAACGTTTACTGGGTTTCCATTGATCCAGTTGTCATTAGATATTACTTCTCTGCTTTGTATTAGCTTCTGTTGTTGTAAACTTCAGCACGAATAACATTTAATTCTATTTTATAATTCATTTTATAATTCATAAAAATAACAATATGTTTTATTATGCATAAATATTTTTTCTCAATAATAGTGACGCGGTGTTCCAAGAAATGACATTAATTCGTATGCTTCCATATTTTATCTTATATGGAACCAGCAGAAACTAAGATACAGAATTAACAGAATTATAGTTTAACGTGGACGTATGGAAATTATTAAAATTTAAGAAGAATATTGAAGAAAGCAACTGTTTATATACAGACGTATTTTAGATTACATGAACATGTGGACTGGTAGACCGGGCTGGTTGGCTAAATGCCGAGAAGTTATGTTTGTTTATCTACTGAGCTTCAAAACGTTCGTGTTGATTTTGGAGGTAATCCTTCGTGGTTTATTTAATTCTGTACCAGTTATATACTGGGTTATTTCAATTGAATCTACCTTTCAAACATTCTGCAAAATTGTGGTTTTGTAGTAGAGGCAGAAATCAATACTCTATTGAAATCAATACTCTATTTATCACTTCCAAAAATTACTAGTCCAGTACATGACATTTTCTAATCAGTGGTATGTATTAACGAATTATTAGCTTCACCACTTTAAAAAAGAATGGTTAGTCATCTCGTTAGAAGGTCACAATAGACCAGTCTCTCATTAGTTTAGTAATACCCTGGCCTCAGCTCAGAAATGTAAATTAACGTTAAACTTGTCAATTAAACAATATCTGGTGTTTTTATAAATGAGAACAATATTATCTCATTGTGCATATCTGATGCTTAAGCTGCCACAGGAGAATAATAGTTGCACAACCGCATCAGAAACAGCGTAAAAACTACAAACAACAATAAGTGCAATGTTAATAACACGGTAGCAACTTTAACCCATTATCGTGTTTTAAAGTATGTAAAATGAGATGAGACTGAATCAAATGTATGAAGGTAGCAAAAGAGGTGAAAATATATTAAAATGATCTTGGCAGGTAAGTATAATTTCCATCAATAATAAAGAATGTGTATTATTTACCAGTGGGATTAATCAAAAGAATAAGGAACAAGGTTTGTCCAATAGCTTAAGTTTCGCTAAATTCCTTTCAGTGTCAGATCTACTGCAGACCTAATCTCGTATGATACTCAACATTAGTGAAAGTCATATAATTAAGGCTGTCATTATTTTTAATATTTGGTGGTTGGGCAGATCCCGGTGTAAAATAAGAGTGCCGTATTCTTCAAGTATCCATTTATGATTTGTTTTCTGTTTTATTTACAATAACTGATATGTAAGGTTCGACAATTTTAAATCGTCATAATTTTCATTGTTCACCTATTCACTTCACTTTTGCATTATGTATTAAATTCAGATCAAATATTCCCATTCTAACTTTGAACCATATGATAAGGTTTTTTTATCTGTATTACTTAACATTGTGCTCCGTTTGATATTAGTTATCTTCGCATGATGTCTAAACATTAGTACAGACATCGACAATACATTATTTAGAAGAGAACAACTTTGAATAACATTTCCTTAGTAAGTCTATGCATTATTTACACAGGTATCTTTTAATATTTTCTTGACGATTTAAGACGGTGTGCAGGCGGAATTGTTTACCAGCAATTCTTTCAAAACAACTGACAAGCAAATCTGTGGTATTCAGCAGAATATTTGCTGTCGCCCATCTTTTATACCAAGACAAACTATGTACATGATAACACTTCCAGTCAGTTAAGAATCCACGAGAGCCACTGTCTGGTAAGGCATCAGGGCATTTATCACCATCGTCATCATCATCATCATCATCATTATTATTATTATTATTATTATTATTATTATTATTATTATTATTATTATTATTATTATTATTATTATTATTATTATTATTATTATTATTATTATTATTATTTATTTATTTATTTATTTTCATCTGCATGTTTGTTACAATCACTTACCGAAGCACACCCAGCATCTTAAAGCGGGTGAAGGATAAAATATATGATAGTATGACTGAAAGCTTCGGGAGGGGAAGTCGCATGGGCAGTAACGAAATATTCTAATGTAATACAACATAGACATTTAAACTGATAGGGTTGTTCTAAGGATGTGTGCTGTACTTACCAGCAGAATCCTTTTGATTTCTCTGAGATATGGTTCTCCTGGGATATTATCTAGATGTTTCTGACATCCCTTTCTCATCATACCTAAGGCACCCGCAATAACAGGAATTCTTCTCGCGTTAAGATGCCACATATTTTGTATTTGACTTTCCAGTTCCTTACATTTACATAATTTGTCAAATTCTTTTACAGATATATTTTTACCAGTTGGAACACGTACATGTATTAGTCTACAAGTATTTTTTTCCTTCTCTATAATGACTATGTCTTGTCGATTAGCCTAGATCGCTCTGTTGGTGTTGACTTGAAAATCCCAGAGGATAGTGACATTTTTATCTTTAACGACTGGCTCAGAATGGTGTTCATAAAAGTAAGCAGAAATGCTAAATTTTAGTGTTTACATATTTTCCAATGTAAATAGTGCCCTATCCTATCCTGGCAATTTTTGTATTCGTTTAGCATCAGCACAGGACATCCCGAGACAAGATGGTCTACTGTTTCAGCAAATGTATCGTAGAATCTGCATTTAGTGTTCAGAACCGTTTTGAAGAACGTAAACTTAGTAGCTTTTGGTAAGCAAGCTTTGATCTTGTTCCGCCAATATAAAACCTTCAGTCTCTGCTTTTAATCCTGAGCTATTCAGCCACTGATGGGTCGCTGCTTGCTCTACATCAGTATTTCGGTCCTATCTCTGCAGAGGTTTCTGGCTCCACCGCTCCTCATTTTTTTGCTGCCCGTTCTTTTTTGTAGCCTGTTTGATCCGTTTTGCTTCTTTGGTGGAAGTGGTTTCAGGTTCCTCGTCTAATTCAGGGTTAGTGCGGAGTTCCTCTGTGCATTTGAATTCTTCCATGACAATGGAATGTGATCCTTTGCTGCTTTCATATTTTCACACAAGCCTTAGCATTCAGTCCTCTGTTCTAGATACGTACTTGTTTATTGCTATTGTGGAGATCTTACAGCACAGTTCTGCCTGCATTAATCCTCCTTACTTCTAGGTAGGTTCAGACGATCATCGTCAGCTTTTGGGTAGTGCATATTCTTAGATGTTAGTAGTTTCCTTGTCTTCCTGTCTTAATGATGTTAAAACTGTATTATTATTATTATTATTATTATTATTATTACTATTACTATTATTATTATTATTATTATTATTATTATTATTATTATTATTATTATTATTATTATTATTATTATTATTGTTGTTGTTGTTGTTATTATCATTATTATTATTGTTATTGTTGTTGTTGCTGTTGTTGTTGTTGTTGTTTTATTATTATTATTATTATTTTCTTTGCACAGCTTCTAAGGCTGGAGATGTACTACAGTGTCAGCTGTCCACTACCAGTGAACTAAGGGAACACCTCTTATTTTCGAGCACCTTCCGGAGTATTCGAGCAATTCCAAGCAGTGCTCCATCCTTATTGCAGCCCTTGTTTGTTCCATGTACTTCTCAAGATTTTTACTCACAGTTCCCAGGGCTCCGACAATTATTGGTAATACTACCACCTTTTTCAGCGACCACAACTGCTGAACCTTCCAAGCTAACCTGTTATATCTATCGAATTTCCTTTTTTCCTTATCGCATACCTTGTTGTCAGCTGGACATGCTATATCTATGATCCAGCATAGTTTGCTTCCTTTCTCAATGAAGACTATGTCTGGCTTCCTATTCTCTATCTCATGGTCGCACTGAATCTTAAAATCCCACAGGATCATTGCATTATCATTTTCGATGATGCCTTCGGGTTTGTGGTCGTACCAATTTTTTGCTCTGTCAAGTCCATACTTGTTGCAAAGTTTCTAATGGACAAGCCTTGCTATATTGTCGTGACATCTCTTATATTCCTTCCGGGCTAGTGGCGTACATTGGCCGGTAATATGCCATACGGTTTCCCCATTTTGTCCACAAATTCTGCACTTATCACTCTCTGATGTGTTGTCTATTCTGTCTTTTATTTAGTTTGTTCTTAGTGCTTGTTGTTGGGCAGCACAGATTTTGTCTCTCTTCTCAGTCTGAACTCCATTCTGATATACACCGTATCAACGAGGAAACTGACTTGGGCTTCATCTTTACCATAAAGTTTGAGTTCATCCATGAATAACAAATGGTTGACTTTTTGTTGGCGACTTTTGAATACACACCCACTTCGTTCACTTCTCTTATCCATTCATCGTCTGGCAGTTGTACTCCGCTGTTGTGTACTTTGTACCTTATTCTTAGTTCTCTATACCAAATACCATCTGGATATCTTGAGCGAAAATTCGTACAGACTGAATAAGGGAATACAGTTGACCACTGCTAGCTGTTAGGCATCAAATCATCAATAAACATCAGATAATTGATTGGCCTCAGGTTTTTCTGCAGTTTATAATCAGCTCCCATCTAACTGAGAGCAATGTAGAGTGGTAAAATGCAACCCCAAAACAGTAAGGGTGACACTGAATCTCTTCAAAGGATTCTCATCTTGACGTCGACTTGTCCAGCATATCTTCCACTTGCAGTTAAAATTATCTTCCAGTTTTTCATACTGTTTTTGAACAAACATATCAAATTCTTCGCTGCCCCGATCATGTGTAGGAACTTCAGAATCCATGAATGAGTAACTGCATTATATGCCTTCTCATAGTCAATCCAAGCCATTGTTAAGTTTGTCAACTTTCTTCGGCAGTTCTTAGGAATTACCGTATCAGTCAGCAGTTGATCATTTGTTCCTCGTGATCCATTCGTGCAATTGCTTTAATCCTGCAGTCGATGTAATCGACCAGGCTCCTTCTTCAAAATTTCAGGCCATGTGCCTATCGTGTAAATGTTTATTATTATTATTCTAATCACCATGATCGTCATCTAATTTTATGCATTGGCTTAGATTTACTACGCTATATTATTTCATAAATTGGCCACGCAGCCTTACAAAGATGTAGCTGCAGGCTGGAAAAAGACACAAATGATAATGGAAACAACACAAAATGAGGTATTGAACCTCTTACCAAAGTTCAAAAAATGGACGCAATCGTCCTTACAAGTTGAGGCGCTGAGCCTCTTACCAAAGAAAAACAAATTCAAATTTCAAGTCGAGGCACTAAGGCCTCTTACCTCCCCCCCCGACCAGGCAATATGCCTCCCGCAAGCAATCCTGCAGTTCTAATTAGTAGTTCTACTAGTCATGTGACACGTTAGCTGTAAACATATATATTAAATACATTGTGTTTCGGCTACATCTCATCCTATTACTTTCAAACTAAGATCCTTTGAATAACCTATCTAGGACTGATCACTCTTAAAAATAATGAGAAACCAAAAGCTATTTGCAATAAGTGCCAAGAATTGGAAATAATAATTTCAAGAATGAAGCAAAAGGTTAAAAGGAAATAATTCAGAAGAAAATCTGGACTATTATATTATATCAGAATAAAATAAGCTTATCCTCCATTTATGACTGAGTGGGAGGAAACTGACTGATAGATCATATTTGAGGATAACCGTCGTTCTGAGATCCTTTCTGTATTCTAACACACAAGTGTCTTTGACATGTTTCTCTAAAACAAAATTGTTACTGCTAGTACCATTCCAAGTTTGTATACACATAATGAATATTATATACACTAGTATTTTAAACTAATGCAGTTTGGAGTGCCTAATTTAATTTTAACCTGGTTTGCTTTAGATTTCGAGAAACTAGTAAAGATTTTGTTTACCGATTTCTTTATCAGAAAAAGAGTTTTTAGGATAATTCAGACCATTCGGGGTATTCGTCCCTGAGGAGAACAAATTAGACTAAAACATGTGTTATCAACATATCAAACAGTATCAATGAGAATGATCGTTAACGGGGAAGCGATCGAAAAGCCAAAAGTAATTCCTTAAAAGTATTTTATCCTACCAATCTCCGTACTTATATTTCCTATATATTTTCATCTTCATTATTAATATATTGATAGAAAAAGTTAATGTTTTACATAGCTTGTTAATCTAGGAGGTAGCATAATCCCGGAAAAAGATAAACGGTAGTAAATTTCATAAATAACTTCATATAGAAATGTATAAGCATTTAGTAGAAAATGTCAAAAGAGACTTTAATCTCAGAAATGATATCACATTTTAGTAATTTTCTTCCAATTTATCCTCAATCGAATTCAGCTACACGGGAACCATTACAAGTTGATTTATAGCGCAGTAGTTTTAAATTTACTTTAAATTTTCAGGTGTCTGAGATTTTGTGATTCACTGTATTTTTAAATGCATTTAATGGATCAACGTTCATCTGTGGTTTACTATATGAAACATTGTTAAACAAAATATCTGGTAACTTTATTGCCGTTTAAAACATATATTGCCCCAATACTTTATTTATGCTTCTTTTATGGACATTCGAAGAGTATTTTTATAGAAGAAACATTATGTTTATCTATTTGCATTGAATCATATGTAACTTGATAAATATTTGTATAAAATCGAAATCACTTTTAACTACATTAGGAAGCATTAACGTAATGTAGCTAGTCTTCCTGAGGTGCTTTGTAACTTCCCTAATATAGAATTTGTAAAACGAAAATTCAATTTACAGATTCTATATGCGACAAGATAATTTAATGATATTCCATGTTCCAGAAACTATTTGAAAGTATGAATTGGACGATTTTACATGTCATTCTGTTTTTACTCAATGCATTACGAAAGAGCAGTAGTTATCATAAAGAAAATATTTCGTTCAGAAATTTAGAAATAAATGGATATTTATTTGAAAAATTCAATAAACTATTTAAGTTTGGTTATGAAGTCTAATTATAATAAATTTCATTTTTTTTCTAACTCAACTTGTATTGAATACACATACGTACAATGATATTTGCATAAGGCACTTTATGCAACATGTTTTATGAAACCAATTTTTGTATAGCACCACACATTCAACACATCGTAGAATAGGTGTGGAATAATGATTCAAACTTTCTGTTAATGAGAGGAAAAAATCATTTATTGACTCAGTATTTTTTGTAAAATATTACGTAACATAATATTATTGTCATTATTATTGAATAAGAAGGCAGAGCTTGCCATCAAAGTAAAACTGGAGTACAAATATACGAAGCCCAATACACCCATCATGACTACCCATGTGATAAAGGTAAACCATACACATGCATCACAACCATATGTGCGTGGTATGACAATCTTATATCAAGATAAACAGAGCATGACCTAGTAGGTGACGCCTAGTTAGAATTTTTTTTCTCATTGAATACGCCCCCCCCCCGAAAAAATCCCTGAATAAGAGTTATTTAAGGATATTCAACGAAACATATGTTTCAAGAGGTGAATTATTCATACCCAAAATAACTCCTTTCACCATATGGCTATGATGCTCCCCAACCACTTCTGATAGTGATCTGAAATGTACATATCGTCATCCACTACGAGACAGGCTTAACTGGTTAAAGTCAAGCAACTGACAAGCGAATATGTGGTACTGAGCAAAATATTTGCTGCAGTCCATATTTTATACCAAGACAAAACAATGTACATCATAACACGTTCAACCAGTTGAGATCAGAAGCCATGGACATCACTTTTTATCCTCATTATCATCATCATCATCATCATCATCATCATCATCATTATTATTATTATTATTATTATTATTATTATTATTATTATTATATTATTATTATTGCCGTGACGTAAACACACCAGCGTCGTTTGTCAAGCGATGTTGAGGGGGACAAACACAGACACACAAACACATACACACACATACATTTATATATATATATATATATATATTATATATATATATATATGCATACACGCATACACATATACACGTATATGCGCACAGATACATATATGTGCATATATATATATATATATATATATATATTCAACAATTGAGGGTAAAATTAATTAATTATTAATCAATTTCACCAAGTATTCAGTATGTAAAGGGACCATTTAAGGCGAATTCAAAATATTACATTTTATAAAGGGCTTAGTAAAATAAATTACTTTGCCACATACTGAA